>NC_089746.1:54694011-54731511 GCF_040412425.1 Macrobrachium rosenbergii | reverse complement strand
TCTCTAAAATTTTGGTACCGTTTTTTCCATTAAGCTTCAGCTGATGTTTCTCCTGCATGGATGCCAAAAGTCTGATCGACAAAGTAGGAAAAGGAAATTACAATGAATTGCAAGAAATTTCAGCCTCCTTTGATAAACCAATCTGAGATCGCGCATCCTTTTATCCTGCGCATGTATCACACTACTCTTAGTTAACGATGGAAACTTGTTACCCATCCCTGAGAGTAATGAAGACCTAATTCAAAGACTTTGAAATACTTGTTTGTTTTGTGGGACGAGTTTGATCACCTAATTCAATTTTCTCAACCCTGGTTGAGGCCACCAAGACCGTGAAAATACAAGGTACATAAATTACTGCTTAGGGTACTGAAACACAATGAGATTTAGCAGAATATCCCTAAAGCATTTTCGTTAATTAAGGAGTCAAAGTCGGGTCTTTTGCAGCGGAGTGTGTACATATATACATATACGCACACAAACACAACACACACACACACACACACACACATATATATATATATATATATATATATATATATAACTATGCGTGTTACATGTGTATATATAAACAAATTCTTTGCATATTTCAATTTTTGTGCGGTTCGCTTGTCGCACATTTTGAAGGAATGAAAAAATATTTTATATTACTTTTCATCACTAGTACATGAACTTTTTATGTTTTTCAATTAGATTCCTGAAATATTCTGCAATTAGCATCTTATTCTAAAAGGACAAATCATAATGACAATAAATTTACAGTGGAAAGTGTGAATGAATAAATAAATGGATGTTACAATGGTTAAATGATGAAATAATTTACATAGTTATTTAAATCACAGTCCCGCTTTTGTCTCTTTCTTTGTCTTGTTTTTAATCAACCTGCAAAATAAAATGGCTGATAACAGCAATTATATGATAAAGCCTTTAGGGTATTCAGTGAACTAAACAATAAATGAAAAGTTGAGCTTTTATATTTATCCTTAAGCCAGGGATTCTAGTAACAGATTCTCTCTCTCTCTCTCTCTCTCTCTCTCTCTCTCTCTCTCTCTAACTGAGGGATACGTGTTCGATTCTCGAAATGGACAAGGAAAGACGAGTGGGTTAGATGAGGTGGAGAAAGAGAAAGAGAAAAGGGAGACATGAGTATTCAACGACATATCTAAATGTACAGTATAATACACTCAATTAAAACCTGAGAGACTCGATAATTATCGCCAAAACTGGGGTAAAACTGTTCTATATATATATATATATATATATATATATATATATATATATATATATATATATATATATATATATATATATATCTATATATATATATCTATATATATATATATATATATATATATATATATATATATATATGTATTTTTGTATGTCCGATTTTTTCATCATGAAGGTGGGTGCCTCAAAAGTTATGCAGCAAAACTAGGTTATTCTTGATTACAAAAAAGAAATGAGGAACTTTTGACCAAGTGTTTGCGTGCCAATAAACTGGCAGTGTGGGCCAAATACTTAGACATGGATTCGACGACTGAAAAAATAAGTGGTTTCTACTTCACCTCACACTTCGACATCCCCAGTAAGCACTACGATTTACGTCTGTTTCCTGAAAAATCACCCGTCTTTGCTCACTTAAGCAGTGAATCTCTTACGTGATGATTAAGTGACTTTGATAGGCCTTAGCCATTGCGTAATAGGGACGTGTGGGTACGAACCTGAGCCCTAAAGAACCATTGAGAACTGGCATTTTAATAAACTCTTTGTCTTTTATATGTTATGTTCAGTTATTACAAATTAATCTAATTTCAACGTTTAATTTGGCTAATGATAAAGTTTACTATTTAGCATATTATAATACATTTAATGGATATTTTTTCCATTGCTACATTATTTTCAATAAACCTTGTAATGTCATTCTGGCAATCCGTCGGTGAATTTTTAATTCATATACACAATAATCTCTTTCCCCACACAGAATCAGCAAATACAAGTAACGAAATCGAGGAAATTTAGAAAGAATTCTTTCCGCTGTCGCCGATGAAAGTAATCTAAGACAAGAGCTCTCGATTCTGATATTACCAGATGCTCTTTGAGGGAAAGAGAAACAAGTCTAATAAAGTGTTTTGCTATAACATTTGTAAACAGCAAACGTTCTGTGTCCATACCCGTTTTAAACGCTCCCTCCCTTCTTATCTATCTATCTATCTATTTATCTATCTATCTGACTTTGTATCTAAAATGGTGAATATAAATTTTGGAAGTTAATGTCACTGGAATGTTACGGAAGTTTTGTGTGATATCCTATCTGTTTGTTTGCTTGTTTTTATGCATTGTGAAGAAGGTGTGCTAGGTTAATTAACCATGAGTGTTTTACGTAAATATGTATATATTCCGACTTGTGTGTATTTTAGAAATAATTTTTTTATACCTATGTGTCTTAATTATGAAATAAAGATGAACTGAACTGAACTATCTATCTATCTATCTACGTATCTGTCCCTCTATCTATTTATCTATGTATCTAACTGTTAACCATAATTATTGTCTTCTGGAAATGAAATCCTATATAACTCTAAAAGAAAAATAGGTATAACTGTAACATCTAATACTGACAGGGTACCATTTTGCGTCACGGAGTTCATAAAATTCCCTCTGCATTCAATCACAACCTGCGATGGAAACGTAAAATCGCAGTTTTCTGTCACAAACAAAGAACCCAAAGTACGATGGTTCTAGTATTTTGCTGAATTACTGTGGTTTGCTCGTATGAAATGGAATATGTCGCGGTTCAGAGCGAGCGTTAAAGGAAGTTTGCTGTATTCCGTTGGATATTATTAACCACCACATTGAACGTGTAAAGATGATATTCTGTCAGAAACTGGTAATGCAGTTTAATATTATGGGTATTTTCAAATGGCAACTGAAAAATTTCTTTGTGACCTCTGATCTTCACAGGTGTCGTATTTGCAAGGCACTTACGCTTTAAAGGAGGATTAATGATGGTTCGTAGAACACACATTATGTACGTCTAGGCAATTAGACATCAAACGATTTTTATATGAATGTATATATATACTGTACATACACACATACGTACACATATTCATTTGTAAATACATATATATATACACACCTATATATAATACACACACACACTACACATAATATATACATATATATATATATATACATATATATATATATATATATATATATATATATATATATATATATATATATATATATATATACATAATTTCACTGCATCAGTGACTGTGATACAGGGCACATGTGGTGTTTGTTATCCTATAATTATCTCAATATCGATTCCAGTAAAACAAACAGTCAGGGAACCTGTTTGTGGTAATAGCAGCATCACTGCAGGTTTCAACCGCTAACGAGTTTGGACAAGCGGACGATTTTAAAGAAACAGTCATACATAGTATATTGATGAGAGAGAGAGAGAGAGAGAGAGAGAGAGAGAGAGAGAGAGAGAGAGAGAGAGAGAGAGAGAGAGAGAGAGAAAGTTATTGTTATAAAAAAGGCTAAAAATCTAAATTCGCTCGATATTTTATCAACTACAGAAGAATTTAAATATATATGTATATGCTATAATTCTCATTCATTTTACATTAGCCAACCGGAAACGATATTGCAACAAGATTAAAAAAAAATCTGTTTGAACCAGGCCAAATGTCATATGCTAAATTAATGCGTGCAAGATCATTTGCACAAAACAAACGGGAATAAGTCACAAACTGTAGCTGTGTGTAATAAATTTACAAAAGTTTTCTTTTTAAGCAGCTAGTAACCCACTTCCCAAAGTATAATAATCTTAACAGTAGCCATGCAAGATTCCCATTGGGGCTAGCAATTTCACCTCTTGGCCTGAGAGTTTAAAGAGCTTGGATTGTCTGCAGCCTTTACAAATACATTCACTGCCTCGTCCGTATTGCAACTTCCGGTTGAGTGCTACGACAACCATATATATAAAAATGCAAAAGTTCTTTTTACCGTTTAGCTCAAAATAATGAAAACACACACACAACACACATATATATATATATATATATATATATATATATATATATATATATATGTATATATATATACTGTATATATATAATATATATATATATATATATATATATATATATAAATATATATATATACACATACATAAATGTATGTATGTAATGTATATAAGTTCCATCGACTGGTTTCAATTTTGTCCCATTACCAGGACAGATAAATCAGTGATCCCCCGTCTACACCCTAATTTTAATATAAATATTCCCATATCTACAATTTATCATTAATTGGTAATAAGTGGATGAATGGTCAGGATCCGTACACGTATTTTATGGCACTTTTCACAAAACCTAGATCATATAGCCTTACATAGATGGCTCGTGTTACAGAACTTGCCCCAAGACCAGTGTAAAATGGCATATAATCATTGCAACTCTTTAATTAGCAACTATATAACAATGAGCTGTGGTACATAAAGAACAGCAAAACTTGAAAAAAAAAAAATTGATCTACCCGCTATTAGAAAGCCGCTGATGCGTAAACGACATAAATAGGGTACGCAATTTGTTTGCGTTTGATATGGATGCTCCAATTAGTGCTAATTGTTCACCGATAATTGACCCAGAAATTTTTTAGCCACGAGTTCTACTCCATTACTTCAAAATCAATTGTTTTGCCAGAGAGTGATGGCATGGTGTTTATTTGCTAGCAGCTCTCAGAATTTGGGAGCAGATTATTTTGTACTGCTTTTGAAAGAAGAATGGTGAACATCTAAAATATGTATTACTCTGATTTCCGGCTGTTCAGTGAACTTAAGAGCAATTTAGCCTAATTTGTTTTAGTTGTTATTGCCAGACTTGGAGGCGCCTTGAATTCCGGGTGTTTTTCAGATAGCAAACAAGAGAACTGATTCATCCCTTAGCTTGGGCCAAGTAGCAGAATTAGAATAACAATAATGAACTTCCCTTTGACTGACTCTGGCTTACCGAGTTGTAAAAGGCAATTCATTGCAACTCATATTACACGAACAATAAGTCAAGAATGGATTAGTAGCCTCTTACCTTTCATCACCCTTGGCTGCGACCCAACACAGCCTGCTAACCAACAGGTGCCTGATTCACTGCTCAGGTCAGCAGATGAACGAAATTCAAAAGACTAACTAAATCGTAACGTCTCACTCAGATTCGATATCAGGTCTTTTCGCTATATGAGATTAAGAGTATTCCTTAGTTTAACCAGACCACTGAGCTGATTAATAGCTCCCCTAGGGCTGGACCGAAGGATCAGACTTATTTTACGTGGCTAAGAACCAACTGGTTACCTAGCAACGGGACCTACAGCTTATTGTGGAATCCGAACCACATTATACCGAGAAATTAATTTCTATCACCAGAAATAAATCCCTCTAATTCTTTATTGGCCAGCCGGAGATTCGAACGCGGGCCCAGCAGTGTACTAGCCGAGAACTATACCGACCTGTCCAACGAGGAACTCCGCTATTGAGGTGAGTGTACTGCTCCTACATCAAGTCAGTCTACACGCACTTGCGCGCACGCAAACACACACTTATATATATTATAGCTGTGATAACTGTTAGCTGACTTCATACACTGATAAAAAATTACACACGAAATACTAAAAAACATAAAAATTGCTTTTACCCGAAGAACTGCAGAGTTACTTAAATCAAACTGACGTCATCCGAGTTCTCAGCGTATCCAGACCTCATCAAAAGGGGATTACTAAGCGACTGCAAATCCTGTCAGTTTGCAATGCAGCAATCAAGGCGATCTGTGTATCTATTCCTCAGTATCACAAATACACTCTCACTGACACATCCGCATGGGTCCACAACATATGTTGCATGATATGGCTTTGCCCTCTATCTGTAACATGACTCCGTACCAGGAATCTTAAAGCTTGCTAATCAGTGTCTGGTATCTGTGAAGAGGTTTGCATCAGACTATTATTGAAATAAAAAAAAATTCACTAGTAAATTACATTATCTAATTCAACATTCAAATGACGTGTTTTTGATGAAGTCACATCGTAAAGTGAGTTCCCTTTACTACGGAAAAAACACTGACACAGATTACTAGAATAAGCAACGTGGTTTATATATCAAGACCAAAGATAGTTTTTGGGTTTATCCTTTATCGGCAACATTGTAAAATGTCTCTCTTGCTGTTTTCCTACAAACTGCTCCAGGAACAAAAACCAATCATGGTATAAGGCCAGCTTAACTTATATCAACAACAGCATTGCTGTCCATATAAGATTATTTTATTCCTGTTTCCTGATATTGTTTAATCCTTCATCAAATTATTCTGGGCTGAGAACCCTTAATGTCCTGAAACAATTCACAGTAAGCGATGACCGTTTCTTTTGAGCTCTATGGCCTATAATATACTGCAATGTACAAAGGGTAGATTACTTACTAATTTTTCTGTAAATACTATCTATTACGATCTCGCCTCTCGAGATCTACAGGTTCTTTAAAATAAACAAGCAATTGGGCTGTAATGACTGACGAGAGGTGACAAACAAAGGAGAGAGGAGCAGAACAAATACAAAAAAAAAGTTACCTTAATATTAGTTTATTACAAATTAGTTATTTACATATTTACAGTCGAGTCAGGTTCAGTTAAATTTAAAATAAATGAACATATCATGAATGACCAAAAGCATCATAAGGATGAGCAGCTCAACAGAGACATTACAAATGACGAGTCAAAAAAAACATAAAACATTAGCAGCACAATAATTACATTTACATAAAGTCAGAACCTAGAACAAAATAAAAGCCAGAGCAAAATATGATCGAACCAATAAAATAAAATATCAAAAGCCATAAACAATCTTAGCATAAATAACATGGTAACGCAGCTTATAACATAAGTAACATGAACAACATTCAAACAGTATAAGTAATAAAATACCAAGGCGGTATAACAAAAAGAGCAGCATTAATAACAAATAAATACAAAATGACGCAGCACAAGGAAACGGTTTAGCAGTCGAACTCATAGAGCCATCGAAATAGCCCTAAGCTGCTTGACAGATTGCTCCGACAGAGTCGAAACGACAACCATCTTGTCCTCACGCACAGTGCTGACGTCCTCCTCCAGTACCGACGACCACGACAGAGCCGACACGGCAACCATCTCGCCCTCCAATAAACGTACTGACGTCCTCCTCCATCTACGGCCAAGACAGAGCCGACACGGCAACCATCTCGTCCTCAAGAAACCCTCTGCTGCTCTGCTCTGCTGCCAGGACCTGACTCGCAGGTACGGATACCTGCTGCTGCTACTCCAGCTGGCTCGCTGCTGCCCTGGACCATCGGTCGTTCTGCCCTCCAGTACCTGGCTCGTTGCTGCTACGAACCTGACTGACGAAGTCTGACGCCATTCACCAGACGACAGCTCGCCAGCAAGAAAAACACAAAAACAACAAAAGGAGGCAACAACCCACTAAGGGAACAGTCGACAAACGATTGTTCCTAACACCTCCCCACCTAAAAGAAAAAAAATTTCAATAAAAAAATTTTTTTTTTACAGACAAAATACTCTCCCCCGATGCTGCTGCCAGCCAAAACAGAACCAACCCTGGCCTAAGGTCGCCAATATTACGATCTCGCCTCTCGAGATCTACAGGTTCTTTAAAATAAACAAGCAATTGGGCTGTAATGACTGACGAGAGGTGACAAACAAAGGAGAGAGGAGCAGAAACAAATACAAAAAAGTTACCTTAATATTAGTTTATTACAAATTAGTTATTTACATATTTACAGTCGAGTCAGGTTCAGTTAAATTTAAAATAAATGAACATATCATGAATGACCAAAAGCATCATAAGGATGAGCAGCTCAACAGAGACATTACAAATGACGAGTCAAAAAAAACATAAAACATTAGCAGCACAATAATTACATTTACATAAAGTCAGAACCTAGAACAAAATAAAAGCCAGAGCAAAATATGATCGAACCAATAAAATAAAATATCAAAAGCCATAAACAACAGGTAGCATAAATAACATGGTAACGCAGCTTATAACATAAGTAACATGAACAACATTCAAACAGTATAAGTAATAAAATACCAAGGCGGTATAACAAAAAGAGCAGCATTAATAACAAATAAATACAAAATGACGCAGCACAAGGAAACGGTATTAGCAGTCGAACTCATAGAGCCATCGAAATAGCCCTAAGCTGCTTGACAGGAACACTGCAGGACAACTCCGACAGAGTCGAAACGACAACCATCTTGTCCTCACGCACAGTGCTGACGTCCTCCTCCAGTACCGACGACCACGACAGAGCCGACACGGCAACCATCTCGCCCTCCAATAAACGTACTGACGTCCTCCTCCATCTACGGCCAAGACAGAGCCGACACGGCAACCATCTCGTCCTCAAGAAACCCTCTGCTGCTCTGCTCTGCTGCCAGGACCTGACTCGCAGGTACGGATACCTGCTGCTGCTACTCCAGCTGGCTCGCTGCTGCCCTGGACCATCGGTCGTTCTGCCCTCCAGAACCTGGCTCGTTGCTGCTGAACCTGACTGACGAAGTCTGACGCCATTCACCAGACGACAGCTGTTTTCCAAGAAAACACAGAAACAACAAAAGGAGGCAATAAGGGTCGACAAACGATTGTTCCTAACACTATCTGAAAGTCAAGAGTTTTTTTTCTGAAAGGAACGATATTTCCTCCGTTCTATTTCTGCTGTTTTCCTGAGCGGAATAGATTGCCTCCTTTCTATTTCTGGTGTTTTCATGAGAGGAATAGATTTCCTCCTTTCTTCGTTGGTCGATTTCCGTTCTCAGCTAGTTTTCGAATCTCCGACCGGCCAGTGAAGAATAAGAGGAATTTATTTCTGGTGATAGAAATTCATTTCTCGCTATAATGTGGTTCGGATTCCACAATAAGTTGTAGGTCCCGTTGCTATAACCAATTGGTTCTTAGCCACGTAAAATAAATCTAATCCTTCGGGCCAGCCCTAGAGAGCTGTTAATCAGCTTAGTGGTCTGGTTAAACTAAGGTATACTTAACTTTCTATTTCTGCCGTTTTCCTGAGAGGAATAGATTTCCCCCTTTCTATTTCTGTTTTCCTGAGAGTAATAGATTCCCCCTTTCTATTTCTGCTGTTTTCCTGAGAGGAATGGTAGATTTCCTTCTTCTATTTCTGCTGTTTTCCTGAGCGGAATAGTAGAGTTCCTCCTTTCTATTTCTGCTGTTTTCCTGAGAGGAATGATAGATTTCTTCCTTTCTATTTCTGCTGTTTTCATGAGAGGAATAGCAGAGTTCCTCCTTTCTATTTCTGCTGTAAGGAATCCGATTGTTTATTTCATATAAAAATAGACTTTCATCCGAATCTCTAGAAACGACAAGAGACAAATGTCATCTCCATATCTAAACCACATCGACCTGGTGGCGATTTCTGAATGTAAGTATTTATTGCAGGAAAGAACGCTTCATATAATGCCTGAATGCCTGTTGATAAAATCACCTACTGAATGAAAATTTGCATTTATTAAAAACTTTTTATTAATTAGATCATGTTTTCTCCCTCAAAAAAAAAAACCCCTGTTCACTAATTAACCAGGCCTTTGAATCAATAGGGATCACGTTTAGTTTTTTCTACGAGGCCTACCGAACTTTGAGTTTGTGAATCTGATACAGCTCCTAACAACAGGAGTTAAACTTTGGCGAGTCGCTGAAAAATTCCATACGTGATGTGCCCCACAGAACTAATAACAGTTCAGTGGGATTAAGTTTATGAGTGTACTCCCCTTCGTACTCGTAGGGCGTAGAGGCGCGGCGGAGGGGGGGGGGGATGTAGTGGTCAAGATATCAATGAGATCTTTCCTGCCCTTTCATAAGGTCTTCAATTCACTGCTGAACGTTTTAGTGATGCCGTTGACGTTCTTTCTCGGTTCTGCACGTGTGTCTCGAGCCTGCGGTCGTTCTTGCATTTCAGCAACGCACTTGACTCTATATTAAAGGGCAATAACGTTAGGCGCGCTTATTTTGTTAATCTTAATTAAGTATTACTTCTTTGTGGCTCTATTCATCGCCTTTTCGTACGACTGAGGAAAGTAAGTTGCTAAAGAGAGTTTTATAGCATCGTAAATTATTCCTTTGTTGATGTTGACATTTTCTTTGCAAACAACCATGGTTTTCAAGGCTGGATGCAAGAAGCTGAGATCTTAATTGCAACCCAGGGTTTAGATACGAGCACGATAAACCGCGAGCCAATCCAGTGGTAGCTTGTTCACTTGACATTTTCGACTTAATTTCGTCTTTAGTATTTCGCAACTTCCAAAATTAATCCTTGGGGTGTGTGTGTGTGTGTGTGTGTGTGTGTGTGTGTGTGGGAAGGGAGTGCATATTTTGTCAGTCAATGGTTGCAACCAATCTGACGGAACACATGCATAAATATTACTCTGAATTTCATTTACGCGACTAAATATCACACTTAACTCTCTTGTTTCTCTTGTATTTTTTTTCAGTATAATAAAAAAAAAAGTTAAACAAACGATCGCCACTAATAACGACCGGCCAGAAAATATGAATAGAATTCCAAGATTTTAGCTTAAAGCCTGACATATGCCATAAATTAATAATAACACAAAGGGCCATTAAAGAGACGAAGGGTTCTCCCAAAGTATAGCCTATATGTATTGCAACAAAGTTAGGATAATAAGGTGAGTAAAGCTTATATCGGTAGTTCATATATCTCATTCGAAAATTCAGATGAAATGCGTGATAGAAAAAATATTACATCTTTTCAAAATTTATGGTAAAGCAAGTTTGAAAGCTACGAGTCTAAAGGAGAGTTTTAAAGTGATCTTTCAGATAATTTGTTGTAAGGTGCCGTATATCTAGATTTTCATATTGATGCTGTACGTCACGTTTATGCTTTCCTTGCTAAACAATAGCAAGCTTTATTATGGCGGCATGGTAGCAATATAGTTATACTAATTATGCAAACTATATAGAATACAATCTATTGTCGGTTGTGCTGTCTCCCAGTTGCTGAAGCCGACACTACATTTTTCAATGAATCTACAAATAATTTATTTTCTGTTGCAGAGGTACTGTTCTGCAGATTCTGCAGATTCATTTACTGCATTCGACTTGAAATTTTAATGAGAAGAGGAATTTAGCTGACTACATTTAACAACGACCCATCAGTTTACGGTTCCGTACATTCAGCAATGGTGTGACAATTGCTTGCTAACACTCCCTAACAGCGGGGGGAGCTGTATTTGAATGAGAACCCTGTCTCAGGAACGAAAGGGCTAGAGATAGCATCCCTGGCGTTTGTTCATGCCCTATTTATAGTTTATAGACTATTTATAGTTTATAGATCTGGTTAAATATCGTAAGACAAACACCGCATCAGCCAAACGCGTAACTGTTTACAAGATCCTCTGGTTTCTTTTTTAAATATTTGAGATCGTTGTCAGTGTAAATGATGTTTGAATTCAAGCTCAGGGGAACAATTTGCATAAAATTTACTAGAGGATTTCACATGATAAGACGCCACAATTCTGCCCTTTTCTCCCAGGGACGCCGTGATATGTTACAGAGAATTAGGTTAAAACTTTAGCGTTCCTGGGAAACATTAATGGTATTATGAGCAACAGCAAGGATAATGATGGGAAAAACCTGACATCTGCGACCAAAAATGAGAGGTCGCCCAAACATTAAGAACATTCGGTCACAAGTTTCGATTTCTAGGCTCCCAGATTAGCAGCGAATCACTCAGTCGTGTCGTATGAACAACCCTGACAGAAACTCGGAAGAACGGTCAAGCTATATTAACTTCGGCAGATCACTTAAACCGAGGATGAAGTTCAGCTCTGAAATGCGGAATGCTGGATTAGTGGGTCATCAGTCAGTGTCCTCTGCGTATCTTGGATATTAATTTGCAATGCTCGCTGGAAATGACTAAATTACTGTCCAGTAGGGAACGTCGTCATATCAGTAGTGATTATCTTCGGACGATGAATCATGAACACAGTTAATTAGAGGTATAACATGATGCAACATACATATATATTTTCAACTTATTTGAGTGTACGGCAAGAGATAAGAGTACTTACGAGTGTATTATCTGTTTACCGACAGGAACCATTGAATAATTACCTAACGATTGCGCCTATATTCACCTGAGTAATTAACTCGTTTTAGATAAGGGTTCGTCATTTGATCTTTAGAAGCATGCTTTCGACAAACCGAGTTTCCTCAAACTATACAGGTTGGACTTTGGCATATATGCAACGAGAACGTCAATATTAGAATTAATCTTATCAAAAATGCCTTTTGTCAACTTCGAGTTGAATATGGTTAATGAAATTTGCGATACTGGTATGCCAATAATAGTTCAATTTCATTATAACTACTGTTATTACCATTGCAAAGCAAATTCCTATTATACAAGCCAAATACGGCATGCTTCATACAAACAGAATGCCCACAAGGAGAGAGAGAGAGAGAGAGAGAGAGAGAGAGAGAGAGAGAGAGAGAGAGAGAGAGAGAGAGAGAGAGAGGAGTTTACAAGACAAAAATGTTTATGTTCCGGAATCATATAACAGGTTACTACAAAGGATGCTAAAATTCACGTAAAATAAATTTGGTTAACTGACGTGTGCTTCATCACTAACGAGATGGGCGCTAGGTAAACAATAGATAAGACTATAGTGTCTGATTACATTAATTTTATAAAGAATACGTGGCTAATATTGGGGTTAGTGATGAGAAAAACTGACCCCATCGTTGTCATTCAGAAAAATAAATATATAGATCTACAATTGATTTTATTACATTGAGATCACTCAAAATGATCGTGCATTTACATAAAACAAGCAAAAAGGCCATTAACTTCTTAAGGAAGCCTTCTAAGAACAGTCTGATTTCATGCGGAGGAAGTTAAAAAACACTGTCATAATATCTGAATGAAATATGAATTCAGTGCAAGCTGCACTCTAGCGAACTAAGGATGATTGGCAGGATTCACTTCTTGCATTTGGAGGATGGAAGGATACGGCAAGGGCCTCGTCTCCCACGCACCGATCGCGCTCTAATTGAAGTGGTTGCTCCCCGATAAGGTGGTTGTTCACTTTTTCATCTCTGTCTTCCGTGCTCTTTTATTTCCTTTCTCTGGGAAGCTAACGAGACGCCATTGTCATTCCGTTCTTGCCTTTGCAGGCAGGGGTCTTCCATCCAGTCCCTTGTAGGAGAGCGGATGGGTTTCGAAATCCTGAGAATTTTAGGTGAAGCGGAAAATGTTCTCGCTTCGATAAGAGGTCACGAATCAGCAGACAGTTATTTCAAATATTTATATAAATATATATATATATATATATATATATATATATATATATATATATATATATATATATATATATATATATATATATATATATATATATATATATATATATATATATATATATATATATATATATATATATATATATATATATATATATATATATACATATATATGTATAACAGAGAGAGAGAGAGAGAGAGAGAGAGAGAGAGAGAGAGAGAGAGAGAGATAGAGAAGAATATCAGAGAAGATCGAGATTTTGTACCTTAATAACACACAACAAAATCACAATTAAAATTCATCTGCAAAGCCAGCACTTTTACCTGGTTTAATGCATTGACCTAAGTTGAAAATAACAACTTAAAAAGTTCATCTTAAAGCAGTAGAATATCTTTAATTCCTATTATACTCTGTTGAGCTTTTATCCCGTTACTGCTTATTTCATTGATTCCTCACCTCATAACGCGTATTACCACAACGCCATCACCAACCCTTGAAGGCTGATTAAAAAAAAAAAAAAATTGAGCAGCTGAAAGCACGGTACGTACTAGGAAAAAATACATGAGAATAAAACTTTACATAATTTAGGGGCTTTCTCTTCCTTGACCAGACCCTTCAAATCTAGATCTTGGTTAATAGTAATGGTTATCAGGCAATATCGGTTCGTAATCTAAGAAGACCCATAGACCGGTCAAAGATCATTATCTTGAAAGGTCGACTTTGCTGGTTTTCTATTGCAAGGTTTATTAATTCCGTTGTCACAGCAATTCTCCATACACTGATTGGTTGACTGACTGAATTAAGTCTCTCTGGCGTGATCTTGAAGCAAGGAAACAATTTCGTTGCATAGTCTCAGCTATATATTATTATGTGACTAGTGGTAATTATTGTTGTGCTTAAAACTTTAAAAAATTAAGTTTATAAGTTGACATGGTTAGATTACGCTGGTGCCTAGCTACGTTGGGTATTCACACTGAAGTGTGACGGACCTAATATCATAATACTGAATATAAAATTACCTGGACGAAATTTCATTTCTCTTCGTACTCTCCAACAATAATACATCTAATTAGTAATATATCCTAAAATAAACAGCTTCAAAACAATATTCTTTGTGTCGCCGACGACTTCGAATGACTGTTGTTGTACTGCTTTACTAAAATAGCTGCGTTATTATCTTTCATGTGTGAGCACAGATGTAAAAAGGGCTATACATAAATTGATGATTATTCCTGTTACAGTTTCCGAGATCATCAAGTTCAAGGCGTCAGTTTTAAGATGGCTTGATAGGGCATCCTGCTCTGGTGTCGACGATGATTTAGTTTTCTCTCTAAACGAGTTAGCTAAGCGTTGCACTGTAAAACGCGTATTTAGTTCATCCTAAAAATCGCAGTTATTTCAACAACAACAAAAAATATGACAGAAGATACTTTGCTCCATAAGGCGATGCAAGATCTTTTTAGCATCAAGACATTAATGGAACCAGGTACTTCGAAGTTAATACATAAATTTTTTAGAAACGCGAAAAAGGTCTCTTGATGACAAAGCGTAATGGAAAAGTGATAAAAGCAAAACTCGCTACCAGAAATTCATCGACATCTTTTAAACGGTAGCTTATTTAAAGGCCGGAACATTACGCATTGTCAGGATACGTGACCATAAAAACAGTGATCAAAGGTGCTTCAGACTCGTGTCATTTACAGAACGAATCATACTTTGGGACATTGCAATTTACCTGCGAAGCGGTTGCAAAAAAAAAGTGCTTCAAACTCAGGATTAAGTTTATATGTAAAAAATGAGGGAGGACAAAAATAGGGCTTAATCATGTAGCTAGAAATAGGCTTTGAAAGAAACTATAAACTACGGACTCAGGTAATGTTTTTACTTCCTTCGATAGTTTTCTTTCTAGATATATATATATATATATATATATATATATATATATATATATATATATATATATATATATATATATATATATATATATTCACAGTTCACAGTAGCTTACATATTTTGTTTTAATCAGTTACCAAAGTCACGCTAAAGGCTTGTGTATTCTGCTTTTTCGAAACAGTGTTGTGAAACACATCATTTACTCATTGGGATACATACAAATGCACTGGGAAATAGTTTCTATAATCCAAAGACTCTCGATATTTACCCATGTTTAACGATTAGGTTCCATCTCCTTTCATGACCTTTGTGACTCATTTGGTATCCACGTAGGCTTTCACTCCAAAGCCTTTGATCGATTGCCATGCGAGGAATAAATCCATTTCTTTTACAATAAACTGTGTGTCACACTCTGTACAGCAAAATGTCTTCCATAAATATTTTTGCACAGTATCCGGAAAACTTTCTATGTAACTCTCGCCATACTTCTAGGAATATTCTCTGAGGGAGAGGGTTGTTAGGTAGGTGTTATATCATTAAGGATTTCCGAAAATTCCCGTGAAAGTTTTAATGAAAGTGAGAATGGTGGAAAAGAGGACAGGTCCTTTCCTCCAATTAACGGAAATCTTTTGGAGGATTATCGACTTACAACTGAACTCGACACAAAGACAAGGCAGAGACTTGAGACACATCTGCAATTAATGATCTTTACTGGAGAGAGCGAGATTTAACATATCTTGGTTTTCAAAGCTGGAATGAAATGAGGTGATAAGAAACACTCAGACAAGAGAAATGTGTCAAGATGCTGCTGGATATAGGTAAAAAAAATAATCACGTTATCAAAGTAATCTTAGCAAATGCAAGACTCTTTACGAAAAATACCTAACTTTCTGGTGACGTTAGATCTCTGTATTTTTTGCGGTGGTGAGAACTAAAAAATCTTGTGCTATTGTGTAATGCCAGGTACAGTTATACCTCCAAAAGGAGTAAGTACGTTGTTACCAATGAATACGGATTAGGGAAGTGGATGCATCTTACAAGATCAGCTGATCACTCGGCTTGTTTTTCGGAGAGTTAAAACTCATACGCATCAGACTGCTGTAAACGACTCTTTAAGACCAAAAGTATATATTTTTCATACATAACCAGACCACTGAGCTGATTAACAGCTCTCCTAGGGCTGGCCCGAAGGATTAGATTTATTTTACGTGGCTAAGAACCAATAAATTTCGTGTTAAGGGACATGAATACTGAGAGAAGATTGCTTCGTCTGGAAATCATACCACCTAATTTTTCCCGTGACTATTGAGAGAAGATTGCTTCGTCTGGAAATTATATAATTTTTCCCGTTCATACTTATGTAACTAAAGAGAGATAACGATGGTCTAACAACACGACCATGCTTGAAACACCAGATATACTAAGTTTATGCTCTACATTACTAAACAGATCTTCTGTACATTTTCAAGTGCAAGAATACTCTTGCTAGAGACTAAGTTAAACACAAATGCTATTAAGTAATTCAAAGAGGAGAAGAAAAATGTTAAAAAGTATCCCAGGGAAACATATTCACAAGTATGAAATTTTCTGTAAAATGCCAGTTTTATGATTTTGTGAAGCCTTGCAATTGACAATCTGGAAAAAAAATTAGGAAGTTGACACATAACAGAAAATAAAGAAGCTGAGAACAAATAACAATAAAAAGGATTATTATTATTATTATTATTATTATTATTATTATTATTATTATTATTATTATTATTATTATTATTATTATTATAATTTGGCAGCAGACCCTCTTTTAAACAGGTTCTATTGAATATTATTATGCTTCAGCTGCATTTATTTTGTTTTTCTATTTTCCTTATTGCGGACTTCTCTTCAGTGGAGGTGCGTGCTAACAGCTTGCCTATATTTGTCATTTCATGGGGAAAAGTCAAAATCTGTATAGAATATATAAAGAAGCAGAATCCAGATTTTGACTTTTTCCCCATGAAATGACAAAATATAGGCGAATGTTAGCACGCACCTCCACTGAAGAAGAAGTCCGCAATAAGGAAAATAGAAAAAGTCTTCTAAAAATAAATGCAGCTGAAGCAGCAATAATATTCAATAGAACCTATTATTATTATTATTATTATTATTATTATTATTATTATTATTATTATTATTATTATTATTATTATTATTATTACTCAGATGAACCCTATTCATATGAAACAAGCCCACAGGGTCACTGACTCGAAATTCAAGCTTCCAAAGCATATGTTGTTCATTAGGAAGAAGTATGAGGAGGTAAAGAGAAATACAGAAAGACGAGATCTCACTTATTAAACAAGTAAAAATAAAGGATGTCTCAATGAGACATCAAATAACAATGCCCCAATGCAACAAAGTCTTCCCAGATCAGAACATGAGGACCTCGGCCAGGCGATGAAATTCCATCTCGCCTTCTAAAAGCTACCCACGACAGCAACGACGAAAGCATTTGGATGGAGGTGGTGTCAGGGAATGGAATGGAAAGGAATGGAATGGAATATAGAGTTTAGGCCAAAGACCAAGCACTGGGACCTTTGAGGTCATTCAACGCTGGAAAGGAAATTGAAAGTAAGTAGGTTTGAAATGTGTGACAGGAGGAAAACCTCGCAGTTGCACTATGAATTAATAGTTAGGAGAGGGTGGATTGCAAGATGGAAGAAAGATATGAACGGAGGTACAGTAAAAGGAGAAGGGGTTGCAGCTAGGGGAGAAGAGACGCTGCAAAGGAGCTTTAGTAATGCCTAAAGTGCATCGCGTGAGGTGCGCTAACGGCACTAACCCCCTACGGGAGAGGTACTGTAGTGTCAGAGACTTCGATGAATGGATCAGGTTGAACAGGCGCTCGGAATCAGTAACTATGAACTTTACAGAAAGCTAAGGGGGATCCCAGTCACTGAATTCAGAGATGAGAAGACGTCGTGTTCCAACAGATATTCAGATTTTTGGCTTTGAATTAAAACATCAGCTACAGCCATACCGTACGTGACAAGAATATTTGTGAATTTCTGAGAACATCTGAAGATGCCGGCAAAATAAAAAAGTTTCATTTACATTTGAAACTGACTTCAACTTCTTAAGAGTGCTCGAGAAAATATAATGAATAAAAACAAATATTTTTGATGAGTTATGACTAAGCATATATAAAATAGACTGTAAGTACTATTAGTTGAGTTTTAATAAACATTCGTTTTGTTAATTGGTTTGTAAAATAGACTTCATAGCAGACAGCAATCTACATTCGTTCAGGCTCAAGGATCTTTACAATAGAACCTTCGTCTTTTCCAACAACACAGCCACTTGGAATTGCCCTCGTCATAACAACGGAAGTTACACAGGCTTAAATGCACAAATCACCGGCATTCTCAGCGTAATTACGAGTTATTTCAAACACAGAATGTTAGCTCACGACTCAGAACTATAATTTACAATGAAGAGGAAAACAGAAAAGCACGCAAACAAGCACACATTAAAAACGAATTGGTTCCTTCTGGATCTGAAGGACAGGAGGATGCTGTGTTCGACTTTTCTTTGAAACACCGATACGGCTGCAAAGGAAATCGTTAACCCTCCAACAGATGCCCCGTCATCTTTTTTTTTTTTTTTTTTATTTCTGAATTTTTAAGCTCTTTGTTGCTTTCCTCTCGACTGCTAACGAGACGCCATTGTCATATCAACCTTCTGTCCTCGAGAGCCGGGTTCTTGCAACTTTCCTCGGTATATATGTTGGATACGTTGTAAAATCCATTACATTGTGTGCACAGTATGTTGAATCATTCAGAGGTCATCGTTAAGACATTATCCAGCACAAATAGGTTTATGGTTGTGTTTGTTCATAATCATTTGGCGATCTTTAAATAAAACTGATGTGGTTTGAATGTTTTAGTTATGGTTATCTTGGTAGTAACAGAATGTTGATTTATTTAAATACCTGGAAATAGATAACACTGTATGAATGGCTTCACCCCACTGGAGTGAGGATTACCTCGTCAAGGCCCCTCGTCTTGATGGCATTCATTTTGATAGAGAAATGAACACTCTCGCATAATGTTTTCGTTCTTCTCTCTTTCCCTTTCTCCACAACAATTAACTAAGAACTATGTACCCAACGCACTGCTTAAGCAAACAGAGATATACTGGATTTCCGAGAACGCAGCCATTTTTCCGTCCTCCCCCCGGTTCAGCCACCACGTTACTAGTCCAGAGAGAGAGAGAGAGAGAGAGAGAGAGAGAGACCTGCTGAGAGAGAGAGAGCCAGGAGCCAGGAGATGGGCTCATATCTGTGTGGCTTACACTGTAAATCGATCCTTGTTACTGTCCTTCCGGGCAGATTTTTCGAGCCACCTAAATTTTATAAAAGGATTTCCCAACATTAACAATTGCATTTGTCTCATACTCTTCTATTTTCTAATTAAAAAAGATGGAATATTGAAAAGGAGAGAAGAGCACTGAAATTCAGTATAACTAAAAGAAATTTTATGTTGACCAGTAACGAATTCAAGGAAAAAATCAAGAGAGTGGCCAAGTGGAGGCTGCGGAGAGTAATGGTAGTGAACTCAGCGTTACTGCTGTATCAATTAGTATCCAGAGGTGCTTAGCATAAAAAAATTTGAAACGAGTACTGATTTTTGGACCCCTAATCGTATAAGAAGATCAAGTGAAGAAGAGAAATGGGTGATGATCAAATACTGGTGGAAGGACGGGCCTTTTCAAAGTGTGGGTGTTATCTTAGACTTGCAATTAATTGTGAAGCATATAGTAACAAGGCAGATGAGGAAAAGATTTACAATGACAATCTGCATGAAGTGGAAAGAGATTACTAGATCACTAGTAAATACGAGAATCCAATTAGTACGAAATACAGACATCTGTATAAGACCTGTACTGATCAGAGAAGCAAACATGGGCGTTAACAAGGAAAATAAAAGACATTTTGAACGGGCGTGACGACAAAATGTCAAATTTCTGGCCGGAGCGAGTCGGAAGAATCATATCTCAAATGAGAAAGTCGCTGAGTTATGTGGTATCCAGGGACTGAGATGATTTGGGTCCACGATGTGAATGGCAGAAGATCAGTCAGTCAGTCAGTCAGTCAGAAAAGAAGTCACAAAAGTAGCAAGACGATGGTCAGATGGGAATTCAAGCAGAAAGCACTTAAGACAAAAACGCAAACACACAACCGATAGCTCATTTTACATCTAACCAGTATAAAAAAAGACTGGTTTTGTTGATGAAAACAAGAGTGATTTTAATTTTTTTTTTAATTAGTGGAAGGCTATCATCTATTACCATCCACACAATGCTGATCTAATCTGATACCCGAAAAAAGGAAATATTTATAGCGGAAATTCCGCTCCTCTATAATTCCGCTTCATGAATTCCATACTTGGAAAGGACAGTCATTCGGTTGATATTCAGGTCACCTCACCTTTGTGTGTGGTCGGAGTGTTTTTGTTTCCTTTATGTTAAATTTGAAAGAGAATCCTGCAGGGGGATTCGCGCTTCCCCTAATGTTTGTGTGGCTGAAACTGTAAGTCATACTTGTTATTGCAATCTAAGCACATTATTTATAAATGGTTTACCGGATAATAATAATAATAATAATAATAATAATAATAATAATAATAATAATAATAATAATAATAATAATAATAATAATAACACTATTTCCATCATATTCTCGGAAGAATCCGACATTGCTACAAGGAACGGGGAGCTGTACCGAGTTGACCGGTTCTCCTTATAAGTTCCCAAAGCTCTCGACCACGAAAGGCCCTGAAGCAATAATGAATTAAGCTGATATCAAATAGTAATCTAAGGAGACCCAATAGTCGATCAAAGATCATTATCTTGAAAGATTCAATTTGCCCTTTCTCCATGGCACGGATGGTATGTCTGTTTTCGTTACGATTCTCGATAATTGCGAATCTGTGAGGTACACTTTTGTTCCAGACTGCGGGTACACTACGAAAGTCGAGCCCTGGAAATTTCCAGTCGATGATGGCAATGGATATCCTTATGCATTTATGTGTGAGCTTGACTTTTTAGGGGTGCTGAATTACAATTTTTTATTGAAAAGACATACTGTCTCGGTGAATCGCGTAATTGGAAATTTCTAAAATATAACTACAGTGATTTCATGTTTATATTCATAAAAGGAAATCAGAATTACTTTCAGAGAACATCACGGGTTTGATGTTGAACAGATTTCCCGAATAAAACTCTTTGATATTTCCTTGCTTTAGCACCAGACGTAAATAGGCTCCAATGTCAATCGATTTCAGTATACAGGTTGTCAACTTCAAAAGTATTTAGTAGCTGAGTTGTAGGTTCTTTGTTTCATTATTGTTTGGAAGATAAGACGCATGTTTTAAGCTTCATAAAAGGTGGAAAGCTAAAATGAAGGTTTACAGCTTCTTAAGTGTTTGGAAGCTTCATAAATTTGGAAGATAAGATGATGGGGGGCCGATGTTCTCTATAAATCATTACTTAAGAACAGAAATGCCTGTACAAGAATTTAGGGATAATATCCCATAACATCCCATGGAGAGAGAGAGAGAGAGAGAGAGAGAGAGAGAGAGAGAGAGAGAGAGAGAGAGAGAGAGAGAGAGAATGTCTTTGTAATGCACAAGCAAAATGATAAATCGCATAGAAGGTGACTATCCTTCCAGCGACAAAAATTCCCTAGCGACCTGAAAATGCCGGTAAAGCATCTCAACATGCGACCTTCCAAGAAGGACTCCTTAGAAAACTGCTGTTGTTGTTTGTTAAAAGCCTTCGGATCCTGAAAGTTTTAATGAGAGGAAGAGACTCGCCCTTTTCCGACTAATTAGCAGAGATTCCTTGAAGGATCACACTTGAATTCATGTCAGCGAAAAACCTGGTTCATAAGAGTCATTGAAACGTCTGTTCATGATTTCAAGTTACAGGAACAAGATGCAAGTGGATTTTTCTTGTATTTAAAGTAGGGTAGAATTAGGCATTAATGAACATTCTTTTAGCCTAGTAGTTAGTGCCATAATTTACCGTAAAACACCTTAAACATAATTTATTCCTAAAAGAAAGTGCCTTAGGGAAGTTACTAATATTCTTTTAAATATGTGGTATAAAAAAAAACATTTCTTGCATTTGAACTAGTAAGGATAATGAAATTAGTGCTTTCGCTGACATACAAGTGAAAAACTTCTTCAAAAAATTAAGATAACGAGCTCACTGAAGTATTCCAAACGGGTCCGTTGAATGAACCCTTCAGGTCTTTGTACAATTTATTTTCGTAAGATCAAGACTTTTTTGCAAATTATAAAATATAAATATTCTGTAAATCGGCCCTTCCGTATAATCTCTAAATCAATCTGCTGCATTATTTCAAGAACATGCCTTTGCAAAGTGTTTTTCGACGACTTCCGAGCCATATACTCCCTTGATCCAGATATTTAACCACAAGGCAAGATGTTTAATTCTTAACATCCAAGTGACTCTGAAGCACAGCGTTACAAGGCTTTTAAACATTTTCTTCCTAATTTTATTATCTGATTAATTTTTATTATTGTGTACAAGACATTACTACACTATTTGAAAACAATGTCAGGGTTTTTCATGAAATTTCATGTTTTTTTTATTTGCTTCCTCTATAGTTTACTTTTTATCAAGAAAGGTTGGTTACACTATTTGCATTCGATTCTATTAGTTTTCGTCGTGATAATTCTAATTTAAAAAAAGAAAAAAAATTAATTTTTGCTCCATAAAATCTATTTTCTTAATAAGAGGGAACCCAGTAGAACTAGCCTCTAAATCATTTGTACTTTCTTGGTCAGAAAGCGTTTTTCCTCGTTTGTAGATTATTAACTGCTTTAACTCTAACAGAGACACCTCAATAAAAATAGGGTCTTTTCTATAAACCTTTTGGCATAATATTTGAAAACAAATCATTTATATTCCAGGAAGAATATAGCTATATACAACATATCTGCACTGTTTAAGTTTGTTCTATCTTTTCCAGTATATGAATTTATTACTTTCTAATAGTCAGTAGCAATATTTGGTGTTTCTTGTTACACCATCGCGATTATAAAGTATTCACTTAACCAGTTACCAAGGTTATGCCGCATTGCATTAGGAGAGTTGCAAAATCTCCATCAGAGGATCTACTGACCTACGTACACACCTTAAGGATAAAATTTTACATTATTTCACGAAAACGAATTCTGCATATTCCCAACCCAGTTTTTCTTATCAGAGAAGTTAAGTATATCTTAGTTTAACCAGACCACTGAGCTGGTTAACAGCTCTCCTAGGGCCAGCCCGAAGGATTAGATTTATTTTTACGTGGCTAAGAACCAACCGGTTACCTAGCAACGGGACCTAGAGCTTATTGTGGAATTCGAACCACATTATGACGAGAAATTAATTTCTATCACCAGAAATAAATTCCTCTAATTCTTCATTGGCCGCTCAAAGAAGAAGGTCGTAAGATTTATATGTATGATCCCGGGCTCAACATCGTTACTATTTACTGCTGAACTTCCACAGGGACTCCATTATCATTTTTCATACTTTAGTTCACTCTCTGTACATAAAGATCTGTAATGTATCTTGCTGCACTGTTCCTGAGAATAGCTTATCAAAGCAAACTTTAAGAGAAAAATTAAAAAAAAAACTAAAAAAATAACCTTAATCTGATGTGAACAGATTTCTGAAAAAAGAAAAAAAATGTCCTGTCTATTTTAAAATGAGCCAGTTCTTCGGAAAATGACTCTTAGTCACTAGATTCATGTTACAGCTGATTAAAGGGATTAATTTGCTCTCCTTTAAAGAGCGCCAAGGCAGCTCCTGTATCTGAGAGGCCCCGTCTCTTCTTGGTTAATTTCCAAAGTTGATCTCGCTTCCCCCCATCCCTTCTCTCTCTCTCTCTCTCTCTCTCTCTCTCTCTCTCTCCATCTAACAAAGATGACTTTTTCATGATCACTTTCCGAAACGCAGATTAATTTATATATATTTTTAAGGAATTACATCTGTGGCACCATAAACGCAGATTTTCCCTCATTATCCTTATATATACATGCATGCAATAACCTCTTAACTTATCGATTTATTTTCACGTTTTGGGTACGCTTGTCAGCTAATAAGCCTTGAAATTCGAAAAGGAGAACACTAGACACACACACACACACACATATATATATATATATATACATATATATATATATATATATATATATATATATATATATATATATATATATATATATATATATATATATATATTACGCTATATATAAATGTCGTTTATAATATAAAATATCATTACACTACAAATGTCGTTTAATATACAATTCCCTACTTCGGGAATTTCCCCGACGGGGAATTATCACCGAAGGGGAATTATAAGTGATAAATGGACGGGTACCAAATAAGTACATCAAAATGCAGAAAGGCCCAAAGGTACGAAGTAACGGATGGAGGAAGGTTTAATGAAGCTGGAATGGAATGGAATATAGAGTTTAGGCCAAAGGTCAAGCACTGGAACCTACGAGGTCATTCAGGGCTGGTAAGGAAATTGAAAGTAGGTATGTCTGAAAATTGTAACAGGGGGAAAACCTCGCAATTGCACTATGAAATAATTGTTAGGAGAGGATGGATAGCAAGACGGAAGAAAGATAATATGAATGGAAGTACATTAAAAGGAGTGAAAGGTGTTGTGGCTAGGGGCGGAAAGGACGCTGCAAAGAACCTTTAGTGATGCCTACAGTGCACCTCACGGCTAGCCCCCTACGGGGTTTAATGAAGCTCAGTCTTTCAAATATTTAGCAACCCACACTGATACCCAATACAGGTTCTCTTGAATTGGAGTTTAGTGAGAGACTAAAAAAAAAAACCAGCAAAATCAAACAAAGAGCAGATGGAACAAGACTTGGAAATGAAATAGCCTGAAATTGCACATGAAAGTCTGATTACACATTAGCACGATCTGCATTGCTATACGAAGAAGAACCAGAACAGCCACTGCACCATATCTACAGCTCTATAAAAAATACTGGGAGTCAGATGGGGGAACAGAGTGAGATATGATACCATTAAGGAAATTACGTTAGTTCCATATGTAGATGAAATGATGATGAAGGGGAGACGAAAATGGTTGGACATGTCCTCCACACCAACCCGGGAAGAAAAGTACGTGATGGTGTCAACTGGGTTCCTGTGGACACCAGAAGAGTTAAAGGATCCAGATTTACTTGGATGAGAACTGTGAGACAAGAGGCTGGAGGTGAATGGAGATGAGTGGAAGATATTGGCAGTGGGTTTTTACATACGCTCTTTGAGTCCCACGTCGTGGGAGGCGGTGAAGATGAGGATCAAATAATACTGCAAAAATCACGAACGTGGTGGAGTTTTATATCAATCAAATGGTTTTAAGGACGCTAGTATCTTTCTGTGAGAGAAATCCCACAGTTATTTTTACAGAGGAATTACAAACAAACAGTACAACGTAAAACCCAACGACACGAACGATGCCCAAAAATGAAGAAAAATCATGAACTCATCAATAAGCAAAAGTGGACCTCTACCAAATGATACCAGTCTAAAACTAAAATTCTTACAATGGGTGATAGGCTATACATGAAGGCTAATTATAAATTTCAGCATCACCGTCATTTAATGTTTTCAAATAAATTTTCATACTGACTAAAGCTACTATTTGCCGAGATGGAAGAAGCTAAAAGGTGAGTAAAGGTTAAAAGATAATCAGGTGCCTTTGAATGATGTGGTCACCTAGAGAGAACTGAAGATGAATGGCTGGTGAAAAGAGGATACGATTCAGGGAACGAACTATAAAATACGGAGTGGCGGAAAGTTTTAAACGGTTATGGGGGTGGGGTTTAAAATCAAGGAAGCACTAAACTGATAAAGGATAAAGATGAACGGCGAGCTATATATTAAAGGAACTGTGGCCTTTATGCAGATTAATAAGACGTTTCATTCTGCACTCAGAGGATTAATGCGAAAGTAAATTTTGCGGTGTTTTTCTTAGAAATCATCGATTTCAGAGACTCAGTGTGTTGGTTTGCAATATCAATGAAAGTCTTAATTACGATTCATGATGACAGACCCACAAAGTTTTGATAAAATAAAGAGAATATTGCATAATTCTGGGAAAATTATCAATAACGAAGGAAAAACGGATGACAGAAAATGAAAGTGGACGTCATATCTTACAGATTTGATCACATAAAAAGAATGGTAAAAAAATAATATACTCTTATTGTATTAGACTGGATTCAAATTCAACATCAGACTGCATCCCAGCAGACGTAATCAACATACAGAAACTAACTAAGAAACGAAACAATAATTCAAAAAATATATAAAAAAAACTTTACCTGGTTGACATAAATGATCAAAATACACGTAAATACAATAAAGGACGGAATGGTCACACAGAAGAGAATAGAATTTGTCTGCCAACTTCGAGACTACCTTTCGAACAAAAGGAACACTTACCTCCTGTTCTTGAGGTATTCGCAATTTCCCCGAGGCATTTCTGGGCACTGGGCGAGAGTTCCCTGGCATCCAAGTCCTGAGTGACGTTGCCCAAGACTGGATCGTCAAGCCAGAGGGTTATGTTGGGTTCCATGCCTTGAAAAATTGAAACATTGCATTACATTAATTTTTCAAATGTCACATAAGATTAATTCTAACATATATATATATATATATATATATATATATATATATATATATATATATATATATGTGTGTGTGTGTGTGTGTGTGTGTGTGTATAATATATATAAGACGAGCACACACATTCGTACATACATATATATATATATATATATATAAAGTGCTGGATAAACTGCTTGGCTGGAGTACTGAAAAGGAGAGGCCTTCATGTCCAATGCGTGAGTGCGTAGAAGACGAGGCGAATGGGGATATGTGTAGGGACGGTTTGACGTACTGCTGATAAGCCTCTTGTGTAAGTGTTTAAAGCAATTGATGCTGTGGACGTTGTTTGAATAAATGCTTCATTCCAGAGTCGGAGTTACAAGTGTGAATGCGGCAGCAACCACGATCTTATTTTTCTCTGGAAACACCCCATGTCCCCGCCCCCAAAATAACTTACACCTAAGGGGAATTATAATTGATAAGTGCTTCGTCCCCGGCAGGATTCGGACCGTGGTCTGGTATAGAAATAACGCTAGACAGTGACTTTGATTACATAACGGTTCGAATTCCGTAGGGGAAGAATCATTTGTCAACTATAATTCGCCCTTGGGCGTCCATTATTCACAAGTTATAAAGACTCAGATATTTAACGATATTGGGGCTTAATATTTGTGAATACAAAAAAGTCAAACGTTTACAAGCGACAAAAATTCATATTCATATATATATATATATATATATATATATATATATATATATGTGTGTGTGTGTGTGTGTGTATACAGTATGTAGCCTATATATATACATAATATATTTGTATGTGTATATATATATATGTATATATATACATAATATATTTACACACACATATATGTATGTATATATGAACTTTTGTTACTTGTACACTTGTACACGTTTGACTTTATGTTAATATATATTAAGCCCCAAATATCGTTTAATACCTAATCCATAACTTAGGATTAACTTACGATCAAGGGGAACAATAACTGAAATGTGCTTCTTCCCCTACGGTATTCGAACCGTTAACTAATCAAAGACACTGTATGTGCATATATATATATATATATATATATATATATATATATATATATATATATATATATATATATATATATATATGAAAACAAGCTGGAAAAAAAAGTGAAACGAGGTGTTGACCTTACGCTTTCGTGTTTCCTACGCCTCTTCAGAGTGAAGGAGGTGTAAAGAACACGAAAGCAGTAAGTCAACACTCTCCGTTGCTATTCCCTCGCACCCTATTGTCATCTCGAAACATACAACGTTCCCTGCGATTTTTGGTCAACATATAATATGTATTTAGAATCAACAGGCACATTTATTACAACATTATATACATGATATGGATGTGTATGTATGTATGTATGTATGTATGTATGTATGTATATATATATGGGCGTGTGTATGTATGAATGAATGTATATATGTATGTATGTATATATATCTATCTGTATTTATATTTCTATCTGTATTTACATTTCTATATATAGATAAATATAAAACTAGAAACAAGGCTTACTGAAATGGGAAGAATTATCAAATAAAATATAACAATATCTAACCGCAAACACTTTATTGATAATTTTTCACTTTACACTCCATCCCACGTAGTTTACTTCTAAGATATTCTCCCGAATTTTTCGTTGGTTCATGTCTTGAATCTTTTAAGAAAAATTTGGAAAAGGAAAATAAGTGGGGGATTCTGCGAGGTCCATCATCATAGAGCAATTTCGAAGTAAATGCAGACAAAAGAAGAGACTCAAAAGTTAGCTCACTGAAAATTCTGCCAGCTATTTTTATACTGGAGTGCTGTCAGTACGATCACATATACACAAAAATATACGTATATATATATATATATGTAGAATCTACTGGTCACTTTTACCAGATACATATGTAATTGTAATAGCCACAATGCGCTTGGATCTTACGGCTTTGTAGTGACAAGCATATCCAAAAAAGGGCGAAGAATTCGAGAAGTTAAGAGGGCATTGTGGCTATTACAATTACACACACACACACACACACACACACACATATATATATATATATATATATATATATATATATATATATATATATATATATATATATATATATATATATATATAATGATGACCAAGCAGATTCCATTTGGGAAGAAAATGCCTTTTCGTTTTTACTCTGAGTTTAATGTGAGTGCCACTCACAGTCGAGGTAGGAGGGAGAGTGAAAACTGTTATGCACTGAAGGGTTGTCATCAGTGTCCTAAAGTGCAGGGCTGCGCCCTTCTAACATAAACAACTTGACCAAAAATGCAATTTCAGTTTTATATATATATACATATCATATGTATATATATATGTGTGTATATATGTATATATGTTATATATAAATATATAGTTTTTAAATATATATATATATATATATATATATATATATATATATATATATATATATATATATATATATATATTTAAAAAACTATGTTATAAAAACATTTCCTCTCCTCTTCAAACTGACCACAGAACTGAAAGCAATTCTACCTTAGAGTTTCAATACTCCAGTAATTTTCCCTTTCTCTTTTCACTGGCATTTTGCGCGAAAGTAATTAAACTGTCATGTTACAAAAGCAATGCTGTACAGCAAATAGTTGAGTATTCCAGATACTTCATGCCTCGCCTTGCATTCCACCATCATCAATCCAAATACCTCTTACCTGACAGATGAGTTACCAAGAAAAATTTGATATTGATGTACAAAATTAGGGAGATAAAAATAAATGTATGTTATCTAAGACAGTCTTTTGGGCATGTAAATCAGAAGAAAAATGACAGAAAAAGACGCTATAATTTTCCCACAAACATCACCTTAAGTGACTAATAGTGTTTTTTAAAGATTTTTTTTTGTTGCCAAAGCTTATTTTAACCTGACTGGAACAAAATCTGCAAGAGCAGAACCATCATCTATTTCCAGTTCATTTTTCTTTGCAAATGAATTTTTTTATACTCATAAGGGATTGGTTATGATAATTTGTTTTCTAGATATACCAGAATATATTATGAACTGGCAATGATTCAGAAGACGAAAGGAATTACTGTTTGTCAAAAATACAAAACCCGACAACTCGATAATACCAACATAGGTAAACAAACATAAGGTACACATATTTTCCACGATACAGGAGCCCCCAAACTGACCAAATAATGAGACATTCTTTGAAATAACAAAGGAACATACCAGTTACAACATGACGTTGTAATGTGAGGCACTAATATCAAAGAAGACCCCCATAACATTATGCATCATAATCAAGTGATAACTCCTTACACTCAGAAACACAGGGATACAGAAGTCTTTCGTATAAACGGCTGAAGCTAAGATTTTCAAAAGAGCCCCCGAGGTATACAATTCTTATCGAGAAATGCCCTAACAAGAAGAAGACAATACTCCCCAAAGAAAGCATAGAGTCTCCAAGGTATACAAAACCCATGTTGAATTATTCTTCACAAAGTGAAACATGAAACACAACATTTCCATAAGATGACTTAACAAGGGTCAGTTTAATATTTTCCTGGACGAATGGATCCAGTCTTTGTGGGTGTGTAAATAAAATTTGGTCTCATCTTTCTATTCTTCAGGTGTCTTTGCAAGAACAAGTTCCCGTGAAATAGTACCTTCGGTTTGGGCTAAGACGCACTCTCTCACTTGTTCACAATGGTGTGGTTTTTTAAAAATAACAAGTACCCTTTAACCTGGGGATATGACAAAAAAGGATCCCTTCAGGTTAAGATCTAAGCCATCATTATCACTGGGAGTAAAGAATCCACCAGTCCCAGCCAACTTGGCATAAATGTTATCCGTCAATAAAGTTCAAGTAGAAGTGAAAACTAATGAAACTTCAACTTACATTTCGGTGACCAAATTGATCCGTTACCCGGTGCTTGTGTTCATCACTTGTCGATTACCGTCTTGTCATCCCTACCGCCACATAGAGCAATTAAAAGCAACTATTTATGGCCCATGGGAACATAAACACCGAAGACAAGTGCGATGTAAATCGACTTTTTATAAAACACAATATATACGTATATATATATATATATATATATATATATATATATATATATATATATAATATATATTCATATGCATATATATATTTGTATAAATATATACATATATATATATATATACATATATATACATACACAAATCTGAAACATGCACATCCTGATTGTTACCCCGTCAGTAGGTTGGCTAATGGCTGTGCGTCTATTTTATTTCCTTGGGATGCAAAATCTTCCCAAATCGTTTTAGTAAGACGGAAGGAGTCGACGACCAAGAGGAACACAATATCCGAGAGAGATTTCGGTCCGCGGTGACAACAATAATCAATGACAGGCCATGCCCACGCATAATATGACAGGGTTTCAATTATGACCTGTACACATTTGGTTTGGTTAGATTATACTGGCCCTTGGGAAGATTATTTAAGCGGATATGAGGCCTGATGTGAACCTCTAGAGCAGTGATTCTCAAACTGGGTGCCGTGGCACCTTGGGGTGCCACAGACAGTGCCTAGGGTGCCACAAGATTGTCAATTCTGTCTTGGCTTGATCATCTCAATGAACATTTGTAAAAATAAATAAAGTTACCAGAAGACTTCATATAATTATTATCAGTTTCTCTACTCAAATATATATATATATATATATATATATATATATATATATATATATATATATATATATATATATATATATATATATATATATATATATATATAATGTATGTATATATTAATTCATGCGATTTGGTGGGATGGTGAAGAAGGGGTGCCGCGGTAATAAATACATTTGTTAGGTGCCATCACTAAAAAAGATTGAGAACCACTGCTCTAGAGTCTCACCAACCAACGGAGATGTAAACCTTGATCTAACTCTGGACTAATAATGATATCAATTTGAGGATAGTAATGAAGCTAATTTGTCACGAAAGCGACAAGCATTAAAATCTGGAAGAAAAAGAACCACACACATAATATCCGCTCCCGACCCCAAATACCCCTCCCCAAAAAAATAGTTGATAAACCCTGATGTTTATCAGGACAGCTATAAGAAACATATAAAACAGGAGGACATAAACAAAAGCAGTCAAAGCAAAGCATCGACATCGCAGAAAATAAAAGTTTCGCAATAATTCGAAATAAAGAGTTATTTTATGAATGTGTGATATTCAAGCTTCTTTATATACAAGGCCTTTTACAACTATAAAAAAATGAGATGAGTTAAATAAGATTTATCGTCACCAATGTTTTTTCTCATTGTAAATATTTCAGAAAGGAATTGTAATATCCGCTTTCGAAAAAAGCAGAAATGAAAATGTAATGACTAAAACTAGTATAACGTTTTTCTGAAAAGATCCTCGAACTAGGCGAGCAAAAAATGAAACGAACTCATATTTATCTGCACATCGATAAATATCGAAACAAACCCCAATCTCTTTTACAATTAAAATCTCCGGGAGACCGTCACTGAATCAGGAGTTTACCTCAGTTTTTGGTTTTCTGTAAAAGAAAACTATTGTAAAGGCTTCGTCTGTCCGTCCGCACTTTTTTTCTGTCCGCCCTCAGATCTTAAAAACTAGTGAGACTAGAGGGCTGCAAATTCTCTTGTTGATCAAACACCCTCCAATCATCAACATACCAAATTGCAGCCCTCTAGCCTCTGTAGTTTTTATTTTATTTGAGGTTAAAGTTAACCATAATCGTGCTTCTGGCAACGATATAGAATAGGCTAGCACCGGGCCGTGGTTAAAGTTTCATGGACCTCGGCTAATACAACATTGTACCGAGGCCACCGAAAGATAGATCTATTTCGGTGGCCTTAATTGTCCACTGTAGCGGCTGTACAGAATACTCGATTACGCCTAAGAAACTTCGACGCATTTTTTACTTGTTGGTTAAGCGACTCCTTCCTATTCCTCCAACAATCTTGGGTCTATATCAGTTTCCAAAGCCATTAATTCTCAGATTCATTGATCCCCGTAACTTCATCTATTTTTAGGGAGTAATCTGGCGTTGACTTCCGAATCAAGTCGTGTTTATGTTTCTTCATTCACTCAAACCCCTTTTCAGTAAGCGTATTCAGCTGCCCGTTCCGTAGGCCTCTGATTTAAAAAAAAAGTGATAAAGCCAATATACATTTGCTTACCAAGAGCAGTATTGCCATAAATGATGCTAAAGTAAAAGGGAGTTACTGTGCCTTTGAGAGAGAGAGAGAGAATTTCTTTTAATGGCTAGACTTATACCTTATGGAATTTCTCTTACATCTAGTTAAGAAGTAGCTTCAGGATATAAAGAGCCCCTCTTTCAAAAAATGCTAACGAGGATGTTAAAAGGCGGAATAATTAAAATCTGCGAACAGCCCCGCAAGGCACGGCCACTACTTCAAAATCCTGGTAAGTACACACACACACACACACACACACATATATATATATATATATATATATATATATATATATATATATATATATATATATTTATATATACACTATATATCTGTATATACACATATATATGTATATAACATATGTATATGTATATGTATATATATATATATATATATATATATATATATATATATATATATATATATATATATATATATATATAATGTAATAGTAGTAGTTTAACTATCCGAGAAGAAGAGGGGTTTTCAAGATACATATTCCCGGGACTATTTTCTTATACTATCTTCTGCTGCGATACTCAACTCTCTCTCTCTCTCTCTCTCTCTGAGAGCGTGTGTGGATAAAATAAGGAAACGATTAGGAAAAATCAATACATCATTTCCCTTTCATTTTCCCTGATGAAATGTACTTCCACAAATTCTCATTAACAGCACGACATCCCTTGTTATTCATACAGCAACAATCATCTTTGACTTACGATCTCTCTCTCTCTCTCTCTCTCTCTCTCTCTCTCTCTCTCTCTCTCTTTTGGATGTATTAATGGTCTTTCTTTGCTTTCCGACTAATTCAGCACTTTACCTTAATATTTTCCTGCCTTCCTAAGCTTATGACTAATAAACGTTTTTCATTGAATCTCTCTGTATGATCGAGCCACCTGAGAGAACGCTGCTTCAATTACGCTCTCGTGATACCTTATTTACCATATTACGGAACTTCAGCTGCTCGACTTACACCTTCCAGGTAAACATACCCGGAAATATTCGTAGTTTAATTACTTTCGCCAAACGAACTTCCCTTCATAACTGAATGTTAATAAAAATCATAATGATCATAAACCTGAAGATGATGATAATGGTGGCAATCACGACGCTGTCAGTCAATATATACCTCACGGTGAAAACTTGCTGGTTTTCGATTTTTACTTGCTTGTTAACCAATAATTTCCGGCCGTTGCCTTTTCCTCATACTGGGTGGGAACATCACAGGGGACGATAACACCCATAGGGATTTGATATCCCAGCGTCCAATCACTCCTGACGTATATATATTTCACTGGATATTTTTTTTTTCAAAGCGCCAGTCTCGTGTCATTACATTCCCATTCGCAATTGAATCTAATATTTCCATTGCAAATGTGCGGCGCCTTTTGACCGTAACGTGCTACATATTTGCTCCGGGCGTCAAAACGGGACGAACAAAGAGGGGATTTGTTGTTTGTGCCTTTCCTCTTTGTGCTTGCGGTGGGGAATTGCTGCTATAATTTTGGATTAAACTCTTCTGATAAAAAATGAATTTCGATGAGCTTTCTGAAAGACTGTTCATACGTTATGTGACTGCATGTATTCACATATATATATATATATATATATATATATATATATATATATATATATATATATATGTGTGTGTGTGTGTGTGTGTGTGTGTGTTATACATATATTATATATATATATTCTATATATATATAATATATAGTTGCTGATTTCTACGAAGTTACTGTTCTACAAAAATTTTAGGAAATATGGCAAGACATTTCCTTAATTACAGAAAAGCATCGCATTGTTTATGCACACGTTAGAAAATATCTTAATGGAACATTCACAAATTTAATGTAGTTGAAGTCTTTGACTTCGAAAAACTGCATGGGTATGAGTCTTTTTATTGTTCCTTTATTTTTTTAGGAAACTCAATTAATCTGGCCTAATTAAAAGGGTTATCTGGTAATTAAAAACCATGTATGTACGGCCAAGTTAACCAGTATTTCAAAGAACTCCAACAGCCTCAGCACCAGCGAAAAAATACAAAGCATTTTCTCACACGAGCTGGTAACGAAGATGTTAAGCTAAAGTAAATTAGATTTTCCACAGCCCTTGATAGCTATAGGAGGGTTTTAATTCCAAAGGGGTTTACGGCGTAATCTCCGGGAATACGTTTTGGAGGGTTACAGCGCTTCATCCGGGAGTTATGCTGGGGCTATTCGGGCGAAGACGCCAGCAGCCCTGCATTTCCTTGTTAACGGGATAAGAAGAAGGTTTGAATATTCATCATTTCCGAGGGAAAAGATTTCTTGGCATATGCCGCTTAGGAAACCTAACAGAGGAGCCGTTTTACCGGAGCTTCCCTTAACTTGTCTTGCAAGTTGCATGGATGAACAACAACGTAAATTTAGATGAAATCAAATGGTAATTTAATACGACATTTGTTGGCTCGATTCGAAGTTAGCTATTATTTCAGTTTTGTCAATCAGTTTGTTAAGCAGTCTGTCAAGTACTGATTATGTATACTTATTTGGCAGAGTTCAAGCGTGCTCTACCCTACCCACGTATATATATATATATATATATATATATATATATATATATATATATATATATATATATATATATATATATATATATATATATAAATATATATATATATATATATATATATATATATATATATATATATATATATATATATATATATATATATATATATATATATATATATATATATATATATATATATATATATTATAACTTCACTAAAAAATATCTAAAGAACATAAATTAGAGCATTCTAGATAGCGTAAAATTGACAGGTTACTGTGATCAGAACAAAAATTAGCTCGTAATAGTGTAATAAAATAATAATGATAGTCATATCACGTAATATCTTATGTTTTCCACTCATGCTTGCTTTCAATAATCCTTTAAAACGAAAAATAACCGACTGAAAGTTATATACTGAGAGCTTAGAAAACAACAATGGCACCATTGAAAAATACTCATTATAGCATGAGTCTTGAAATGGAGAAACAAATCCACAGCTATGTATAGGCACCAATATATGTATTTAGCTTTATTTTTAGATATAATGGTAGCCATACATAAATGGTTGTTTCTCCACTGGCATCATTACTAAAGGATTCCAGAAATGTCTGTATTCTCACTCCTTTGAAAAGATTTTTTGAAAGTTTTTTCCACAAGAAACGAACCTAATCATCGGACGGTACATGAGCAGTAAAACATCTGATGGTACAGAGATCAGTTCCTACAAGTTTATGCTTTCTTCGTGGCAGGAATAAAGCCTCCCCCACCCAACCCTCTCTCTCCTCTCTCTCTCTCTCTCTCTCTCTCTCTCTCTCTCTCATAATATATATATATATATATATATATATATATATATATATATATATATATATATATATATATATATATATATATATATATATATATATATATATACTTTTTAATCTGGTCCTGTTCAAGGCGCAAGTTTGTCATCACCTGGGAGGAGTTAATTGATCGATTATTATTTTTTTCTATATTTCATTCTTCTTTGCAAATGTAAATATGTTTATGTAATAAAAAAAATTATAATGAGATGCTTCAAAAAGCACAACGGTGATGGTGAATTACCATCACTCAAAGCGATTCAATCCTATCTGAATCCACGGATGTGAAATGGTGAAACTGTTACGAAATGTCACTACAATTACTGCTGGTTCAATTACGATCCTTTTTGAACTCGATTGAAAGCAATGTAAAGGATTTTTTTTTTGTATTAGTCCTAATGGGATTATCAATGTTCTCGAAAGAAGCGCTGTTTGAAACTTATGTTCGACAATGTATCTTCCTGAAGGAATGTGGATATTTAACAGTGTATCTTCTTGTAGGAGTGTGGATATTTAACGATGTATCCTGAAGGAGTGAGGATATTTATCAATGTATCTTCCTGAAGGAGTGTGGATATTTATCAACGTATCTTCCTGAAGGAGTGTGGATATTTAACAGTGTATCTTCTTGTAGGAGTGTGGATATTTAACGATGGATCTTGAAGGAGTGTGGGTATTTATCAGTGTATCTCCCTGAAGGAGTGTGGATATTTAATAGTGTATCCTCCTGAAAGTATGGATATCTCTCAGTGTATCCTGAAGGAGTGTGGATATTTATCACTGTATCTTCCTGAAGGAGTGTGGATATTTATCGGCCTGAAGCAGTGTGGATAATGAACGATGTATCTCCCTGAAGCAATGTGGA
>NC_089746.1:54674011-54684011 GCF_040412425.1 Macrobrachium rosenbergii | reverse complement strand
CACGAATTTCAACTCGCGTGTGTTAATGAAATGTACGCGTTAAAAATACCTAAGGTTGCTACAGCATTTATGAATTACAGCCACCACGAACATCCTCATTTGCCTGAGGTATATCATGAAAACTAAACGGCTCCACTAAGCACGTTTCAGTAAAATGACAAGTCACCGAAATGATAAAAGTATTTAGCTCGGTGAAGATTAAACATCTCATCTTATATTCCTTCTGATTCTGTTTACTGTGAAGCACACGAATTCTCGGTAACCAGGAGCAACACCATCGAAAAATTGCGTTTAAAGTGTTTTTAATTCAAGATGAAATCTTTGGTCATTAGTGGCTCTGAAAGAGTGAAGAATAATGTTTCGCATTCAGGCAATACCCAAACAATAATCAGTAAAACACGAATAGCTGGTGCTTAATACTTGCAATAATATCACGGGTCTAAGTAATGATGGAGGTTTAAATTTCAAAACATCTAAATTTCAAAACCTCAAGCCTGCAGTCCTCATCATCAAAACCTTGCATATTAACCTTTATAAAAGGCATCGAGTCTCTCGGGCGTCCCCCATTGATCTGTTTGTCAAACTTCAATTATCTTAAGGTTCATCATGTCCACAGCTCTTGTAACACAGTTTAAACCCCCCTCTCTCTCTCTCTCTCTCTCTCTCTCTCTCTCTCTCTCTCTCTCTCTCTCTGCTCATATAAGATAATTTTACTTCTCTACATAAAACAAGCACTCAACTTTAAAAAGATATAAAATAATGAAGGAAATTAATATTTATTTATACATGTATATATATAATATATACATATACATATATATATAATATAAATAATATATATATATATATATATATATATATATATATATAACATAAATATATATATATATACATATACTAATTCATACATATATGTTCACCCACACTTCCACAGGGTCGCAGTTTTGTAAATTTCACTATCAATCATTATTTCACTAGCCATCGAGCATTTTTACACAAAAGTATCATTTCTTCATACATTAATTTACGAAACATAAATGTAAGTCGAGTATGGGAAACTCTTCGGTCAAGTATTTGTGGGATTTTTCGTCGCCTTTATGCACACAATGCATAAAGGCGTCCAGTGATGAATTCGTACCCCAAATTAATGAGTGAATGTGTAAACTCACTGTTTAAAGTTCTGCGTATAATATATAAAGAGTCCTACATCAGATGCATATAGAACAGAATATAATATTTAGGACAAAGGCCAAGCGCTGGGACCTATGAGGTCATTCAGCGCTGAAACAGAAACTGACAGAAAAAAAAGTTTGAAAGGTGTAAATAGGAGGAAAACCTCGCAGCTGCACTATGATTCAATTGTCAGGAGAGGGTGGAAGTAAAATGGGAGATACAGAATATGAACAGAGGCACAGTAAAAGGAATGAAAGGGGTTGCAGCTAGGGGCCGAGAGCATGCTGCAAAATACCTTAAGTAATGCCTAGTGTGCAACGCGCCAGGTGCACTGACGGCACTAACCCACCCCCTACGGGAACATATAACATATAAACAGTCCCACGTAAGATGCGTATACCCTGTACGTAAGATGGAATGCGTAAACACAATTCCGTCTACAGCGGCCCCCCTCCCCCCACACAATACATAAACCCCAACATACATTAACATTCAAGTGCATGAAACTCGCAATGCAAGAGTGAAGGAATCGACTTCTTCCCTCCACAACTCACGAATAATTGCACTCTCAAACCCCGAAGAAAGAGCCTCTGCCACAAAACACTTAAAGTGATATGTTGCAACGGCCTCCCATGAACATTAGGAGGGAAATGTAACGTAATTTTCCTCGTTATATTATACCTGGTTTGGGCGACGTGTCTCCCCATAATGCCCTCTTACTGTTCCGGCCTGCACCTTATATTGAAAGACCATCCTGCCTATCTGAGCTTTCAAGATGCCAATATCATTATGAGAGATTGTGGGGCGGCTGCTTATGTCGCATTTTCTCATATTCATACATCACACAAAATGTTTATGCGATACGATATAAGAAAGTTTTCGTGGTAAAATGGGTTTATCTAGACAACTCGCCATGCATTTTGCAGATTGTTTAAGAAGTATCAGCAATACATCCTCAAATTAACTCAGGCAGATACTGATTATACTACGCAAAATGAAAAGGCTTTCTGTTATCCTGAAAATCGCTGTGTGTAGAACATATTGGAACAAAATTATCAACCATTGTAAAAGGTCCGATACATCTACAGTAATCAGCCTGCCGGCATTTCGCGATCAAATAACAAAAATGACTTACTCCAAGTTACAACTACCTCCCGATCCACATTATCCCGAATGGGGAACGAGAGAGCAAATATACATTCCCCCCCCAGATGTGAGTTGAAACACGTCTCAGACTTAAAAGATTAGCGTGTGCTGTGTTGACAGACTTTCTAAATCACAAACACGTTTAAGGTCAGAGAGGATTCCGTCATTTGCATTGCTCATTTAAAATGGCAATTCTATCCTTTTGTTCTCAGCTGATGCCTCGCCATTACGGAAAATTACTGTCTTTTGTATTGTAATCAAGAATTTTTCTGTGGGTTCTAATAATTATGCGGGTAATTTGTGAAACATCTGTGGCAAGCACTGCTGTCCCGAATGTCGTTTTGAAACTTGTCTTTTGGAGTTAGTTCATGGAGCTTGCTATCTGCGGCAATTAATGGTTCTTTATGGTATTTACAGTTATTTGTTTTGGGGAGATTTTTTACATGCACATACAAATACAAATACTAAAAACTGTTTCACGATGATGTATAAAATAAACTCCTTTACATATTCCACCTAATCAATACAAATATTTATATGGTATGTATACAAAAAACAGTAAAGAAGCAATAAGTCACAGAACCTACACACGCATTTAAACCATCAAGAAGAAGAATAAGAAGGAGAAGAAGAAGAAGAAGAAGAAGAGAAGAGAATAGGGAACATCAGAGTTGTCTTCCATTACGTGCATGGCACAAATCTCTCGGGAAAGAATTTGCAGAAGGAATCCTGTCCTGGATTTGGAAAGAAATGGGACACAGGTTTTGCAACTCATTTGTTACTGAAGAGAAGAGAAGAGATACGTCTCTCTGCGCTGAATGAAGGTCTTATCACTGCCAGGATAATTTTGTAGCGTGATGAAATACCGAGAGAACGCCTACAACGCAAAGAAATCGGATGTCTAAAGATGGAGAAGGAAATATTTTTCATGCTTGAAGAAACCTGATGTCTTTCTTTTTTCTTAATCGTTGAAGAGCTTTAACTGATAATTTAAAAAAATTAATAAGTAAATATATAAATAAATTAATAAATAAAGTCACTAAATTCTTAAGAGTTCACCACTTCACTGTTCGTCCTCGATACACCTTTTGGTTCTTAACAAGTATTTCAAGAGGAGGTTGCTATATAGCCCCATAACTATTTCAACCCAAGCAGCAATCCACCACAGTGTAAATTATATATATATATATATATATATATATATATATATATATATATATATATATATATATACATATATATATATATATATATTATATATATATATATATATATATATATATACACACACACGAAAGAAAATATTTACACACATTTTACATATATATATATATATATATATATATATATATATATATATATATATATATATATATATATATATATATATATATATAGTGTGTGTGTGTGTGTGTATAACGTATGTGTGGACACTCCTTCGTATATCTGAAATATACAAGAGTATGTACTCTAAAAAAGAGAAGAGTTGTGACTCCAGAACAAAACCTAATCTCCGGAAGGGTATAAACCAAAACGGAAGCCAGCTAATTAGGAGTCGTGATTTTCACGACTAAACACCGCTTTGAGTCTCCAGGTGTTAAAAGTTTGCCCTTTCCTTCCTACATGGTAACGTATGTAAAGTAGATCTCGCAAGTATTCTAAGGATTTTATTTTCTCCAAGACTGCTTAACATAAAATGGACCTCTTTCGCTTATTTCACACGAATGTATTCTTGACAAAAAGCCTTACGGAAAACCATTTAGGAAGGGAAAGTCAATGACTATAACAAATTGCCATTACTGTATATCCATTTATCTTTACTTTCTTTCAACATCATCGAGTCTTTAGCTCAAAGTTTTATCATTTCTTTGTAATAAATCATTCAATGGGGAAAACGGACGTTCATGAAAGAAAACGTTGAGTAATCATCGCTCTCCATGGTGGAAGATCAACGTTGCGGAGGAGCCGAGCCATTCAAGGTGGAGGAGGAATGTTCAAGGAAGGATGACGTAAATCATCAAGTCTGAAGATGAGCGTTCACGCAAGAATGAGTTGAGTCATTAGTATGGAAACTGAAAGTCGAAGGCAGAATGAGTTGAGTCATTAGTGTGGAAACTGAAAGTCGAAGGTAGAATGAGTTGAGTCACTAGGGTGGAAGTTGAAATTTGATGGAAGAATGACGTCATCAAGGCTACAGATGAACGTTCGCTCAAGAATGGGGTGAGTCATTAGGGTCGAAGTTAAACGCTGAAGAAAGAATGAGCCGAGCCTTCCGGGACAAGATGAACGTTCACGAAGAATGAACTAAGTCTTCAAAGCGGAGAATGAGTGTTAGTGGAAGATTATTTGAGTCAAATAATTCTTCTGGTTTATCAGGATTATCTAACTTGCTCTTGATTCGTATTCTAGTATTCGTGCCCCGTTTAACATCAGTTCTGGGCCACGAATTCAGAAATTTTCGTTCTGATGGTTATGAGGGGCTCCAAAACTTCTATTATTGACACGAGAAGTGATCACTCATATGACAAGGGCTAACTTTGCAATTACTATTAATGTTGTTACCCTGTAAATAAAAGTGATATTAACTGAATTTCACATATATGCGCATGTTGTGTGTGTATGCATATATATATATATATATATATATATATATATATATATATATATATATATATATATATATATATATATATATATATATATATATATATATATACATACATATATATATATATATATATATATATATATATATATATATATATATATATATATATATATATATATATATATACGCACATACGGATATCCGTCGCCATCGGCCCTTTGCTTACTCACTGTAGGGTCAGAGTCCTGTACTTTATTGGCCTGTCCACACTGGTGGGCATGCCCGTCGGGCAGTGCCTGCTAGTGTGGACAGTGCTTAAGGGGTAGGCAACCTGCCCCAGCGATAGCAGAGTGAACGGGCATGTTTTAGAGGCGTCAGCTCGAAGGGACACTAAGGCAACAGTCTGAATCGCACTATGGGGAATACTCAGGGCACTAGTAACTTCGTCCCCTTCCATTAATCCTTTTTTCAATTAAACTCCTGCTGTGGGAGCTTTGTACCGGTTTCTCGAATGTTCCTTATGGATGTCAGCCAAATACCCACTTGCTGGGAGGAAATGACGTCTACCCTCAGAAGAAATTGGCAGTAATATAAGCAAGCCAGGCCGCACACCCGCGCTTAGTCCGTCTTTTAAGTCTCAGTAGAGAAGTCTTGCTGTCATTCAGCAGCCATGTCCCACGCCTGTCCGAGCCACATTTTCGCCACGGCACACTTTCTGCGAACTGGAAACCATTGGCATTGGCCATAAGAAGCCTAGCCACAAGCGGCTACGTGAGGTCTAAAGGAAGACATTGCAGATCATCCAGCCATTATTGCAAAGTGCACGTTGCAAGGCAACCCATGGTACGTCTGTTGGCATCCGAGTTTTACCAATTCTCTGTTCCTTCTACTGAAACTCTCATTTCATTTCACAATTTCTCTCCCCAGTAAATACTCTTCGATATCCCGTTACCAGTGTTCCAGTGCTTCCCTGTGTGAACTGATTTCGTAAATTAATCGTCCCTTCCTCGTACTGAACCCTTAAGTTACTCCTCCCATGTGCTTATAATTGCTACTGAGAGAAACCACATTTCCACGAAGCTTTATCTGGGATTATTCTATTTCCAGACACGTGTTAAATCGTTCGCCCTCGTTTTCCTGGACATCCATCTTGCTTGGAGAATTCTGCCCTAGTGCGGCAGGCTTATCAACGTTGCAGTGTTGCAAGCAATACGTGAATGTAGTTGAATTCCTAAGGAACCACATATTCCACAAGCCGCTGGCTCTCTGTTGTGCTGATACATTTAATAATTGATTCTCTTATTGAAAGTAGAATCAGTGTTTATTGTGCTGTTAAACCTTATCACTGATTATCTTTATTCAAAGTTGAATCAGTACTCTAGTATTTGAAATGCCATAACCTATGTGCAATCAACTAAAATCTTGTATTGATCAGGAGTTTCAATTGGCGACCTACCATTAATCTTATACGTGATTCTGTCTGTTCATGTGTTTTACTGGGTATGCGACTGTTCACGGTTAGTGTTGATCAAGGTTTATCCTAATTCATACTACATTAATGTAACCAACCCGTGTCCAACTGTAAGAAAAAACATATATATACTGTTTATATATATATATATATATATATATATATATATATATATATATATATATATATATATATATATATATATATATATATATTATATGCAATGTTAGTCTATTTGTAAAGGCGATAATAAGGCACATTTAAAATCTAGTATTTGACACTTGACTGTGTCCATATTTTAACGATGGTTAAAGAATCCTCAGAAAATGTCTATCAATTTTATGTGGCACTTACTAACGTTGTACAGCTGTGCAACACTTTCATAAAACAAAATAAAAGTTTCTGATGGTATCATGGCGACTTCCTAAGCGGATTTGGCCTCTCAGTACGGCGTTGCATTCTCCTATAAATTTTTAACGCTTGAATGTGCAAAATCAGCGTTAGTCGATAGTAACGCTAAAGAGCTTATTACATATATGTTTGTTTACAGTTGCTGCAACGAGACCTATGTAAATATTATTATTTAAAGATTTACCTCCCACGAATATTTTCTGCGTCGGTGGCCTTTGCTGTTAATGTTAGATTGATATTAACAAATTAATCAATCAGTTAACATGTTCTGGTCTCCATACCAACAGCCGTCTTATAAAAAAATTAAAACACTTGAGAAAGGTTGTCGACACAAAATTCTGTGTAAGGAAAGCATTACCCCATGTTGCCTATTTCGAAATCTGAATACCATTACCTAACGAAATGAAGGTCAGTTTTCCAGCAATAATGATTACCGAGTCTCTCAGTGAACCTTTCATGAATAATTAATCCCTCTCAATAATATCAATAATTAATCCAAAGTTATGACATCAAATAATGACGTTCCCTCAAAAGCAAGAACATTAATTATAATGAATGTTACGTAAATTCCAGAGATTATGTTGTGGCTTTATGGACAACAGTTACTCTATAGAACAATCACACACGCACGCACAAGGACATAAACCCTCTATCCCACTCGACATAAACCTTCTCTATCCCAAACGTGCTTTTAATCCCATTTTTGTCCCTGCCTTCTTTGAAGGACTTTTTGATTTGGCTTTTAGACCTGTGGTCTCGATCGGCTGCCCTGCCTGACATCACAGACACACGTATGTTTCATGTACCATACCAGACCCAACACAGCACTATATTATTGCGCGGGTATGGCGAGAGTTCGAGACGTGTTATATATATATATATATATATATATATATATATATATATATATATATATATATATATATATATATATATACATACATATGTTAATATGTATTTATGTATGTATATACAGTATATTACACACACACACACACACACACACATATACACACATATATATATATATATATATATATATATATATATATATATATATATATATATATATATATATATAAAGGCCGATTAAGAGCGAGAATGCCGAATCGAGCAATCAGAACTTAGCTGAACGCTTTAAAGTTTAATCAGTTCGCTTGTGTTTACAAAAGCCGCGCACAGCTTCAGTTATGTTTCCCTTAAAAGTTTTGAATAATCATAGTGTACTCCACTCACAAGATACGAGTCACTATGAGCACAGATATTTTAGAAAAAGAAATAAATTAAAATCAGAGGCTAACAGTGTCTCCTTTGATGGCTGTACGGAGTCCAAAGATCCACATCAGGCGTCTTACTCCCTTTCACAACTTACCACACATAGGGCAAAGGCCTGTGCTGGTATAGAAACAGAATATAGAATTTTGGCCGAAGGACAAGGGCTAGGACCTATGAGGTCATTCAGCGCTGAAACGGTAATTGACAGCAGAAAGGTTTGAAAGGCGTAACTGGAGGAAAACCACGAAGTTGCACTATGAATTAACTGTTAAGATAGGGTGGAAAGTAAGATGGAAGAAAAGGAATATGAACAGAGGTACGGTAAAAGGAATGAAAGGGGTTGCAGCTACGGGCCGAAGCAACGCCGCAAAGAACCTTAAGTGATGCCTACTATGCACCGCACGAGGTGCACTGACGGCACTATCCCTGCGTGAAGGCCTGTGCTGGTATAAGGCCGGCTTCATCTAAACCAAATACTCAACCCAAGTACACCGTTCATATTCAGTGAGATAACGTTTCTTCAGCTGCGAAATTTGCAGTACATGAATACAGTCGGCTGACCAGTTCTTTACCAAACAATGACTTGAGACACTAATAAATGGTGATTCCTGGGAATTGTGACACTCAAGGTGACATTTAAAGCATGATGGCCAGCCGACAGTGGAATACAATAGAATCTAGAATTCAGGCCAAAGGCCTATAGCGCTGGGACCTATGAGGCCATTCAGCGCTGACAGGGAAATTGACAGTAAGAAGGTTTGAAAGGTGTAACAGGAAGAAAGCCTCGCAGTTGCACTATGAAACAATTGTTAGGATAGGGTGGAAAGTAAGATGGAACAAAGAGAATACGAACGGAAATACAGATAAGTGAACGAAAGAGGTTGCAGCTAGCGGCCGAAGGGACGCTGCAAAGACCCTTAAGTAATGCCTACAGTGCACCACGTGAGGTGTACTGACGGCACTATCGCCCTACGGGAACCAGCAGACAGTGATCTGATGGTTCTAATGTCCCTTCCAAAGTTAATCGGCTTCTATTCGTGGAAGCTTTAAAATTGTCCACATTTCTTGATCGTAATTGCGCGGTCATTTATATTACTTCCTAAACGTTCGACATTTAGCCTAGGGGTTGGGTAATCTTACCAAATTGGATGCCGACCTGTGAAATGGTCGAACAAATACGTATCGCCATTACGGCTCAATGGGAAATCTTAAAATTTAAAGTTTCTGGTCTGTCAGCGTCTGATAACAAACTGCATGTTGACTTTGCTGTTCAAGATATGCTTTAAATGATTTTAGGTCCCAAAATTTATGTTGGATAAAGGAAAAGATAAGATGGAGAAGAGACTGGTCTAATATCTTTTGTTATAACTGTATAAATATGCTTTGTTATTTTACAGCACTATTTAATATCAAATAGTACTTATATTAGGATTAAAAGAAAAATTAATTTGAACAAAAATTTATAAAATTAAATTTTACTGTGTATCTTTTTATGGTTACTAAAACAATACTAATAGTAGCACAAAAGTAGTTTAAAGACCGCAAAGATACAAGAAAAAATTCGTAGCAGGTGATACGCGTTCCATCTGCACAAAGGCATCTTCCACTGATCAGAAGACGTCTTCATTTGGCTAAACAACTCCGTCGAACTGATGGGATGAACGATCAAGCGTATTCCCTGACTCAGAGCTAATCTGATAAAAATTTTCTAATAAACTTTCTCACTGACGTATGATTTGGAGAAATAATAATAATAATAATAATAATAATAATAATAATAATAATAATAATAATAATAATAATACGATCCCAAGATCCCTGAAAAGGAATGTGGAAAAACTAGATGTCGAAGTAGCTCCAGGACTCATGCAGAAAAGTGTGCTACTAGAAACAGCACACACAGTGAGAAAAGTGAT
>NC_089746.1:54654011-54669011 GCF_040412425.1 Macrobrachium rosenbergii | reverse complement strand
GAAGACCCGTGGCAAGATTTACTCTAGCGTGATTAAGTCATTATTTCTATTGTGGGTAATAGTTACTTGGCCACCCCAAAAGTGTGGGCAGGAGCTGTTAGACAATCCCCTCACTTTGAGGAGGAGTACTGGAAGTCGGACAATATCCATAAGCGTGGAACCAGTCATCATTGACATCGCTAGCGACGATGAGGCTGGGGATGATGACCTCTTCCTCGAGAGTGGCGATAGAAACATTTTGTAAATAAATTATATATAGTGTTAAACGTTTAATTTGTACATCTAAAACATATTTATTAAAAACACAATGACTATAACAATATGTTCCTCATTCAAACGCTATTTCAATATATTTTCCTTTCCATGCATATCGATATAAATCGTGTTACATTTGATTGATATTAAGTAGGTAAATAATAGCTTGCCCTCAAAATCTTGACTCCTACCACCGCAGCGAGTATACGAGCGCTGTTGAGGGTGCTGTATTATATAAATAAATAAAAACAAGAAAAATAGCAATGGATTACATTATCTGAAATAAAACAATGGCGTTGACCTTTACACCTCTATTAATTGAGGGAAATGAGGTATCACTGCTTTTCATTTGAATTCTACTTCTAGTGACCACTCTTGACTTGCTGCAAATAGAAGGCTGTAGTGTCCAAACCTGAGGTAAAAACAAAACGGATTGTCTTTTTGTATTCCCGCCCTGAACAGAGGTATATCTAACAAATGAGCTATAGACTGGTTCATTATGTGAATGAATTACGTACACTGAATTATTTGTAAAGTAGAAACAATACGAATATCAAGAAAATGGAAGAATTCCAAGTTAACAACTTAGTCCCAATAACTGCTGTGGAAGTTACGATGTAACCTCTACAAAATAATAATAATAATAATAATAATAAAATAATAATAATAATAATAATAATAATAATAATAATAATAATAATAATAATCAGATAAAGTAATCAGATACAGCGCAGGAGCAGTGGAGTAGACGAAGCCTGAACTCCGCAGCATAGACCAGAAAACTAGAAAACACATGACAATACACAAAGCACTACACCCCAAATACAGACAGACTATACATAACACGAAAGGATGGGGGGAGAGGGCTACTAAGCATAGAGGACCGCGTCAACATCGAGAGCAGATCACTGGGGCAATATCTGAAAACCAGTGAAGACGAGTGGCTAAGGAGTGCATGGGAAGAAGGACTGGATAAAAGTAGACGATGACCTAGAAATATACAGAGACAGGAGAATGAAATACAGAACAGAGGAATGGCACAACAAACCAATGCACGGACACTACATGAGACAGACAAAAGAACTGGCCAGCGATGAAACATGACAATGGCTGGGGAGGGAACTCAATAAGGAAACAGAAGGAATGCTAACAGCGGCACAAGATCAGGCCCTAAGAACCAGATATGTCCAAAGAACAACAGATGGAAATAACATCATCTCACCCATATGCAGGAAGTGCAATATGAAAGACGAGACCATAAACCACATAGCAAGCGAATGTCCGGCGCTTGCACAGAACCAGTACAAAAAGAGGCACGATTCAGTAGCAAACGCCCTCCACTGGAGCCTGTGCAAGAAACACCAGTTAGCTTGCAGTAATAAATGGTGCGAACACCAACCTGAGGGAGTGATAGAAAACGACCAGGCAAAGATCCTCTGGGACAATGGTATCAGAACAGATAGGGTGATACGAGACAATAGACCAGACGTGATGTTGATTGACAAAATCAAGAAGAAAGTATCACTCATTGATGTCGCAATACCATGGGACACCAGAGTAGACGAGAGAGAAAGAGAAAAAATTGATAAGTATCAAGGCCTGAAAATCGAAATAAGGACATGGAATATGCCAGTGGAAATTGTATCCACAATCATAGGAACACTAAGCACGATCCCATGATCCCTGAAAAGGAATCTGGAAATACTAGATGCCGAAGTAGCTACAGGACTCATGCAGAAAAGTGTGCTACTAGAAACAGTGTACATAGTGAGAAAAGTGATGGACTCCTAAGGAAGCAGGATGCAACCCGGAACCCCACTCTATAAAAACCACCCAGTCGAATAAAATGACTGTGATAGACAGAAAAAAATAATAATAATAATTATTGAGAATGATAATGCAATCAAGGGGACGATGACAAAGTCTGCTCACCATCATTGATGCTAACAAGGCCAAGAGAGAGAGAGAGGAGGGTTGCTCACTTCTCCCCAAATCCCCCCTGTAGGCGGAGCTTTGTCTACCTCCTTGTTGCGTCAACAGGTGAATTGCCGTAATGAGCAGGTACCTCTAAGATATGTCATCGCCTACGTAGTTACCCAAGGTGGGAGGCGACTCCACCCAATTTGGTAGATCTTGCCTCTCTTGGCCTTGGGTACTTATATCAATTAGTGGATAAGTTATCGGCAAGTGGACAGAGCCACAGTGAAGAGATGTTTTCCCCATATGGAAACTTCTCTTCGCTGTGGGTGGAGACTCATGACGTCATAGGTTAACGTCACTATTGTGTTCAAAATCCTTACCAGCGATTTTGATGGCTCTGGCATAGGAAACACACTTTTACTCTGATAAGTACCAGAACTATTAAACGTAGGTACTAAATAATGCATGCAAAAGTTAGGTAGGGTTAGGGTTATAAAATATACACTTGCCAACTTTCACCTGTATCCGATGCTTTGATAAAAAGGCTTGATAAAAAGGTGTTGCAGAAAAACAGTGTTTCATCGGCTCTGAATCCCTTCGTAGTATCCAACTCGCTGTACCTCGGGAATAACTTACACCGAGCGGGAATTATAAGTGATGACTGCTTCGTCACCAGTTCGACTGGGAAACGACGAGAGTACAATGACTATGACCACTGAGCCATCGGTGTCAGTGACGAATAAATATACATACATACACACACATATATATATACATAAACATATATATTTATATTGTATTTGAAACGCTAGGAATTATTAGAAACTTGTTAACTGCAAATTCACCGGGAAATGGAACAGGGTGTATTTATAAGATTCAGTGTAAACAATGTAATAAACCGTACATAGGACAAAGTGGGAAGACGCTGGCTGTTCGACTGAAACAACACAAATCTAGTGTAAGAACTGGTGATTTGTCAAATGCATTATTTGTACATTTATTCATATGTACAAATAGTGCATTTGACAAATCACCAGTTCTTACACTAGATTTGTGCTGTTTCAGTAATCATGGTATTAACTGGACAGAATCGAAGGAAATTACGTTTTACGAAGATTTAGTGAAAAGAAAATAGAATCCCGTATAATTAAAAAAGACTGACAATTTATTAAATATCAGCCTAGGTTTATACAAAGTGGATTAAATCTTACCGAAGGGTATTCTTAAAAAAGTAGGCTATCGAGCATTACCACTGTTCAGCAATTGTTAAGGTTGTTTATCTTTTTAGCATTGTTTGTCTTGCCACGAAGTCTTCTTGTGACTCTGTATTTGCTTCCTTGGCACTTGTACCTGAACCCAGAGGAGGTGTAGAAATACATGGAAACGCTTGGTTCAAGTCATTTCTTTTCATCCTTCTCCTGGCTGAATGCATATATATATATATATATATATATATATATATATATATATATATATATATATATATATATATATATATATATATTTTCCCCTTCCCATAGAGGTAATGACTCCTGAGCATATTAACCTTTTAGTTCTTCGCAGGTCTTGGAGTGAGATTGATCGTTAAAGCCGTTCTCTACTCTGGCGACGACTGATCACCATTTACGGAGCACCAGATAACAGTTCAGGTCAATAACACAGATAGAGTATATAATTTAGGCCGGAAGGCCAAGAGCTGGGACCTATGAGGTCTTTCAGGGCTGAAATAAAAAAATTAGAGTAAGAGGTTTGAAAGGTGTAACAGGAGGAAAACCTCGCAGTTGCATTATGAAAGAACTGTTAGGAGAGGGTGGAAAGTAAGATGGGACGTTGCAAAGAACCTTGAGTAATGCCTACAGTGCACAGCGTGAGGTGCACTGACGGCACTAACCTCCTACGGGAGTTTAGTCAATAAGGATAGAACTGATTTTTTAGGAACCTGGTTCAAAGTTCCCCTTGGGATAAAACTGGTGAGAGGTTGTTAACATATACACATATATACTACACACACATATATATCATATATATACATATACATATATATATGCGTGTATGTATATAATGTAATACACACACACACACACACACACACATATATATATATATATATATATATATATATATATATATATATATAAATATATATATAAATAAATAAATATATATATAAAAAAAGTAAATAATCATATATATATATATATAAATAAATATATATATATATATATATAATATATATATATATATATATATATATATATATATATATATATATATATATATATATATATATATATATATGTATGTATGTGTGTGTGTTTGTGTGTAGAAAAGACAAGAAAAGTAAGAACGTTATGTCTGATGTTGAATGAAATATTAATAACAATGCAGGATCATGTAGATTCTCTCAGACTGAACCAAAATCGCCATCAGGAAACGTTTGCGTGACGCAAACAGCCTCCATTTTGATGTGCCAAAGTTGAAAGGATAGATAACCTGTCGATCCGGAAGCCTACCACACTAACAACGGTTAAAAACTTGAGGGAAACGTTGGGAAAATGACAGTAGAGAAATGAGAGAAAAAAGTAGAGAAAAGCGATGGAACGAGCTGTCTCATTCTTCGAACCTCTCGAACAACAGTCAAAGAAGGCATCTTTGTCCAACAAAGGCATTATAACGCTATATTGCTTGCTGAGTCTTGTCCAGCCTCTCATATCTTAAAACATTTATATATATATATATATATATATATATATATATATATATATATATATATATATATATATATATACATATATATATATATATATATATATATATATATATATATATATATATATATATATTATATAAACATATATTTGCACATACGTTCGTAGATTGCTTATCAAACCCGACGATAATACCATGAACAAAATCCACTGATTGATTATTACTACATACTGGCGTTATCTCAATGGAGCTGTGGATGGTAAGCAGTAAACTTACCACAAAAATAACTGAAAAAGTTAATGAAACTCACCCATATCTGACGACTCCATCCCCAAGACCTCACTCTTTCCCAATATCACCCATGAAGTTCAAAATTTAAGATTCATTCACATTTTCATTCCTTTCGGAAAGTCTTACGAAACCCACACTTTCCTCCGAAGTTTTGCCAACCACTGAAAGAATACGGTCACCTAAAAGTTCACAAGAATTAAATTCAATGATCGCAATTCCCGTCAAACGTATTCAGATCTTTTGGCAAGCAGAAGAATAATTGTCAAAGACAACTTCTCACACTGGAGCAACAGGGACTTTCCCAGTCAACTAAATCCTGAGGGCTGTGTTTGGCTCGGTCGACTGCCAGCAATGGATTCTCGAACGAGACTGAATTAAGTGATTCCGCGCTGACTCTCCCCTCCCACAGCCCTAAGAAGGCAGCGTTCGAGCATGCGCGCTCATGCTCGACACTTGGGCATAGTCATTAAGATGTCTTTATCAATGGATCGTAATCTGTATATTATTGTCACTGTGTGTGTGTGTGTGTGTTTTGTGAGTGAGATGATATTTTTCGACTGCTATTACGGATGATTTTCCTAACTTTAGAGTTAAAATGTACAAGTGTCGATGGCCCTTAGGTGCGTATAACGAAATGATACTACTATGTTATTCTCTTCCTTCAAATGTATTAATTACAGAAACTACTTTAAAGGTCGAAGGTCACGAATTGAAACAACTGCCACTTCCTAGTCAGCGCAATTTGGTTAGTATTGTTCACTACGGCTGAGGTTAATGGTAGACTGCCAGGCCACGATATTTGAACTTCATACCGGTTGGCCAAAGCTATATCACAGAAATGGCAGTCAGCAAAATACACGGAAAACTTCCAACAGAAATCTTTACTGGAATTTGGCGTCAAGCCTTTCGAACCCAAAATATGAGGTGATGCAGTTGAATTTCATTGTGAACACATATAACAAATGCCATTTACACGTTTAAAGTGCATACGAATCGAAGCGATTAAAATACTAAGGGGACAGCTGCACAATGTTTTTGGCAAAATAGATGCAAATGACAGCTGTACCTATAAATAATTTAGCATTAACTAGACGATATGATCCTAGACAAAATACAGCAATTATATGAATGAATGAATGGAATCATTAATTGCAATAAACAGGTGTTGAGTGATGTCAAGTGATTGCAGTGCAGAGAGAGAGAGAGAGAGAGAGAGAGAGAGAGAGAGAGAGAGAGAGAGAGAGAGGGGTCTCCCTCCGTTAGACCACTATGTATCCATTATTGTTACCGCAGTAAAATAATCCGCCTGTTATCTGGAAAAACTGATGAATATATTACAGAACAGTTAATGACAAAATGGGAGGATTATTTTCTTTTCATTGAGGAAAATCAGGAACTTTGTATCTTCTAAAACTTCTTTACAGTCTGTTTCCAGGGGAGTGGTTGCTGTAAGGTTGCGTGTGTTACAATACTGACTTCCTACTTTGAAGCAAGTTTCCCTGTTCCCTAAGGAAAAGGATTAATGCATTTAAAATATTTACAGAATCATACAAGTTCCAAATTGCTTGCTGTCAGGACTGAAGTTGATTTTGATCAATTCTTCAGTGAAAAACATGAACAATCACACACACACTATACAGTATATATATATATATATATATATATATATATATATATATATATATATATATATATATATATATATATATATATGTGTGTGTGTGTATAAATATTATATATATACATATATATAATTTATACACACACACACACACACACACACACACATATATATATATATATATATATATATATATATATATATATATATATATATATATATATATATAATTTCTTGACAGTACTATAGTCTTCCTGTTATCTGTTTCAGTCAGGTAAACAGTCTTACATAATTAATCGTAACATTACTCACACTGGATATTCATAATCGTAATCCAAGAAAATCGGATTACTTTATTAACAAAATATTTTTTTTAGGTATGTGCACTCTCTTCAATATCTTTGAACCGAATTAATAACTCATGAAACCTGTTGAATGGATTTTGATACTTATGATCCCGCATGTTAATCAAAAGCTTAAGGTACCCAAGATACACATTGAAAGAGGTATAAAAATTTTACCCTTTAATAAGAGTAAAATGCATTTTTTTACACAGAGAGAGAGAGAGAGAGAGAGAGAGAGAGAGAGAGAGAGAGAGAGAGAGAGAGAGAGAGGATTGCTCCTTACTTAAAATTCAATAATATCTACATATGTGTAATTTATATATATATATATATATATATATATATATATATATATATATATATATATATATATATATATACAACATTATTATGAATAATTCATTGTAAGACTGTTTACGGTACTTCAAATGGATAACAGGATGACTACAGTACTGTCAAGCACAATATACATGCACTCATTCATTCATACATACATATATGAAGAACCTATAATATATATATATATGTGTGTATGGATATATATATAGTACATATATTTACATATGTGTGTGCGTGTGCGACTGCGTTTGTGTTTCATTATAGAATTGATTAAAATCAGCCACAGTCCTGATATCAAGCAATTTGGAAGGTGTATGGTTCTGTAAATATTTTAAGTGGATTAATACTTTTCCTTAGGGCCAGGGAAACTTGCCTTAAAGTAGGAGGTGAGTTGTGTTGAGTACGCACATTTGTAGGAACCACTACCCTGAAAATAAAAAGTACAAAGTACGCTAAAGACGGTACGATTACCATGGAAAGGAATCACTAGAAATGAAGGAGAAAATAGGAGATTTCAGAGAAATAAGGAAACTGAAACTGCTCCTTTGTTTTCGTGTTGTGGTTAAAAGAATTTTAGTAACGGTATCAGAAATCCAGTGACAAAGGGAATATTGAATAGATAAATAATTCAATAACATTTGCACAAGAGCTTAATTGCCACGTCCTTTTCAGCAAAATGATTGGCAAGGAAATGGTTGAATGAATATTTTTGTCAAATTTATCAATAGACTTGTGTGTTTACACGTACTAGTTCTCTGGTATTAATTAGCTTTGTTTTCTCTCTCTCTCTCTCTCTCTCTCTCTCTCTCTCTCTCTCTCTCTCCATATATATATATATATATATATATATATATATATATATATATATATATATATATATATATATATATATATATATATATATATATATATAGAGAGAGAGAGAGAGAGAGAGAGAGAGAGAGAGAGAGAGAGAGAGAGAGCATATCACAGTTCATCACATAGTCAATGGACCTACAGAATAGCCAAATAGTCAGTGTAAAATTCATCTACTGTCCAGAATGTTCCGCAACATCACCCGCTTCATTTATATGCACTGACGGTAATCATCAGCAAATTGCCATCCTCACAAACAGCGTGTCGTACTCACGTGCTTCTTGTCTTTTCATTTCAGTAACTCTTCTATTGCTTTTCTTTTTGTTTTACTTAAATGTTTGAATAATAAACTTCACCAACCTAGCGTTTTCTATTCTCTCCTCAAGACCACAACACCTGAAAGAACTCTAAAGTATATCTTCACCTATTTTGAAAATAGTTACTTTGTCTCCAAATACACCGCGTAAATGAACAGGTGACTCAATACACACATACATACATACACACATACACACACACATATGCATTATATATACATATATATATAGTATATATATATATATATATATATATATATATATATATATATATATATATATATATATATATAATATATAATCATATGCTCTTTGGCCTATCGTTTAAGACACTCACCGGTAGCACGAGAACTCATGGGACAGAGGAAAGAGGCGCGTGCGCAGGGTCTGTTAAAAGATCAAACGTTTCTCTGTTGGACTAAGAATTGTCGATGAGGTACTTGGTAGTTTGCCGTACGTACTGTACTCGTTGAGAATTGTTAAACGTAACATCTGCAGCATAACCTGATAAAAGGGTTATATATATATATATATATATATATATATATATATATATATATATATATATATATATATATATATATATATACATTTACATTTAAATACATGTGTATATATACAGTATATACATATACATATACATATACATATACATATATTCATAGACACCTACAGAAATATAATCCTTTATTGTTCACAAAATATACAGAAAACACGTAGGCTATATATCTTGCTTAAAGTTGCATATGTAGAGAAAACAGACTACCTTTTTAATTCACAAATCTAAGATAAGAAGGCTACAGTTTCTCAGGATATATTATTCTTAAATGAATTAAATGGAAAATCTCGCCTGAGAATAAAAAACTATTTAAAGAAGTTCATTTTGGATAATGATGTTAAGATTACCTTTGTTTGCCAGCTGAACTGGCACAAACAACAGCAATTACATATGTCATTCAAAATATTCTTACTGATCCGACCACTTTATTGAAGATGAAGCCACTTATTGTTATGATAAGTTCATTATATTAAAATGAATACATACAATGCAGAACGACAAGTAGAGAGAGTCCAGACGTTCATATATTAATATAAAGAGGAAGAGGACATAAAAGCACTGTATATATTATTTACATATATATATTATATATATAATTATATATATACATACATACATACATGCACATATATATATACATGATAGTTAGTCCTGTGGTATAATCAGATATTGGGTGTAAGCCTACTGCCCTTCTTGAAGAAGTACCAGAGCACAAAAGCAAAACCTCGTTTCACGTAGAGGATGATATAGCAATTAAAATCGGATTACTAGAGATTAGTGCCTTCTTCGATAACGAAAACAAGGACCGTTCCTCTACGAAAATCAAATAAAATCTAGAAGTCTGGTTTGACCAAGTAATAACAAAAACCAAAACTGTAAAGAAATGAATTATATCAAGAAAAATAATTTATGAAAAATAAGCAAATAGGAGGAAAGAGGTAGAGACCTACGGAAATGAGCAACTCTACAGGAATACCTTAGGCGCGTTTGAGGTACAGTTTAGTGCCAGAAAACTAACCCTAATTTCATGTGATTAAATATTGAAGGCAATCTACAACAATGAGTCGTAAAAAATTTTACCTCTGCCCTCATGTTTTATTTGTTATGATATTTATGCCGAGGAGAAAGCAAACCATGTCTCGAAGCTTTCTATTAACCGAGGTTTAAAAACACATGTCTTTGTTTTCTTATTCCTTTATGAAGAAAATAAGCTCTATATTGTCACTGGAGGCTCTTTGGAACTTTGGTTTTCCAGTTATAGTCCTACTGCATTGAAGAGGCTATTAAAGGTCAGAGGCTCGAGAAAATTAAGAATAAGAAAAAGAATAATGTGAGCAATAAAAGCAGGTAACTCCACGCTATTTCCTGAGTTATATAAGAATACAAAACATAATGAAGATAAGTTAATATCAACAATGACGATTGCTTGCTTCGTTTGCTTTTTTCTCTAATTAGGAATAGAAATATCAGACTTCATGTCTAAGGTACTGTGTCCCATTACGACTGCATGAAATCATAATTTTGCAATGATGTTTCTGCTGTGATGAAATGAATTCGTGAGGGAGATCTCTCAATTAGGGATCATTATTCTCTCATGAACAAGGTAAGATTCTTAATTACTTCCTCGGTAGAAAGCGAGAGAGAGATTACTTCGGTAGAAAGCGAGAGAGAGAGAGAGAGAGAGAGAGAGAGAGAGAGAGAGAGAGAGAGAGAGAGAGAGGGGGGGGGGCGAACGCTGGCTAATTCAAGTTGTTAGAAGAGCTCCGTGGATTTGACGGCACCTCAAATGTTGATGGTGCTAGCAATCTGTGGAAAATACTTGACACAGATAAGTTTCCATTTCCTGGTAGTATAAAGATTTCAAGCGAGACGAGACGACTACAGAGGTTGTATATGACCACATCTCTCTTGCGGCAGTCTTCATCTTTCGAAATTTTCAACCAAGCTTAGATACGAGAGCGATAGGGGATAGAAAACACTAATACAATTTGTAAATTTCGTGGAACGGGTGATTTAAAGGAATTTTTATAGTAGTTATGAGGTATCAAGATATCTAAACCAAGAAAAGCAAATATGCTTCGGAGCTGGTGACCAAAAATAAAATAAAAAAAAATTAATAAAAGAAAAAAATTGCCGTGTAGATTAAGGCTTACGGCTTTACGTATGCTGGAAAATATGAACTATACTCAGCTACGAAAATGAGTTATACTTTCACCTGCTACACGTGTCGTTAGAGCAGAAAGATTACGATCAAAATGAGTTTCCCTCAGAAATTACTGGGACGTAATTACTAGGAAAAACGAAAAACTCATAATGTAAAAATGAATTGGGCTTTTACTGCTCTACTTATTAACAAGATACTGTCCTATTATCGTATTCACTTTAAATTTCACTGTACTGGTGGCATTTAGCATGATCAAATTTTATTTTAAGTTCAAATGAACTTATTAACAGTAATTCTGATCACTTTCCGGAAGAGAGAGAGAGAGAGAGAGAGAGAGAGAGAGAGAGAGAGAGAGAGAGAGAGAGACTATAATCAGTCTCTAAGCCACAAAAGCTTTCGCCAAGAAGAGATATTCAATAGGATCAAAGGATCAGCCCCCGTTTCTTTTGCCTCTTTCTTCTTTCCATCTGCGAATTCTTTCTTTCTTTCTCTGTCTCTGTCTGTCAGTTTGTTTGTCATAAACAAACTGACAGACAAACAGACGGGCATGTATGCATGTACATACGTGTAACTTCTATAAATATGTGTATTGCACGTTACAGTACAGTGCCTGCAAAAATCCTGTAACGCATTTGCAGTAAAATTCACGTAAAAACAATTTTATCGGGGTTGTTTTATAGTACATGTAATAAAAAACCTCAATGAATATTTCAAGGCTTTATTCAGCTAAGATCCCGCCACAAAGAGTTACAGCAGTCAGCGGGTAGGGTGCCTACAATGGAAACGTCAAAAGTAAGCAAATACTACACAAACAACAGACAGAAAACCATTTGCTAACGACTAACACAACGTAGTTAAACATTCAAACAGGTTATTACGATAAATGCCAGTTTACCACATTCACCCTGGCTTTAATAATATTGTTATACATTATAAAAAATAAATATTTCATATAAATATCATAAACATCATCTTACGAAAGTACAATTATAATACTATATTACAAGCTTCACTAAACACAGCAAAATTAATTACAGGTCAGACGATCTACAGGACGACGTATGCGTTGTGAAAATCCAGGGACAACTGAGAACTTATCAGCATTATTAGAGGTTGTAGCATTATCATTGATAGATTGTTCTATGTCCTGCGCTTTAGAAGCATCGTCTTTACAGACAGTTTCAACCTCATCCTCGGGAAAATTGACATCAGTGTTTTCAGCAAGATGTGTCTCGCCGGCCTCCGGTGTTGATGGCAAACGACATTTGAAATGATTACATTTTCCTTCATCAATATGGGGAAAGGATGTATGGACATCAGTACATCTGCATCTTTTTGATTAAATGGTATCGCGCTAAATCTCTGATAGCCACAGTATCTTCACGTCCGTCTTTAAATCTAAAATATGTGCGTATGAAGGGTTGTCTTCTAGCAGTTCAACTTCCTCCACGAGAGGATCTTCCTTTCTATACGCACACGTCTTCTCAGAAGAACAGTTCCCGATTCTCACAGCCATGTGGGAAGACTCACCCCTGAAGAGGTTTTTCGCTGAATGATGAACATTCTCTCAGGAGGGGTCTCACCAGTAGCATTGGAGAGCAGAGTGCGATTCGAGTGCAACGCATCATCGAGAACCATTTCCCAAGCTGTTAGCGGTAAATCGCGAGACTTCAAGGCAAGCATCACGGACTTCCATGCGGTCTAAACAAAACGCTCGCACTGGTCATCATTACCAGTTGGATGATAGGGCGTAGAACGACTTGTTGCAACGCCATATTTAAGGAGGAACGATTTCAGTTCAGACAACACAAACGATGTTCCTCTATCGGAGTGCACGTAGTTGGACAGACCAAAAGTCGAGAAAAGCTTAGTAAGACAAGAAATAATTGCAGTGGAAGTCATAGCCTTGCAAGAAAAGGCGAAAGGAAATCTACTATATTCGTCAACAATTATCAATACGTGGCGACTGCCAGCATGCGATGGGGATAGTGGACCCTTGAAATAAACATTTAAACAATCAAATGGTTTCATGGCTCGTATTAGCTGAGCCGGTGGGGCGCGATAAAAATTAGGTTTGTACTTGCTATTACTTGACATTACCCTTTTGACCTCCTCCAAAGAATAGGGAAAATTACGAGTGAGGGAAGAAGTAGTAACTGAAATTTTCCTGGCGCCGTCCATTTGTCAAATACATTATCATTTATATAAACCAACGGAAGATAATTCAATATACAAGGGATCTCGAGTAACGAGATCGAGAACCATGACCTCCACAAGACTGCGATTCTGAAGACACTGTCAACAAACACAGTTATACCTCGCATACATGCATCTTTTATTACTTTTCCGGAAACACTAGTTCTGTAATTTACATATCTCGCATCTCAACCTAATTGTGCAACTGTGCCTGTGTCTTCATGAAAGCATTGCGTAAGTTTTAACAACAAAACAACTTATGTTTACTGGGATTTTTTCATGACCGATATTGGATACCACAAACCATGTTTGTCAAACACTTGCCACTCAAGAGGGCAAATATTGAGTTGCATTAGACTATCTATCTATTTATACTCTATCTACCTGTCTTTATTCGGAAGCACTGGAATATACCACTATCTGAAAGTTAGTTCCAGAATATGTTATGATTAAATAAACAATTTGGAGACATCATACGCACATAAGAGCCTTGCGTGAACGTTACTTATATTCTCTTGTTTTGTGCCTTTTCGTTTCTTTCTTGCTACTGCTTAAACACAGTGTTCTTTACAAATAATATAAAAATGATGCAAAAGCCAAGTAAAAACAAGAACAAAGTCAACACAAAGGCATGAACAAACAAACAAAGAGCGAAAATAACATGCACAACAACAAACAACTAAGAAAACAAACGAAACAACAGGTCAAGTAAAACGTACGCTGAAGTCAGATTGCCAGCCCTTTTAACATCAAAGGAAACCCTCGTCTAGATTCATCGAGACAATCTTGAGCCTTCCCTCTGGTGCCTCTTGTTGAGTGACTCTGGAGTACAGCCGCCCCTGTCACTGGATCAGTCAGTCGAGTGACAATATAAGCCAGCAATTTTTAGCATTTGCATTTACAGGGATACAAACATTTTTATCAGGTAGAAATACTTGTAAGCATTTAGTAAAAATGGTCGTAGGTTTTCTGTACATAAACTTTGTAGTTTTTGCTGTTTAAATCTTTCAATGTTCCGAAAAGAGCCTTAAATGAGTTTTCATTAATGAAGACAACGAATTGCGAAGTGTACTCAAGTCATAAAATGCTGTAAAACTTTTAACGACTCAATTCAACAAGCAAGGTCATATCACTTGTCAATTTAATTAAGAAAGAAGTAATGTTCACATTAAATCTTTATATAAAGTAAAATAAAGTTGTTATAAAGTTCATTTCTCTTCTTTTGACTGAAACATTCGTTTCAAGCAAGAATGGCAGGGTTTCTTCTGATTTACCTCAGTCTGAAAGCTGGCGTTGTAATCAAGCGAGGAAACAAGGTCTGTCAGGTATTTACTGAGTGCACTGAGGGTAGGTATGTGTTTTCACCAGCGTCTCTTTGTTTCTTTGTCAGTCTGTCTGTCTGTCTGTCTGCTGGATTTCAATTAAATGAG
>NC_089746.1:54596511-54651511 GCF_040412425.1 Macrobrachium rosenbergii | reverse complement strand
AATTCACTGACAATAAATCCCTAGGTCAGTGAATATAAGCAATCTGACCGGTCCCAGGGAATTGGAAGTCAGTACCCCGCTAATTAAAGGAAGTCTTGTAGTGAAGGAAACTTCACAGGTGACGGAAAATCGACAGCGAGTGATTTCAGATATATCGATTCACGGACTTGGACAATAAATTTGGACTGATTAATTGATTTCCGATAACTGGTGTCACGAAGGCTGTGGTCATCTATTGCCAGGGAGGGCAAGGTGGCTTTTAGAGAGGTAGGCTACTCTAAACATGAGTTCACCAAAGTACAACTAATAGGAATATTGCAATCTTCGGACAGAGTTATAAGTTTGTTTTTTTTATCAGGAAACAATTTTTCTTCGTAACAAAAAAAAAAAAAAAAAAAATTAAACACTGAAATTTTTGAAGTAAAATGTGTGAACGATGCTTTGCAACCGGAACTGATTTTTTGTCTATTTATTTCAAGAAAAGAATCTATTACTAAAAAACAGTGTTTTAATTAATGTGACATTAGTCATCGACACTTAGTCATTTCATCAACGTCATCGTCGTCGTCATCGTGACGTAGCAAAAACAGCTTTGAAGGTTGACCTTGCCCGACGTCACTGATTTACAATCAATTCCATGAGGAATGCTCAGTTTAAAATAAACATACAGTAGGTACATATGTTGATACGATACACACACACACACACACACACACACACACACACACACATATATATATATATATATATATATATATATATATATATATATATATATAATTATATAATATACATATATATATATATATATATATATATATATATATATATATATATCAACAATAAGTCACCAAACTGCACGTGACAAATATATATACCACATGAAAGGTGAAAATAAAGACCAGGTACCTGGTCTTTAATTTTCACCTTTCATGTGGTCGTCTACGTATATATATATATATATATATATATATATATAAAATAAAACTTCATCTGATTTTTACAATATGTTTTCAATGTATATATTTTATAAAACGCTTTTTATAATTCATGTTGATTTTTTATGCAAACATATAAGTATGTGCAGAGATTTACTTGTTTTAACTTAATTTACATTTTTTCGACTCATTATGCTTTTTCCATAGCTGCCTAATTTTAGTTTCATTATCATTCATTAATAAATATACCACATGCGACCTCAAGTGTACGTACACCTGCATAGGCGCCCCCTCCCCACACAACCACACATCCCATACACGTATATTTCATATGTGTGTATGTGTATGTGTGTGTGTGTGTGTGTGTATACTTACAAATTTATATAACCTAAACTCTAGTCTACTTACAATTCTTACAGTAGATAAAGACTTCCTTTCGTGTCACAGAACTGAAAACTCTTTTTATTATTAAGGACAACCACGTCTTTACAAGACATCTGTCAACAGATGCTATCACGTGCAAGTCACACACACACACACACACACACACACACACACACACACACACACACACACACATATATATATATATATATATATATATATATATATATATATATATATATATATATATATATATATATATATATATATATATATATATGATACACACACACACACACACACACACACACACACACACACATACATATATATATATATATATATATATATATATATATATATATATATATATATATATATATATATATATATATATATATATATTCACATATACTACAACCTCCTGATTCGAAAAGACATACATACTTCAATTTGTCTCTGGACTAAATTTTCAAGCTGTCGTTTCCAGGTCTTTCAAGGTTTCTATTAGCTGTGTGTTTTCCTTCTCAGAATCTCCGAGCTCCTAATGCAACCTTAGTGTTGTCGTGACTTTCTTTCAAACTGTTTTCGAGCATTCATCCCTCCATTCAGAGCTTTCAAGATGTAGTGATGATCTGCATGCGCCTGATCTTGATTTCACGTCAAAATGTTACACAGTTCTGTTCAAAAGGCACGCGCTTTTTAACGGTATCAAAAGGTTTCACTCATTACTGAAAGGGTGAAGACGTGTTTCCCAGCTCAAAAAAAAAAAAATACTCTAACGTATATTCAACAGGTTTTATTTTAGTAATACAAAGAAAGAAGGGTTTCAAGGGCTCAACAGTATATGATACCCGAAGAAAAATTACATAAACTTTTAAGCCAAGATGGACATTTATGGAGGCTGAAATAATGTCTGAAGGGCACTGCAAGCCTACAGTACTTACAGCTAGTTTTTCACTCAATTTTAGTTAAATTGAGGATGTTTTATAAATCGACCCCTTCCTTACCTCTGTTATTGCAGCTCTATGGGTCCTTTCCACTTGTAATGTATTTTAAGTAATCAATCTGCAGATGAAATTTCCGTTCATTCGCTGACTTGTCCTATATTCCCTTACGATCATTCAGATTTACAGTAAAAAAATATGGATAGATGATGAATGGTTTTATTTTTGTCAGAAATTCATTCCTTTCAATTCCAAATCTGTCTGATTACTGCACAATTTGAACATGATCTTGGTCAACGTTTTGCAGTTTATTACAATTTTTGAAACTAGAAGTAATTCGCGTTACATTTCTTTGCAAGATATATATTTTACATATCTATACCTTGTCATGAAGAGATCTTCATTAACAGAAAAAAAATCTTCAGTATTAGACTGACAGAAATAGAAATCTATATGTAACCGAGTATTCAAAATTGTTATTTAGCATTAAGCGTATTGAGTATTGAAAATTTTCATTTTACATTACCCCTATTTAAAATTGTTATTCAACGTAACTCGAATGAAATACGTAGTAAAATTTTTCGTATTTAATATTACCGGTGTCAAATTAATCAAAATATCATCCATCTATCCTCTTAGTTTTTCTCTAATTGTGAGTTTCGCAGCACGCACTTTTTTTTTTTAATTTTCCTTCCGCTGATGTGCAAAAAAAAAATGTAATTAAGCGGAAGTCTATTAACGCGTGACGGCCGTCTTGTTGCCAGGAGCGAATTTTGGATCGCAGGGAAGTTTTCACAGCGTCCCAAAGGAAGCAAAATGAAAATGATTATTTTTAGCAACTGGGAGCTGTCGATTAGAGACTACTTTTACTAGCTGGGAGCAATCTTCGTCAATCGAGTTCTTAAAAAATACTGATCTTATGTCTTGCGCATTAAGCTGAACTCGAATGTCTGATTTTAACGGAAGTTCTCGTTCATAGAGGGTGAAAAAGCCCTCCCACCCGCTCCCATACACCTCCCTGTTTAGCTCCTTAAACTAAATTATATATATATATATATATATATATATATATATATATATATATATATATATATATATATATATATATATATATATATATATATGTGTGTGTGTGTGTGCGTTTGTATGTATGTATGTAATGTATGTGAATTATATATATATATATATATATATATATATATATATATATATATATATATATATATATATATATATATATATATATATATATATATATATATAATATTTTTTACAAGGACTATCATGTCTATCTCTCCATTTCTTTTTACAAAAGAGAATAAAGTAATAAAGAGCTGCGATTCCATCCATAAACATATAGGTCTTTACAGACTTTTGCTAGTGGGAAGCATCAAATGTATTTGTCAGCTTTGTACATAATTTTCAATAAATGTCATCTATTTACAACTTATCGCCCGAACGAATTCATGATCACTTTCTGTCTAAAGTTTGTTTACTTATTATTAGCTTAATTCTCTTTAGGTTTCATCAATACGAGTTCAGTAGCCAAGTTCAAGAATAGTAAATAACACTCCTTATTCATTTACTCATAACAGTTCATGCATCCTTGCTTGATATTCATGCGTAGCTTCGACCTAGAAAAAAGATTGTCCATTACTTGGATGAACTGAAAAACTTTTGGGATGCTTTTTATGAATACTTTGGACTTGGACTTTGATATAGGAGATATTGAAATGGCTTTTTACTTTTCTTCTTACTTCTTTATCTTCTTTTCTCGTTTCCTCATACAGAAATGGCTTTTCTTTCTTTCTTCTCACAAATATACCTGTCTAGGCAACACGATAAACTGTTGTTGCCTGCGAAGATTAACCGCATGTGTTATTTTGTGCCTTTGACAATTGAAGTAATTACCAAAGCAGTTCTGAATGGTTCATTAAGAGACTGCTTTGATTACAATGTAAAAGCATCACAAACGAAAGTATAAGTAGGTGAGGAAAAATATACTGCTTTCATCTAGAGAAGCATAATGGCAGATTCATCACTGCTATATGATGCTGGATAAGAGAAAGAGTCTTGCCTTTGACATGACCGTGCTATAGTTTCTAAAGATGCACTGGACTGACTGTACTAGTCCAAGTTGGTTTGATTAACAGCTGTCAAAACTTTAGAATCAAAATGGCCAAATTATCCGGAAAACTGTAAACCTTCAAAGTTGTCAAATTATCCGGAAAATTGTAAACCTAACTATAAGTACAAATTTAAGGAACTCAAAGCTACCACACAATGAACGTTAGAGAGACTAAGAAGAAAAATGTGAAACAAAAATGCATCTAACTAAACGGAAGCAAAACGGAAGAACACCAGAAACAGAATATGTCGATAAATGAGGATAAAAAGGAAAACACTGTATGACGATGTGCGCGTGGCATCAGCGCACATGCTGGAGACGTGGAAAGAAAGCGTGGGAAATATTTCTAAAAATTCGTTTTCCTGGTCAAAATGCCGACTTTCAAGATTACTGATAAGAAAAGACCAAAAAGAAAATAGGAACAGAATAAAAATGGAAGACGGGTCAGTTTGATGGACGGCTACGTCACAGGAGAAAAAAATCTTTCTTCTCGAGTTTCAAAAAAAAAAAAAAAATTAAAAAAGATCATATAGGAGCAGCAATACTCGTCAGCCCTGACTGAAATAAACCAAAATGGACATTCTCGCATTTAAAAGCGCAAGATATCATTTTAATTTTAAAACTGGTTCCTATGGTAAAATCTGATAATATGACAAAATGAGCTCCAGAAAGAAACGGGTCTTCTTAGGATGTAATGGAAGCAAAAAACTGTCTCGAGACGGAAGGTTTGGTTCTTCTGTGTTCCTTGCGGGCAATCCTCAGGCACTATGCAGGGTAAGATAGACAGATAGCCAGCTACTAGCTAGAATATGACAAGGGTTGATGCAAGTTAAGAGAACGAGCTACAAAGAACAATGGAATAACACTTCTGAAAATCAAGCAGGATAAGAAAGAAAAACGAGTTACAAGCTGGTATAAATGGATAGTACGAGCATAAGTATACAGTATATGAGGGAAAGTTAACGAGTTTTATACATAATCTAGGATGGATCAGGACTCTTGGGGGCGAGATTCAGGCCAAGAATGGAATGGTACAGGTTCTGGGGCACGATACAGACTAAGACTACTGGACAGGGTATCCATTTTACTATGAACGCACACACGCCCACACAAAGACCAACGAATTGAATGGAATAAGACTAATTTGGCACGCTGCTGACTTAGGGAGAAAAATAATGAGCTACAAACTGTAATAAAGCAGGAGTTCTGGTTATGAGACTGACTAAGATAGACAAACTAACTACCCTCTGGAATGAATTCTGGGTGTGACACGCGTAAAGATTTCGCTCCCCAATTATCTCAAGTCTACCTATCTAGGCTTAGCAACCTCACCCTTAAAATTCCCGACTTTCTGAGATACCAGACGACTTTACCCTTGTAAAATCGTATGGCATCACCCTTGTAAAGCCTGTATGGTAAAAGAATAAGGAAAATATTCATTACTTTTATTAGTATTATATCAACCAGTATAATAATAATAATAATAATAATAATAATAATAATAAAAATAATAATAATAATAATAATAATAATAAATAATAATAATAATAATAATAATAATAATAATAATAATAATAATAATAATAATAATAATAATAAAATAAATATTTAAAAAATGTTACGTTTCCAATCTGTTGGATACAAGCAATGTCTTTGCGGGTGGCAACAACAAAATATTTTCAAGGACCTTTGGTATATTTATTTATCCATTCATCTACTAATTTATTATCGTTTATCTTGATTAAAGCTTTTCGTCAGGATCATTTTCCCAATACGACTTTGCTAAAAATTTATCAACAACACACACACACACACACACACACACATATATATATATATATATATATATATATATATATATATATATATATATATATATATATATATATATGTATATAATCTCTCACAGGGCACACAATGCCTACTCCATTATACAGACGTCACCCCTTAAATAAACATAACCATTTCTCTCTCTCTCTCTCTCTCTCTCTCTCTCTCTCTCTCTCTCTCTCTCTCTCTCTCTCTCTCTCTATACACACATACGTCCACTTACAATTTCATATACATGAATGTACCTATGATTAAAACTGAAATTGAAAACCAATATGCGTTAACCCTATTGCATCAAAGGGATGGCAGCAAGAGACAGGAACTATATACCCGTCTTTGGTTCAGAAAGTAATATTGATATTACATTTTACGCTCATCTTACCGGAAGGAATATTATTTCACTGCGGCTGCAGCACACATTTACACACGCACATATATAAACGCATCTATATACATACTGCACACACAATTACACACGCACATACATAAATACATCCATATACATACAAACATATATATATATATATATATATATATATATATATATATATATATATATATATATATTTCATATATATTTCCTTATCATCTCAGATCTAATACGTCTAGTTGGTGTTCTCTTCACCTTTCGCTCTAGCAGGCTTTCTGGGATTAGGTTGCTATCCCTTGTCCTCTGCAACCCTACGTGCGGCTACTCAAATCACTCATTACCAGGTACTTAATTCTTGCTACTTTGTTTTGTAGGGGAGGAGGAAGGGGCTTAATTCCTGCTACTTTATTTTGTAGGGGAAGAGGAAAGGGGGGAGGGGAAGGGTCTTAAATTGTTTCACCCTGCAATGATTGACTTCGGTGCTTCTGTGCGACTGCTTCCGAGCTAAAGATTACAGAATCAAATGATCGCGATTTATCACTGGAATGGCACATCCTCCAATGAAAACTTTTTATTATAACATAATAAAAATAGCACCAACAATAATAACAACAAGGGGGTCAATAATAATAATAATAATAATAATAATAATAATAATAATAATAATATTATTATTAATTAATTATTATTATAATTATTATTATTATTATTAATACACTAACAGAACAAACGTGAGAGCAAAATTATATATCAATTGCTTTAGGTGGAAAAACGAAAAAACGAAAACAGAAAATATATACTGTATATATAGAGAGAAATTAAGAACGATCGTATTTTCTTTAACATCCAGAACTATGATATTAAAGAAAAAATAAACCATAGAAAAGGAACTAAACTAATGCAGAGGAAAGCCAGTGTTCAAGCTAAGATAATACTGCCAATGGCATTGCCCAAGGTTTGAGAACAACGCCTAATTTACGCAAAACCCATTGAAAGGAGAGCACCCATCTATGTTATATGGGGATTCCTGGTGCCCGTGTGAATGAACAGAAGAGTTACTCTGCCGAGGATGACAGGATAAGGATCTTTTAATTGAAAACTAAACTTTTGATAGAATATATTGTCCATTTATAATTCTAAGTGAGTGTAATGGATGATCTTGAGAGAGAGAGAGAGAGAGAGAGAGAGATCTTTACAGTCTGTAATAATGATTGAAACTTTGTAAGATAGAGCTATAAACGTCACAACGTCCTCAAATTTAAAGGGGACGTAATTGACAGGAATTAGTTTTCAATTCACCTAATAAGCTCCCCTTCCCGTAATCGTAATATGCCCTTAATGAGTCCAACAGAGTCTACGAAGTCTCAAAGTCTGACAACGACTCATAATGAAAGCCAAAATAGGTAAGATAAGACTAATTACCATAATCAAAACGTGATCCTTCCCTGTGTTGTTGCCTTTGCTTAAATGAAGATCACAATAAGCAAGGGATGCTTTTGTTCGTGTCTTTACAGATATGACAGACAGGGAAGAAAAGGAAACAGAAGCTTGAGGCGTTTTTGGAGCACACCAGTGTCTTGTTGTAACCCTCACCTTCAACGAGGATAAGATATATAATACATACTGTATATATACTGTACAGTATATATATATATATATATATATATATATATATATATATATATATATATATATATATATATATATATACAAATGCCACAAAGGAAAAGTGAAACAACGAAGTGGTTCCTAGGCCTTTCGACAAATGGTCCTTTACTAGTGGACTGATGAGAAATATAAAAGAAAATTTACAAGAGAGCGCATATAATTGACAGATGACATACAAATATCCCTGAAGAAAACTCCCACAGGATCAATTGGACTGACAGTTCAGTGATTGCCAGCTCAAAAGATTTCTCTTCACATAATCTTTCAGAATCTGTATTAGTAAAATGTTCTTAATTACTAATTAGCTACCTTATATATGTTTTCTATGTATTCGTATATTTAATAGTTTTTTAAAGATGTTAATTTTCCAAAAATTATTATTGTTTACCAAAAGGAGAATGTATTAAATGTACTTTTATAAATATGTAATCAGCTTATTTATTCTAAGGTCATTTTTGGTGGTCAATCTCTTCCCCTGTATAATCCTTTAATTGACACCTCCATACTTCTGAGCCAGTTAGGCCTAATCTTTCGTAAAATCCATCAAAGATTTGCCTTTGTTTTGGCAGGTCCACTAATTCTTCAACTGTGTTGGATTCCAGGTGCATCTGTTACTTTATAATCCCAATCCTCAGGGGTATTTGTATGTCATCTGTCAATTATATGAACTTTTTTGTAAACTTACTTTTATATTTTGTGTCGAAAGGCCTAGCAACCACTCTGTTGCATTTGCCTTTATTTATACATTCATCACGTTCCATATCTTCGTGATTCAGTTATACATACATACATACAATATAATATATATATATATATATATATATATATATATATATATATATATATATATATACTGTATATATATGTATATTTATATATATACGTATATATGTGTGTGTGTAGTTCCTTGAGGACTTTTAACAGTACTAAAGCCGCATGCCGTGACACCGCAAGAATTGCCACATTAATCTTTTTCAGTCAAATCGCATATGAATGTGTATAAGAACCTCCACAGCCTCCGCCGCTTTAAACATCTACAGAGGGGCCTCATTTACCTGTCAATCACTTGCCAAGTGCACCGCCATTTTACCTTTACAAAGTTTGAACTCTTGTGCTTCCCAAATATCTGCATCCGTCATTTTTGCTTTCACCCAGCAGCACTGTACGTTCTCTGCCTCCACCTCCTTCATCCAAAAACTTCACAATTATACATACTTTTCTCCGGGCGTCCCTCTCCCGTTTTCTATACATGACCAGACTACCGTTTTCAGCTTCTCGATCTTGCTAGTCTTTTGATTGCATTGCCATATATTTGACTTCTCAGTTTTTGGGAGCTCAGCAGCTTCCACATATTTCTTGTTTTTACTTATAATTAGAAACCACAAAGCATTTTAATAGAAGTACTTTTATGTCTGTGTCACCATTACTATTTCCAAGCACTATTTTTCTGCTTTTCTTGAATTTTTATCTCTCTCTATCCACATCCACAATATTAAAATTCTTTATTCCTTCATAATTACGTTAGTAATTCCTGCCCTCATCAGTGTTTCATAATAAAATTCATCAATTTTTTCTCATTTCCCTTTTCCTTTTAGAGCTTAACAGTTGCTAACGTCGCTTGCAACTTTCTCCTTATACAAAAACTCCCAATTTCTTTCGCCTCTTTCAGCCACTTCTCTTGGGTATCTCCAATATACACTGGTGCACAAACATCCTCAAATCCACATCATCTTCATAAACTCTCCTCTTGACAAACTATGTCTCCAATACCTGATCTTCCTTCACGCATATCAAAGGAAAATAACCACAGAAACATTTATATCAAATCAGTCACTGTCTCGTCTAAGCATCATTACACCTCTCCTCCGCTTAAATTTTCCAGTAGTCGTAACGACCAACTATTCATTTCGCACAACCTTCAACACACTGCATATATGTTTCTCCCTATTCCGTTCATGCTCTCAGTTGCAGAAACGCCATCCTAAATGCAACAAATTTATACTCCGCGGCAAGTCCTCGTTCTCCCCGACACAACAAGAGTTACTACTGAGCATTTAGGGAGCATCTCCCCTGCGAGCGCCACATAAGACTTCGTTAGACTCTTGTTAGCTTTGAACTTGAACAGCTTCCTGGGCAATCAGCTCCCAGGTAATATCGTTTACTACCTCCGAAGCAGCCGTGGAAATTAAACTGCACTGACTTGAAGGATCTCACTTTAATATTTCCTTTGCAGTTAGGGGACAACTAACCTTTCCTTTTATTTCAAGATCGATTGATATTTATGTCTCAGACTTATCGATATTTGTATCATCGTTATTGCCTTCATTTTTTCTTTGACAGTCACTCAGATTTTCGGACTTTTCCTTAGTGAAAATATTCAAAATTGTTCATTATGCCCTTTAAAATAATGGTTCTTTTAAGCAGAGAGAGAGAGAGAGAGAGAGAGAGAGAGAGAGAGAGAGAGAGAGAGAGAGAGAGGAGGAGGAGGAATGGGACAAGACTTCTTTCTTCAAACCAAAGAAACAGGAAACACAACACTCGATGATCAATTTGAAACCCCGGAGGCATGATTAAATAAACTTTATACCTCCCTTAAGCAATGGCCCCAATGCTCTCTCTCTCGCACTGTATAATAATTCAAATTCCGTCCCGTCCTCTTGCTCTGTTTTGGTATATTAGTATAACACACGAACATACGAGTACACTCTCCTTCTTAATGCCACAGGAATATCAATTCATCCTTGTCTGTATGCCTGTATCAGACGTCAGCTCATTTGTCTCAGACGTAAACAGAATTACGGCTGATTAATTCAACTTAAATCTGTCAATGCTGGTCTACGTCATTAGTACGCCTCTATCAAGAGCTGTACTCTGTGAGAGTTATTGCGCAGCATCTCAGTAAAATAACTTAGGACAGCACAAGGCTGACTTATGAAGCAGAACTCGCAATGTGCCAATATCTCTAACTAGGTCATCTTATTAGGCTAGTGAAGTGATATGTCAAGTATTTCCTGCTTTTACTTTTTACAGTTATCAAAAACGCTGATGAAATATCCGTTCAAGACGTTCTCTTTTAGTTCATACATTTTCGTTTATTTCTTTTTGTCTAATTGTCTTGATTACGAGGCGCTTGAATGCATCTGATTTTTGCGAAAGAGAATCCGATACAATTTGGGGTCGTTGCATAAATCCTTCGCCTCAGAACAGTGTCTGACAGCTGCAGTAATTTATTGGCAGGTTTAATGGTTGGCCTGATTTACGTGAACAGATATGGAGCAAATAAGCAATGTTCATAAAATGTCTCCAGTGCTATTACTTTCGACAACGCTTGACTTAGACTATGGATCACCTTTGGTTAATGATTGTTTTCAAGAGCGTTTAAGGTAAGATAAAAAAAAAAAAGGAATACACGTAAAGTAACTAAACAACCGCATGTCACCTGCCCTCGTGGGAAGACACCGATTTGTAACAATTTGCGAGTGCAATTTAAACGTGTGTCAGAGAGAGAGAGAGAGAGAGAGAGAGAGAGAGAGAGAGAGAGAGAGAGAGAGAGAGAGAGCTCTACGATTTCTAACTGCATCTTTGTTTGCTTTGGTTTAGAAAGCCAGAGATTACTGATGTATCCATATTAAAATAAGTATCGCTAATGTGTTGGTGTGGGAAACAACGAGAGATTGATGAATTTTTTAAAAGTTCTCTTTATGTTGAGCTTAAAGGAAGCTCGTGAAATCCAGTTTTATCTAATTTTTTCATGGAAATGAACATCTTTTTATTCATTTGTTCCCCCTTATTCCCTATATATACACATATATATATATATGTATATACACAAATATATATCATATATATATATATATATATATATATATATATATATATATATATATATATATATATATATATATGTATATTCAATACGATAATTACTGTTAATATAAGGAAATACCATCACCGTTGGTGCAAAGGCTCCTCTGACCGATAATTCCCTGAGGCATAAACTGCAATCTCATCTAAACAGTCAATGCTCAGAAACTTGCACTTAACACTATACAGTAGGTTAGATGTGAAACCAGTAGGTCAAAGTGAGCCACTTACAGGTATGAGAAAGATAACTGAAGGCGGAAACCTATGAAATACATCAGAGAAGTGAAATGACTATGAAACAACACATAGAAACGAAGTGCAAATTGAAGCGAATGTTTACTGAATCTCATTATTCTTGATTGCTAGTAATAGCCATTCAACACCCGCATGGTTTACTTCAGTGATAATAATGAATGCGATGACAAGTCTGCTGTTGAACTGCTGAAGCGTTGAGAGAGAGAGAGAGAGAGAGAGAGAGAGAGAGAGAGAGAGAGAGAGAGAGAGAGAGAGAGAGAGAGACTGCAAAAAGAAAGGATTGAAGGTACAAATATAAAATCACTACACAAAAGAGAAAGCGAGTAATATGAATACAAGAACCATCACCGCTTCTTTTCTCTTCCTTAGCTTCGATTAACTTTTATTCAAAGGGTGCCTCCAAACTACAGAATGCATGTCATGCACAAACGACTGCAAGTTACCGCATATACATATAAATAAGTTGAAAATGAGTCAATAATTGTAAGTGGAGAACGAACCTTAGGCAAATGCTGGATAATCGCATGGACACTGGTTACAACTACCATTTCGTCGTTGACTCGTATTCCACCTGTTTGTAACATGTGAGCGATAAGTTACCGACGTGTGTTTATGGCACGCGCCCCGAGATACACATCTTTTAAACTAATGCAGAATAAGGTCACTGAGTAGCATTACGAGTCGCGATTTCAACTGCCACTCAGCAACTTGATTTGATATAGTCCTCCCATCCTACGATTTCATGATTTGAAATTGTAAGATATGATTTAAAAGAAACTTATACTTAATTTGTTTCATGATCTAAATACGTTAGTTAACTGTAATTTGCTAAATACTTTTCGAAGGCCTTAAATATATTATTTGTTGTGGTTGTCTGCATTTTGCGAAAATCCTTTTTACTTTGTCTAAACTTAATATTGCAGACATAAATGAATTTTGCCTGGAAAAGTGAAGAGGGAAATAGGTGACAGCAGAATGCTTTGCTGGGGAAATTTATGGAATCATTTTCTTAGCCTCCGATTAGTTAATAAGTCGTGAGTAACGATATTGGGTTTATCTAGAGAGAGAGAGAGAGAGAGAGAGAGAGAGAGAGAGAGAGAGAGAGAGAGAGAGAGAGAAGCATGGGTTATGCACAGCGATAAATTTCCGAAAATATTGTCGACATACTTCAGGCATCCTTTTTTTGTTAAAATCTGTACCTCCCAACCACCCAAGTTATATGGAAAGTTTCCATACACTTTCAACTTCGGAATTCATACTCTTCTTCAGTTTTCCTAATTGCATCGTTCCAGAGGTGAATTTGTCACTATCTTCATTGCTGAGCTTTACTTATTTTTGCTTTTTCTTGTCTGCAATGCACGTGGTCAAAACGAGAGTCCTGGTGACTGGGCAGTTGTTCCCAAAGGGGTAGCACTGATATTCAGTATCATACAGAAGTAAAGAGTATAAAACATTACTCAGTGTCATACAGAAGTAAAGCGTATAAAATGTTATTCAGTATCATACAAAGTAAAGCGTATAAAATGTTATTCAGGATCATACAGAAGTAAAGTGTATAAAGTGTTGTTCAGTATCATACAAAGTAAAGCGTACAAAATGTTATTCAGGATCATACAGAAGTAAAGTGTATAAAGTGTTGTTCAGTACCATACAGAGGTAAAGCGTATAAAATGTAATTATGCACGTAACATGCAAACCCCCGGAGAAAATACAGAAAGAACTTTACAGAATAGCGACTGTCGCTGTTCACTATTTCGTGCTTCTGCATTAATCCTGAGAACTGACGATCATTCATTCTGGAAAATACAGTGACGTCACTAAACTAGCAGATCAGTGTTCTAAAAATTGTTTGTAGAAGCTTGATAAAATAATATAATGACTGACTGATTGGTAGCTGCAAAATGACGTTTCAGCGAACAAGGTCACTGACGGAGAATTGAACTATCTTACGATAACTTCCAAAAACTGCGCGCTCAAAATCATTTAAAATGTGGTGTTACACTTGCCGTCGTAAGTGCCCAAAGACTGCTGACGTAAAAAAAAAAAAAAAAAAAAAAAAAAAAAAAAAAGGCGCATGCATGGAGGTCATCAATGTACAATCAGCATTCATTTTTCTTTTGTTTCATTGCAACTGGACGGCCATCTTGCCTTGCAAATATAAATTTTCTTGGACGACTCAACTATCTTCTGGCTCGGAACTCAGGATTCTGTGGGAGGGAACCTTACTAGCCACAGCTCTGTCAACTGTCTCCATCTCTTGCCTCAGATCATTCGGTTTTATCTCTGGGAACGATAACCTCAGAGCAGCAATGGCAGTGGCTCTTTTCCCTAAGAATTTCCTCATCGATTTAAGAAGTATCACTTTTGTTTCCTTTACTATCCGGCACGCTCGTCACTACCTTTTGCAGCGAATTTATGGAAATTTCTGTCACATTAAAGTAGCAGTCTGCCGCGATCACTCCAGTAACAAAATTATTGTGTTTTTATAATACCTTCAAAACGGCTCATCCCCCAGAGAGCTACTCACTGGGAGATGCTTGTTTGGGAAGTGACTGAAAATGTAAGATCATGAATGGCATAAAATGAGTTTGATTACTAAAAACCATGTAATTAAATGTTCATATCAGTAATTACATAAGACAACAACAAACAAAACACCAACAAAAACTGTACACATATCCGGTCTGATGTCTGCAAATGGAAACACTTGGTAGCCACACCACAGAAAGTGTTTTTCGCTTCAGCTTTAAATTAGGATAAATACTGAACCCACAAATAAAAATACTGAATACGCGGCCCACTAGATCTCATTCACACCGTGCTGTTATTCTTGTAGAGAAAAATAACGTTCTATTTCCCATCAAGCAAATGGGGCCGCGGATTTACTAAAATAGTTGGAACTTGATAAAACATTTGCTTTGAAAGCGAGAAAACATCATACTCCAAAAAAAAGGAAAATCGACACAGACGAAATTAAGAGACTCGGAGTGGTAGGATCTGAGAGAGAGAAATCAATGGCAGACCAAAGCGGACGAAAGTGAAAGGAAAGGTTTTTATTTTTTTTTTTTTTTTTGTACGGTACATAATGAAGGGAAAAATATCAGAGTACGAAAGGAAGAGAGGAAAAGATTATTAACCTAACACCGTATAGATACCGATTCATTAGAGTTCCCTTTTCCCGTACAGATTACGGCTCCACAAGAAAAAGAAGTTCAGCATCATCTTTAAAAATCTTACATAAGCGAGAGAGAGAGAGAGAGAGAGAGAGAGAGAGAGAGAGAGAGAGAGAGAGAGAGAGAGAGAGAGAGAGAAGAGAAGAAGAAGAAGAAGAAAAAGAACTCTGCTTATCAAGACCGTCTATAGCTGCACGAAGTCATTTGCTGATAAAGAAGAATGACACTAAAGAATTTTTGCTACTGAACCCTGGGGAATTTTCATTTTCAAATACAATGATAAGAAGCTCAGATAATTCTTCTTTATGCTGGGGAGCTGAGACGGAGAGAAAGAGAGAGGATGATAAAATGGTGACGTAAATTGAGGAAAGACTGAATTGAAACTTATTTTATTAATGGAACGTGGGTAACGACAGAGCACCAGTCTTCCGGCGCGTAATGGCATTCAAGCGGTTTTTATCTGTTTAAATGAAGCTTCATGTTTTCTGAAGTGTTTCCAATATTTGTAAACCGAGTCCTTATAATCAATGACTGCGCTCAATTAGGCCATTAACAACAATATAAAAAGGAACAAAATACAAACACTAAACTGATTTTATACCGATTGACTCGACTTCTACTGCGCTGCTAACTTTAGCTTATTTACGTCACTGGAATTAATTTTTTTTTTTACTCGTCCTAACTTCCTATCAAGGGTAATCACTGTTGCATTAGAAATTATGTTATGCCAAAATAAAGCCAGAAATATAATGGGTTCTTTCCAAAAATGTGAAAATAACATCACCAAATCGCTACTATTTCCTTTAATACTTTACCGCACTCTCAGTCCGTAATGGCCTAAGGCTGGCAGTATCTAAAAAGGACTTCAAACCGATGATTTCCTCTTCAAAACAGAGGATCAAGAACAGAAATATTTGCAAAGTTTTTTTTTTTTTTTTTTAGCTGACTGTAAATATCAGCAGCTGACATCACTGAAGCCTCTATCTCGCTGCTGATTGGCCGATGCATTTGGATTACAACGTCAGGTGGGTGGAAGCTTCAGTGATATCGGCTGCGGATATTTAGTACCAGCTGAACAAAAACAGGCTACATAAATGTAAAGAAATTTCAGTTTCAGGAATGATAAAATTCTGCTGAGTACTGTTGAGAAAAACGATGTTCCAAATATTCTATAACACACAGTATATTCAAAATATTCGTACTTCTCTTTTTGACAAGAGTATCATGGGTTTTCAGAAAACACTAACTGGTTTGACTAGGTTACTTCCAAAAAAAGAAAAAAATTATACAAAATTTAAAGGACTATGACATTTTACAGCTACTGAAAATATTAACATTGCAGGTTATTTACCACATATCATTTTTAGAAACGTTAAAAGAAACTACTCAGGAGTGAGGACTTGCACTTCATGACAATAAAACACTTAATGATAAATGAAAAGTTGTAAGTTACTTATCTTCAATAAACGGAATTACTTTCTCCTAGTGAATAGCTTATTTACATATTTTACTTTTCTTCGTCTTTGTATATACACACATATATATAGGCGTGTGTATGTATGTATAAAGATATGTATAGCGTATTATATATATACACACACATATAGACATATACTGATGATTCAAATTTTATATATATATATATATATATATATATATATATATATATATATATATATATATATATATATATATATATATATATATATTTACATATGTACAAATTATACAGTATATACCATAGAGTAGGGCTAGATATCAACGTCACACTGCTTATGTCTCCCTGCCTTCTGTACTTGTAGGTACATTTTCCTTTTTTACTATTTAATATATTATTGTTAACGAATGAATTGCACATAAAAATCACGTCATTTATCAACTTCATTTTGGAGCAAATTTGCCTTCACTGTGGTTCAAAATCATTCACCTGGTATTATGAAGTCTTTCCAGTGAATTTACTCTAAGTTGTAAAATTCAATAGCAATTTTTTACTTTGCATGTACAGAGAAATATAGAACTTAAACATAAGTACAAAAGTGAACTAAAAACCAACAAAATTTTACCACTAACTTTCTCCACATTTCAGCTACCTTCCATGTAACCCTACCCCAGTTTTGAACATAAATGCTCAGTGATGGTTTCTGGTAAGCCAGAATTACATGTTTGTATTTATAAATTTAGCATTTAATACTGATGCTTTAGTGGCAGACATCTTCTGTTCTTAATGTCACTCTAATACAAGAAGACTAATTAGTTTTTTATGAATACAGTCTGTATAGAAAAGGTTTCTTTATATTTGTGACATTCTGGTATGCTATAGTTCATTTGATGAACAGGGTAAAAGATGAATGAAAAAGATTTTCTACAAGCAAAATTAAGAAGGAAAAACTTTTATACAAAAGCCTGTTGGGAACTGGAAACTGGAAGCATTCTTAAGACAAAGTTTTACATGACTTTATAATTAAATTAAAGCATGTCTGCTTATGAAATCTTAATGAAACGCTACAGTTGCTGATAATGCAGGTAAATGGGGGTTCTTTGTAACTTCTAACGTGCATTTCAGAATGCCTCATTTCAAGTACTAGTTTTGTAAAGTTTGTTTAAATTGTAAGCTGAATCAGTATTTTCATATTCATACTACATACATAATGTGAGCGCGCGCCTTTGTGTGTGCATGTATCCATGTGTGTATGTATGTATCCATGTTCGTTCATATCTATGTTTCTACTCATCATTCAGTGCTGGAAGTTATATCATGTTTTAAACAAATTTCACTGACCTATACAGTGAATTAAGAACCTGGCAGTTTATCGACCGTGGTGGATCACAATCTTTGGGGACGAGACACTCCCCACCAAAAAAGGCAGAGTACATAAAGGCTAACAACTGGAACCAGCCCCTTATGGGGAAGAAAAAAAGTATACCTTAGTTTAACCAGACCACTGAGCTGATTAACAGCTCTCCTAGGGCTGGCCCGAAGGATTAGATTTATTTTACGTGGCTAAGAACCAATTGGTTACCTAGCAACGGGACCTACAGCTTATTGTGGAATCCGAACCACATTATAGCGAGAAATGAATTTCTATCACCAGAAATAAATTCCTCTAAGTCTTCATTAGCCGGTCGGAGACTCGAACTCGGGCCTAGCGAGTGCTAGCCGACAACTCTACCGACTTTGCCCAACGAGGAACTTATGGGGAGGAAAGGGTCTTCATTTGGTTCTTTAACTGGATCTTAGGCTTTGCAGTGACAAGCGTATCCGAAATGGGAACAAATCGAGAAGTTAAGACTGCGTTGTTTTTATTACAATTACAAATGTATCTGGTAAAAAAAGTGCCCAGCATATTCTATACATATGTATATATATATATATATATATATATATATATATATATATATATATATATATATATATATATATATATATATATATATATATATATATAAATGTGTGTGTGACACGTGCGACTCCAGTTGACGTAAACCATTGTTCCCCTTCGATATGGCTCAATATCAACTGATCGCTGAATAGGCTTTTTCGTCGCGGGTTCGTGTCCCCACGATTCCAATTCATTTATCACTTATAAAAAATTCCCCTCGGCGACAATTCTCCAAACGGAGATATACGGAGGTAGCGTGGATTTCGATATTAATATTGTATATATATATATATATATATATATATATATATATATATATGTATGTATATATATATATATATATATATATATATATATATATATATATATATATATATATATATAGTTATGTGCCTTGATGCAACTGAGTAAATAGAAATATGAGACTTTCCATCACCTACCGGAACTTACAAATTCCACTTGCATATGTACAGATATGTACTGTTTACATACCTGTGTGGGTTTACATACATGTATATCATTGCACATGTATGTACACCCACACAGGTATGTACTGTATACATACCTGTGTGGGTTTACATACATGTGCATTTATATACGTGTAAAAAATAATGGCATCTGCTGTTCAGTCAAACAGAGGTGTAGTGAAGACCTTTTCTGCCCACTCTATTAATAGAATCCTTGATGTCTCTCTGCTGAGGACAATACCCAAGTATAAAAAAAATCCTGTGATTTCAAAATTTCAAAGTAGAATTATATATAATCAAGTGATGATAATGATGAGAGTGAAATGAAAGAGATACAAGCATATAACTAAAGGTTATGGTTCAATGAGAAAAACATGGACGTAAAAAATTGAATGCTTGACTGAGAGCAAAACAAAGTGATCGGTCATCCAGTACTGTCATGCGACATGAACCTATGGGTAGAGTGACACTAGACAATAAATCGTTACCGAGAAATCAAAAGTCTACGGAAAGGAAAAGATATATTGCCAGGGAGACGAAAAAAAAAAAATTCAATATTCGGTACCTTGATGAAGTGGTCTGTGTTCACTACGGATAGAACTTCGTGGGTGAAGCAACATTAAATCTGGAGAGAAGAGGTAGAAAAATGGTTACGGTCCCGAAGAGAAGCTGTGAAAGCAACCAAACCTAAAAACAAAGGAATAATGGGCAGGGTTCTGGTTGAACGGAAGTGTGGAAAGAGATACTTTTACCAAAAGCAAAAAAGTTATGATCGACATCGTTACTTTATACGTCGCTAGGAAACATCTGCTAACAGCAAATCATCATCAAAAAAAGGGAGAAAATATCCAAGAAAATGAAAGGCACAGCAAAGGGGAAGAACAAAAGGCATTAAACAGAGATTTTTCCTATGTGGAACAGAAACAAGGAGCAGAATTCAAAATATGAGGGTTTCATTTTAATAAAAAAAAAAAAAAAATCCGTAAGGTAAGAGAAAACGGATGTATGAGTAATCGATATAATTCAACTGTCTATTTGCCCCGATAACATTGATAAAACAAGAAAAAAAATGAGCCGACGTTTCTTCGGCGCAATCAAGTTTTCTGTACAGCGTATAATCAAGGCCACCGATGATAGATCTATCTTTCGGTGGTCTCGGTATAATGCTGTATGAGCCGCGGCCCATGAAACTTCAACAACGGCCCTTTGGTGGCATGTCCTGTATTGTTGCCAAACGCACGATTATGGCTAACTTCAACCTCAAATAAAATAAAAACTACTGGGGCTAGAGGGCTTCAATTTGGTATGTTTGATAATTGCAGGGTGGATAACCAACATACCAATCTGCAGCCCTCTAACCTCTGTAGTTTTTAAGATCTGAGGGCGGACAGAAAAAGTGCTGACGGACGGACAAAGCCGGCTTAATAGTTTTCTTTTACAGAAAACTAAAATGGAAGTAAATAAAGCAGATATAAAAGAACACACACTTCGGATACGGCAGAGAGACCAGTGCAACGTCATTCTGAACAACACAGATAGAAGTGGAAGGTATGAGGACGGTCCCTCTGGTAACAAACTTTATGACATTGGACAGCTGACTGGGAAGGAACATGAAAAGAGGTATGAGAAGCAAAACGAAGAGGATCAATACATACACATACATACATAATATATATACACACATAAATATATAAATATATATATATATATATATATATATATATATATATATATATATATATATATATGTATATATACTGTATATATATGGCCACTGCAGGACTGCTCCGTAAGCATATGTTCATCTCCTGAATAATAATAATAATATATAATAATAATAATAATAATAATAATAATAATAATAATACTAAATAATAATAATAATAATAATAATAATAATTGAACACATCTGAGATAAAGTAACATTAATGTCATCTACGCATATATACGAAGCCTTACAAATATTACTATGCTTGTCAACGTTGATCACACAATTAAATAAGTTAGTAATTATCAGATCATGATCTGTCAAATAAAATAATCACTCTTATCAATTCTGGGACCTATACCCAATTAATTACACGTTTCGCTCAAGATGACTAGCCTGGTTGTATTTGGTGTAAAACAGAACGCATTGCAAACAAGTGTTTCATCATATGCACAAATTACTCTGTCGATCACATCAGAGTCATTGTCCTAGTTCTTTGACCTTTGTTTCAATCATACGTGTCTCTATGCTGACGTGGGAGTTGTTGTTTTAAATGCTGAAACAATGAAGGAAAGCCTGTCAAGAAATAGTAATCGAATGAGCAGATAAAATATTAATATTTGTTACTTTTCTCGCAACGCCCCCCGCTAACCTTACTCTCTCTCTCTCTCACACACACACACAAAAACACACACACACACACACGTACAAACACCCACACGACAGAATGGAACGTGGCTGTCAATTTTTTATGGATATTCTTTTCACTTATGGATATTCTTTTCACTTTGTCTATGCACAGCCGCACTGGATATGTAAAGAAGTAAAATCCCTTGCGATACTTTTAGCATAAAATTTCCTCGTGCGGCTTTTGAATTTTGCATGAAACAGACAAGTATTATCAGGAAGTGAAAATGGAAGGATTTCCTCGGCGTATATTTCGTATCAAAAATCATTCTTGAGCAACAAATCTAATTCTTCCTTCAACAGAAAATTACGAATATCAACACAAGTTTAAAAGAAGAACGCTTATCAGTTTTATCTGCCTGTGTTCTTCTGAGATTTCGTATGTAAGTATAAAATACCCTTTTCTGCTACGTATTCATAAAGGGGATGTCGATTAAAAGGTAACAGCTTCAGTAGCTAACAGTTTCTATTTCCTATGGCTTTGCTGCACTAGCCATTCCGGTAACCCTATTTTCAATCCATTCCCCCACATATATTTTTCTTTTACCATGGAGGCTCTAATGCTAGTGACTACCATTCACTGTCTCCCAACAAAGCACTGGTTCTTCTGTTTTTTACTTCTAAATCAATTTCACTTTTCATTTTTAATATTTTGTTCAATAGGCTCAATCAATCTATAGAACTCTACAGTCCCTGTAGGAACACTGAGCACAGATCATCGATATCCTTTTTAATATTTTCAGTTCCTCGCTTTCCTATGTTATCGTATCGTCATGATATGATGATTTCCACATTTCTTTTGCTGGTACAGAGTGGAGCCGTGCCACTACTTCCTCGTATACTGCTCTTAGTGTAGATATAATAATAATAATAATAATAATAATAATAATAATAATAATAATAATAATAATAATAATAATAATAATAATAATATGGCCTTGTGATTTTTCCTAGCTTTAAACGTTTGTATTGTACTGTGAGAAGACCATTTCGCAAATAATTTCCACTCACATTATTATTATTATTATTATTATTATTATTATTATTATTATTATTATTATTATTATTATTATTATTATTATATTGGTAGTGGAGGTAGTACGAAGTGAACAACTTCCAAAAGTATCCCCTGTCAGCGAAATAGAAATACCAATAAAATCTGAAGGCATATAAGGTGCATACCAACCGACGTCAACTGTACATTATATAATTCAAAAGTAAGAAGGAAATAATAGACAAAATTATGGCAGTGTGAACTGCTAGCTACTTTTGAGATTTAATAGCCAGGTTAAAAGAGATTGGGGCACAGATGTGAAAAGTTATTCATCTTGGTTTAATTATTTTTCCCATCTGAATCAATAATATCTTCCCTTTCACAAATAGTTTAACTTTTAAAATACTGGTGCTAAGTCTATGATGAAGGATTAGAATTAGTCCCTGTTATTTTAAAAGGATTTTTATTGCTTTTTCTTCGTTTTTTATTTTGAGATGAATAACTTCTTCACAGTTAATTGTTTGGTATTTTACCTTAGTTTGTATATTGCTATGTCACTCACTGAAGAACATCAGCAGAGAATATTCCATCAATACCCCCTGACTCGCTTTGCACTGAAGGACACCAAAGGTTGGCTCAAGGTTCTCTTAACGGATTCAAACGAGTTTTCTTTGATAATTAAAAAGGAGGGTAATGCTTTTTGTTAGTCGCTCTTTCTATTGCGTTTTCCCTTAATTGCTCAGTTCGTGTTAACTTGTTTGCTATCTTTGCAAGCCATTTATTCAAGAAAATTATTGTTATTCGTAAAAGAACACTGGCTGTTTGGAGAGACCTTCATCGTCATTTTCAGAAGTCATGTAAAGTTCTCGATATCATTCTTCCGCTTGAAAAGCTTTGTTGTATGTTTGTATACTTCCTTATGAACTGGATAAGTACACAGATTCATGGATAAACTGCCACAGAAACAGGTAATAATCAAGAGTTGCCTGATTCGCGGTTGTTTGTCTGACGATTCTTTGTATTACATGAAACATAGTAATAATGCCTTTCAGTTCCGTGTATCTCGAATTCGGAGAGTCATTGAAACTGTATCTCGATTACTGATGGAGCAGAAAGAAAAGAGAGAGGAAAGTTTAGCTAAACTATTGAAATCTGATATATAAAATATGAAAATGTTAAGCGACGGAATATGACTATAAAGTCAATGTCTAGCAAGAGAAATATTCCTCATTCATCAGATATAGCAAAATACATATAGAAGATATTGTATCTTTTTATATGTTCCAGAAAATTGCAAATGAAAACACGCAATCACATCATAAAAACAAACAAAACATCTGTCTACTGACACCAACTGCAGTGCTAATACATAAAAACCGTCAAAAAATTTCAGCATTCAGTACTTGCAAGCTTGGAACTTCGCATGGCATACCATTCCGAGGATTTTTCATTAATTGAAAATCCCAATATAAGAGAAATAAAAAACCATATGCCAATAAAACACGGATCTTTGGATGCCCGTTGTTTGGTAGCATTTTAAACTTTCTTTCTGCTGACAGTCATCATCCTTTTCCTAAACATACTTATTATGGTTGTTTTTTTAGATATAGGTATTTAGAAAGACTGTATTTTCCATTTCGGAAATATGTTGCATCCAGTGGAATGTGCCTGCTCAGTGATTTTCACTCCATTTCTATGAGAGAGAGAGAGAGAGAGAGAGAGAGAGAGAGAGAGAGAGAGAGAGAGAGAGAGAGAGAGAGAGAGAGAGTTTTATTTCTGAAAACATATTTTTGCCAAAGACTTTATTGGAAGAAGTTATCGTTATATATTCCCTCTACAGAGTCAGAGTCTGACACTTTTAAAACATTCATTTTTAATATTTAAGACTTTAAACTCAAAAAGGAACATTTATTTTAAGTGGCTTTAAATCCAGAAGCCGTGAGAGAATCAGCTGCGACAGAGATGAATTAAAACGAAAAAAATCCTTTTCACAGCATGAGCTCCCAAACGGCTATTCGGATCACGTATCTATCATGTCAAAAGAGATTTCCAGCGAATCTCTGGAATGGAAGTCATATCTGCCTGTTTGCAGAGACGTTGCGCTTGAAGGAGAAACGATTGACATTCATTTCCAGGAGCAGGTCAGACAGGTCTCCTCGTCTGGGTCAGGGGAAGAAGAAGCGAAGTCACAGCTCATAACGCGATCGGAAATGAAACGGATAAAAATCGATGAAAATTAAAATTGATCTTATCAAACAGCCAGCGTTCGTAACATTGCAAATAATTCTCAGAGTTCTTTTTTCGCAATGAGAAATTTCGCAAGAACTTATTATAGTTTCGATGAATTGTTTTTGATCACAACTGCGCTTTTAATAAAGTATTTTGGTCAATGCAGACCCAATGTATTGCATTTAAACAAAAAATAGTCTATTTGACATTGCCATTGTTTTGTGAATAAATATTTTTTCGTTTTAACAATACCAGTAATTTTAGAAGACAAGGACTTCTGCGTATCGATATGTGAATTTAGATACATGTTTTCCTTTTGAAAGTATGTACTGTATATAATAATCTTCCTTATGTCTTCAAGATAATTTGTAAATAAATTTCTAACTGAAAAAAAGTATTTCTCGTGTTAGCTGAGAATAAGGCGAACGAAATGCAAACATTCAGTTCCGTTAAAAAGATGAAATATACCAATCACTTACAGTGCTACGGAGTCCTGAGTGGATGACTGTTTGCACTGAGGAATTTCCAAGCAAAACTCCATATCCATTTTTGGAAAATAATAAAATTCAGTTTATTCAGAACATATTGAGACATTTCGTAAAAATTAAAACTTTTCATTTAAATAAACTCTAAGTTCAAAATAAAACTAAGAGCTCATAGACTACCTATCGTTTTAGTTTACTTCTAAAATAGTGTCACAAATAAGATAGGATAACCTAAAATTCCTTTATAATCCCAATCCATTTTTGGATTGCTTTGAAAATGACTGACAGAAGTTTCTTCCTGAATCTTCATTTCCTGATGATATATAAAAGACACAGAGAGAGAGAGAGAGAGAGAGAGAGAGAGAGAGAGAGAGAGAGAGAGAGAGAGAGAGAGAGAGAGAGAGAGACGATGCACATAACTTTGTCTTATTTCTTGAAGATTCGAAACACTGGGTATCTTGCCTTTCTTTACCTGAAAAGCAAACATATTTCTTCGTCTTAATCTTCCATATCTAATTTCCGACGCTCTCCTACCGGTCCTCACTTAGTTCATTAGAAGGGTGGGTTTTCATTTGTCCTTTATCGTTTATAATTTATTTGAATACCTTCAGTTTCTAGGAACTGCTTATTTTCTAATATGTCTCCAATTTCTTTTTTGAATGTCACCGGGTTTCCTACGGCAACCTATTGAATGGTCTAAGTGAATTGCGCTCGAAAATAGACGATATTACACTGACTTTAGAATCTGAAAATGCAATTTCCTCGCTGAACAACTAAACAACAATGCCAGTGTAGTTCCTGTGAATCAAAAAATGGTTTTACAATTCAAAGGCAATCAAGATATGGGTTCTTTGCAGATTACTAGACGGGAAAGGGAAGTAATGAGATTGGAAGGGGTTGTAAGTTCAAAGGAAAATTAGTAATTGGTGACAGAATTTAAAAATAAAGAGGAATAACAGCTCCAACAGAAATCAGGATTAGCTGTTACTATATATATGCATTAAACAGAGTGAAAGTGGTATTTTAATTTCAGTAATAATTGATGTATTTTATGGCTCTGTTAAACTTAGTTTGCTTCTAAGTATCCAATTTTCAAAATTTGAAGAGAAGCTGACCTTTATTCGCATGACTTTTGGGGGACGGAGAAAGAGGATTACTTGAATTTGGAGTGCTTAATTAAGACTGCAAATATTTTTGTGACATACACAAAATTATTTTTAATCTTTAAATGTTTTGCAATCAAGTGAAGGTAACCACTTTAAAAGGTTTGATCAAACCGAACTTCAAGCTTAAGTCTACTTGTACAAATACAGCCGTGATATGCGTTTAGACAGTATAGCAGGCTACTCTCTTGTCCTCTAAGATGCGTGAGCATTACGATAAAACATTATAAACACACGTCGGTAACGCATCGCACACATATCACAAACATGTTGATAATAAGTCAACGACCGTAAGTAAAGCACCGTTTAGAATACAGGTAAGTCACTGTCTGTATTCAGTCTGTTTGTGATGTGTGTGCGAACAGTTCCCGAAGTGCCTTTATGACAATAGACGCCACCTGGTTAAAGGTTTGGTTTCATTAGCTGTCTGAGCGAAAAGAGATAGTTAATAATGATTTCTCAAACTTACAGTTTCCTGCCACTTTCAAAATTTAATTTTATTCCTCAAGCAAAGTGTTCTTAGTGATCGTCATCAGTCATCCAAATAAAAACGACCCCTGTCGATATTTCGTTCTTTTCCTTGATGATCATGTGGTCAACAATATATTGTAAATGGAATAGTTTGCCAGGGATAAACCGAACGATAATGCACTGTACCTCGAAGATATGTAAAAAGAATTGCAAAGAAATATGCCACTTCTTTAAAAGAAAGAATAACTCTTGAAAAAGCTAGTCTGTTGAGAAGAAAAGCAAACAAAATTGTTATCAGAATGATCTGCCAAAGACAATGGATCATGTGAGTGCCACTTTCAATTCTGTGTACTCTTCTAATAAATGAGAGAGAGAGAGAGAGAGAGAGAGAGAGAGAGAGAGAGAGAGAGAGAGAGAGAGAGAGAGAGAGAGAGAGTCTTGGTGATATTGTTTGTGAACAGTCCCAAATCCAAAAATTTACGGAGATGAAATTATTGTACATTTGATAAAAAAAAAAAATTGCGCGAGTATAGGGAGCTCAAACTTCATCTCGGATAGATTTTGGATAAGCCCGGTTTTAGTGCATATTAAAACATTTTATACCCAATCCCAAAGAAAAGTCCGGCAACAATCTTTTCCGATGTTACTGATTTATGAACAAGAAACGTCCAAAAATAGTCTAAAACCCACTGAGTCCGGTCTTTAAGAGTTTTGGGAATTCAAAGGAGTTGCAACTAAAGGGAAATACGTTCTCTTGCGCCTTGCAAATCCAGAATGCTAACACAAGACAGCTTTGGGTTTTAGCCTGGATACACGAATGAAAAGTTATTTCTTTAATCTATATACTGACGTCAAAACAATGACGGTCACTCATTAGCATATGGATGGAGAGGTAAAAGGATATCACTTTTTCCAGCGATGTTGTTAACGAAGAGTAAAGTTTTCTACATCGATAAACAGGAAATATGAATTTAAATCTACGCTCTCTTGATGATTGCAGACACTTTAATTCGCTGAAAATGATTCAAACTTCCCTAATAAAAAAATTTTATATCAAAGGAACTTTCAATAATTAAAGTTACATCACTTACTCTTTGTGATTCAATTGCAGGTGGGAGGATTCCCGGAAGGCATCAGAAGTGCGTTGTTTTTGTAGAGCCGCTGTCTTTCAGTGAATGACTCTTACTTCTTTTCAAGAATTTTCTGTTTACTTTAAATGGTATCCAGACTTTTTCTTGTGTCACTGAAGTATAGAGGTGCGTGTCAGCCATTCAATTCAGTAATGAAGCTACTTTAAAAATACAGTAGTTAAATATGGCAGAGACATACTCAACTGGTTAGTACCGTGACGCTATAAGTCAGGCACACTTCTGAAAAATCAACTGTAGTAAAAACTTCTAATTTTCCACAAAATTAAAACAGAAAAAAGAGTTCATTAGTCCTTTTTATCCAATTCTCTTTAGATAAATAAAAATCGAGCTACGTAAGGTGAGCTCAGTACTTAACACATGAAGATACTACTGAGTGAACTAAAGCAACATCAGTTATGAAATACTATCAGCATTCATATATTCTTATCTTTTACCCACATACACCAATCTGACCGTTGGAAAGAGCCATGAGAAGCCTCGGGGTTGAGGCAAACTTACCATAGCCTATAATTTTGCCCAACACCAGGATAAAGAGTGAGCTAGTGGAAAGTTAACTGCCAACGGAAAATTAATTATCTTAACTCCAGAAATATAGCGTTGTTCTTAGAATCAATCTACATGACAGTGGGAAATGGAAAAAAACACACTGCGGCAGAAATGATGGTTGAGAAAATGACACTTTTACATTTCTCTATTACTTGTCATTTTCCTTTAGATTTTTATTTCTTCAAATAGACACCACATTATTTTTTTCGAACACATTGAAACGTACATGCCTTGTCCATACGCGCTTTCTACTTAATGCACAAAACAAACAAACAAACAAGCAGTCATATGCCGCTTGCTAGCTTTCCACTAGAAAAGCGAAATATAGATTACCATTATCTTTCTCATCATCTTTTTCTTCATACTCTCTACTCCCTTTCCTTATCGATTCCTTATACTTTGTCTTTTTTCCCGCTCGTATAATATAGATGTTCCCACCTATTTTCAAGACCATATGTCTCTGAAATTATAACCTTGGCAACCATTGCTGTCATATCCATATCCGAATCGAAAATAAGTATTTTCATTATTATCGATTCCTCCTATTGAATGTCTTTTCACTTTTTTCGTAATCGAGTGCTACAGTTCTTAATTCTTTTTCCTTTTCATTGGAGCGATTAAAAGAGAAAAACTTTATTGAGTATGTGTGCCAATGTTTGAATTTATCGCAGTTTTGTTCTCATCGAAGTCTAAATGATCTCTCTCTCTCTCTCTCTCTCTCTCTCTCTCTCTCTCTCTCTCTCTCATAATTTTTTCATTAAAACGGGAAAATTATTAGATAAAGTTCACTAAAATTAAATCACGAAACCCTAAGCTGAAATACTGAGCACGAATGCAAAATAGTCTGTGTATAATGCATACACCAGGAACAGCTTCGTTTTTATTCATACACATTCGAATGTGGATATTCGTATGGCCCTTGTTGCAATGTCTCATTTACGTTCGGTATTTTTGTGATGGCAAAGCTTTGGTTAACTTTTTGTGGTTTCCCAGAATTCAACCCTACAATAAGTAGGACATTTTTCAGTAGCTCTTTAATATTTCACCAATTACCTTAGTGATTAAAATGAAAGATATCATGGAGTGTTTTTTAAGAATCGGAGCAGTTTGGCTAATCAGGATGATTGTCTCATTCAACCGGAAGATTTCGTACTTGACTCAAGTCTAACAATAAAAAAAAATGCCAGACGAAGTTCTCCCGATTGAAGACATTCAGTGTTAGGAAATAGTGTCCTCTGTCTGGTGTTTCTACTAAAAATTTTTAAATAAATAAATAAATATTTTCTAAATGGTCAACAGTAGCATAGGAAAATTATTAAGCATTCGCAGCTGAGGACTGACTCTAAACCTCGGAAATGAGTTCATACTTGGTAAGAGAGAACTTTATTATTTTGTTTCATATCGTTAGCACAAATATCACGAAATATAAAATATTATAAAAAAAATTCTGAAGTAAATATTTCCATGAACTTGACTTTAATGAGTGCCTCAAGACAGGAAATTATCTTTTCTTTGATCGGATATAATACCAGGATTCACTAGTTCATTAAATATTTCTCCTTTTCTCGGAATCACCCTGAATACTGATAAAATCCACTACCTATAAATAATCTCACTGATGGAAAATGACTTCATTACCAAGAATAATTACTTACTACCATACGTTGTAATAATGGTCATAAGAAATGTTAAACCCTAACGATTTGCAACACAAACGAAAGATAAACTGAAAACTGTTTCACAGCTGTGAATGACACCAGAGTAAAAAGAAATATTGTTTACTTCGTATAGGGGGCGGATATTTCTTTGCAAAAAAATTATAACATATTCTGAACGAATATTTTTTTAATAATTCCCAAGCAACGCAGGAACCTATGATGGGAGGATGAGAACACCGTTACTAATAGATTCTCTCTCTCTCTTCACTGTTCAAGACAACACAAAAACGGAAATTAAAGAGGAAACAGATAACAGTGTCCCCTACTTGCAAGGAAGTGAAAATCTTGAGTGAGATGCGTTCCAATAAGCTTCTGTTAAAATTTCACAGGACATTTGCTACATTGTCAATGTTCAGTAAAAAAAAAAAAAAAAATGGGATGGCTTTTCTATTGGGAATTATTCTTTAGGTTATTGTTTTCATATACAAAGTCATTATTCCTTTCCGGTATTTACTCTTTATATATGGGTTACTTCACGAGAAGGAATTTCCTTTAATTAGTCTCTCTTCGTTTCATGTCTACGCTACTTACGCAGAGGCCCTCGGAAATGATAATTTAATGGCCTTATTTAAAATATACTTGAAGAGGGGTGGAAAAAAAAAAAAGCTCCAAGGAGTGGAGAAAAGCTCAGTGGGCACCAAAAAAAGCAGCTCTTTGTAAAGACGGGGTCGTAAGGAGGATCATTGATGGATCTTATTTCTACACATTATCGATATGACTTCACAAATCAATATTCCGCCTCCTCTCTCAATCTCTGTTCAGTTTCTTTCTTGGAATCTGCCTAAGTAATCATATTTGTTGCTGGTATTTTTGTTTTTATTTAATTCCATTATCTGTCTTCTCAGTTCTTCTGCTGGTATGCTTTCATTGTTTCATTCAATGTGCTGGTGCTGAGGGTTTCTTTGAATTTGATGTTTATCTTTCTTTTATCATATAATCATTTAAGGTCTTGATGTAACATATTACGTGTCGTGAAGTTTTCGCTGGGCAATATGATCAAAATTTCCTACTTCCATATCATTAATTGACATCTAAATGTTATTGCCGAAACAACAAAAGACAGTTCAGTATCCAGCTGCTAACGAATCAAATAACAACGGATTCAATAACCAAAAGACAACATCCTATGCACCGTGATGAGGTGATGAGTACATTGAGTGTAAATTATGAAAATTATATAATTTCAGCACCAATTGAATTTAGTTCTTTTTAAGTCCGTTAGCTTTATGTTAGTTATTAAGGCCACTCGTCACATCAAATTCAAGTTTAATCCCCTTCCCTATGTATATTTTGAACTGCTAATGATGTCCAAGTAGTATTGTATTTCGAGTGTCAAATCTAATAACTTTTTCTCTTGATTTATTCCTTGTTCTAAGTCTATTTCTTTTAACTTTCATCATTATCAGGATAAACATCTTATGATCCACGCTTAACTCCCAGAATCTCTGTTATGTAAAGAAATTTCTTTTTTCTAATCTTCAGTTTTAACAAATGAAAATCCTGTTTGATAATTCTGTTGACTTTCCAATCCCAACAGTCAGGGGAAGTCAGACACTGATTGGAGTACGACAAGCATTTTAATTCCAGATCGAAGAAGCGCACAGAGACTGCAAAGAGGCGACTATCGACAGATACCATCAATTAAAATTCCACTCACACCAAAAGGCTACCTGACTTCGACCCTGAACCTTTATGGAATCAAAGGTGAAGATTTGATTACTTCGGAGCTGACACTTTTACTTCGTGCCGTCACCTTTGTCTTGAACACTAAAACATGGAAACCCATTCAACTAAAATCTGATTTCTTGGAGTTGAAGGTAAATATTCGCAATCGATATCGCTGAAGTTATTAATGACCGGCGGAATCTCACGGTGCTCATCACCCACCAGGGGTTACAATGCGAAAACATCTGTAAATCAGGAGCAAGATACAAATTCAATGATTTTGGCAATGGATGCTTACAGTGTGGTAAAAACAAAAAAGGCCACAATGTTTGCGATTCAATTTATAAAAGTAACCTTTTTCCATTTTGTACAAAATCTCTCCTTTGAGCCATAAGAATTGTATATCAGCATCGTCTTCGTTGGTTTTCCTCTCCCTGCTGTTACTTTAATTATCATTACGATAATTTTCATATCTGGTCATTTATCTTTCCAGTGCTTATAAAATCTTTGACAAATGGTGACTCATCCGTCATTACTGTCTGCCACGGACTTTATCACTCAAGTCAACCCTCGATGTACTAACTGCGATAAAAAAAAAGGATAAAAAACATCTTCATCAGTAAAGTCAGGAACAGCTTTCATCGGTATCAGAAAGGACTAATTAATCTGGCAGTGAGCAGTTCCTATCATATGTATCAATAATTAATTGTAACGTTCCTTAAACGGTCTTCCCCTTTCCGTCTATGATACAACTCATCTCTCTCTCTCTCTCTCTCTCTCTCTCTCTCTCTCTCTCTCTCTCTCTCTCTCTCTCTCTCTCTCTTACTGTAAGAGTTCACATCTAGAGGGAACCTCTCATGAACCATTTTCGTTCTCAGATCATTTTGATTATACCTTTGTTTGTTTTTCTTCTCAAAAGAATAGCGTTTTCTTAAGTTATTTTCAATCAAAGAGTTGGCATATTTGCTCTGAATTCTTTTACCTTGCACAATAGGTTATAGTTCGAGAGATATGGACTGCGTTTATCATATTCGATTTACCCCTTACAAACTATCCAGTTTACAACATGCAGCTGATCACACTCGTATAATCCCCAGACTAAGAGCAAATTACCGTAAGGGGTCTTTTTTAACTGGATGAAGCTCCCTGTGAAACACTTGTCATAAAGATCTCAGCAATCGTAATGAAGCACATCAAATTCAAGTTTAATCCCCTCCACAAAAAAAAACTGAACTACGTAGCATGTTCAGCACCAATGTATATTTTGAACATCTGGCTACTTATAAACAAACCAAGTTTAACAGAGCTGTGAAACCCACTAATTATAATTAAAAATATAATACGGCTTCAACTCTGTTCAATATACGCAAAATAACAGCTGAGATAATATTGGTATCTCTCTGAGCTGTTATTCCTTTCCCTTCCCAATGCTTTCACTAACTCCTAATTCTCCTTTGAACTTACAACCCCTTTCAATTTCATTACCTCCCCTTCCCTCCTAGTAATCTGCAAAGAACCCATATCCTGATTTCCTCTGAATATCAAAACTCTCTTTTGATTTACATGAGCTAACGTGTTACTGTTACTTTAGTATTTTAACGAGGAAAATCTGTCCTCTGTAATATCGTCAAGTTCGAGCGCAAGGTACGTAGACTATTCAGTGAGTTGCCACAGGCAACCTGGTGACATATATATAAAATAAATTAAGACGTCTTCAAAATTTGCTCGGCTCTTAGGAACTGTAGTTACTCAAGAAAAGCATAAACTAAAATGGGCAATTAAAATATGCACACCAAAGTGTCAACCAATAGAACAGCATCGAAAAATCAACATGGAAAATTAAGATGATGACCCCTGTAACAGAGCTGAACCTGGGCTTGACTTCCAGGTATGGAGCGGCAAGACTGTTCAAGCGTCTCGAATCTTGAAAAAATAAAAAAAACTATGTGCATCATCATGGTGCGAGAAAAGATATAAATAAAACAAAATGAAAGCGAAGTCTTTCATACGAAGGTGAATTTTCCCCTAGAAAACGTAAGGCTTTAGAACATTAAAAATTGGTCAGTATCTAATGGTGAAAATTGGTATGAAGGTGAATTTTTTCCCCAAAAATATAATGCTGTAGAACATTAAATTCGTGTGAAGTCATTTGTTAATCTTTTTAAATATATTACAATTCAAATCTTTTTTTTTTTAATCGCCACATGAACTTCTTATAAGATAAAAGTTTCGAAACCTTTCCAGATATCTCCCCGAAGTAGTTTCGTTCAGGCTTGCACAGGTATCAATTTGACATGGAGCGACTTGTGTTTAAATATTCAGTTTGTTTCTTTGTGAGGAGCTATTCATTTCGTTCATATTAATATGGAAATTGGAAAACAAAAACAGGTATCATAAACAAAGAAGAGGGAGATGGGTAGAAAACAGACCTTAATATTTAATTCTTCTAGCAGGAACTTGAATTTTATATACTCATGAATCAATAATTGCTCATAATAAAACTCCCGATTCAATATATGATGTTCAAATAATGAAATTAATAAAAAAGAAATATTACTAAAAAAGCATTTTTTGAACAGATATGGATCAAAACTAAGGAAGAATGTTTATTGCTTCATTGACAATCATGACTTTTTTTTACATAACTCTCCAACTTCTTTATTTTCTCTGTTCTCCGTCAAAAGTTAAATTTCACTATTAATGTTGCCTACTGGAACTAGAAACTTGCTGTACGAAGCAAGCGTTTTACCTGTGTCCCAGCTACATGATGCAAAAGCTTTTACAATCCTTGAAATATGCGCAAGAAGCAATTAATGCCTCGTGAGATCTCGCCAATATCTGCTCTATTCGTTACTAAAATGCATGCTCTTTTTGTCCCTACTCCTAACAAAGCAATGAGATACTGACTGACACCAGACACCAAGGAACCCTTCCAGTCCATGAGTTCTTTATTCAGGTCGCGTTCATCTTACAATAATGTTTATCCTTCCAGACGAAGTGCATGTTTTTGTTTGCCCCTTCTTTCATTTGATGCGCTGTGGATATGCAATAACAGTATTATCCAAAGTTTGGACATTTCATAGCATCAAAACAACGAGCAAAAGACAATCCATACCAAATGGACTGTTAATATTTATTCTTACAATATTCAGACCATTACAACTGGAATAGTTGGTGCGGTGTTTGTGTGGGATGTATTAAAACCATGCTTATATTTCTGTTCACTAAACTGTCAGTTCACGATGCTCCGTGCTTAAGTCTATGTCAAACTTCAAGATAACTTGCAGTTTAGTGCAACAATATCTATAATTAAACAAAATGCCATTGGTAAGACGGTGTCGAAACCGGTAACCAGACGAGTTCATCAAGGAACCCGTGCTCTGTCGCTGAGGAAATCCTCAGTATGAATATAAGTAAACGAGGATAATTACTTACTGGTGAGTAATTAATCTTCCTTTGTCAAGCAATGAAATACCTAATTAATGAACAAAAAACAAAACATAAAGTACGAATAAATGCGGGTTTCCCAATACAAGAAGTTAATAAAACTTCAACGAAATTCATTATCAATTACATATGCTGATATCAATTATTTGTGATTAAAGTCCATTCATGATTTATTTAATCTGAGTAGGAAATAAAAAAAAAACACCCTATACAATTAAGCAAAAGGTTGCCAAAACAGAAGATCATTTGCACTCCATGGCTAAGATCATACAAGGAAAGGAAATAAGAAAGAAAGAAACAATGAAGAAATAATCACGTCTGAAATTAAAATGAAGCAAAATCACTCTATTCAGAAGGCCTTTCTCTCCGAATCCTTTATCATCTCAGAGATTTTAAATGCCTTTAAGGTTTCTGAGATGACCATAAGGTTTCGGAGTGGAGAGGCCTTCTGAATAAAGTGATTTTGCCCTGATCACCGAATCTAGCCTGATTAGGTGTTTCTAAAAGATTTGGGATTGATTCTTTAAAACAATGTCTCTCTCTCTCTCTCTCTCTCTCTCTCTCTCTCTCTCTTCTCTCTCTCTCTCTCTCTCAACCCTGTTATATAACCAAACAGCATTATTCAGCATTCAGCAACTCTATCTCCTTTCACTTTCCGTTAATTAAGTCTTTTTTTGCCTTGACGATCACCGAATTTAGCCTCATTAGGTGTTTTTTAAAAACTGGGATTCATTCTTTAAAACAATGACTCTCTTTCTCTCTCTCTCTCTCTCTGTCACCCCTGTTATATAACCAAACAGCATTATTGAGCAACTCTATCTTCTTTCGCTTTCCGTTAATTAGGCCTTTTCTTTGTTCTCCTGTCTGTCTTTTAGCCTGTCTAGCTGTCAGTCTCATTCATATTGCAACTGACCTTATACAATCTCCTCTCCTTTAATCCTCTTTACTTTCAACAACAGTGTTTAATCTCATCTTGAATTGGTGTCCCCTCTGCTTCCAATTAAATCCATTCAACACGATTGACAAGAGCGACCGATACTACCCAACTGTAGTATATTTATCTTCTGATCAATCCTTCTCAATGTTATTTGATTTCGTTCATTCACTCCCCATTAAATGTTCGAGATGTACAGGGTTTGTTAAGGTCACGAGAATATTCCTTGCTTTATATTTTCCGTCTTGAGCTATTGTAAGTAGCCTCGGCCAGCGAGTCCGAATCCGTGCCCTGTTAGCCCACATCGTTTTGAAATCGGTCGTACTGTTGACCACTTCTCTCCTGGGCACAATACTGATACCTTTAGACTCGTTAGCCATGGCTATGCTATCACGCAATGCATCTTTTTCTGTATACCAAATTTGCCGGTGACCATACGTGGAGTTCACGACGATTTAAATGTTTGCTCAATTTTTAGCATTGGGCCATAAATCTGACTGTCTAGGGTGCATAATGAAGACTTCTCACACAATGTTGGCTGCAAACACTTTGAGACGAATCATATAACCTCTTCAGGTGATATTAAACAACTTGACTCACAAACCCACCTAATGCCGTGGAGAGAAATGGAGTATAGTGAAATGTGTGCGTTTGTTTATTTTTGTATTGTATGTGTTTGCGGGCGCGCGAGCGTTTCGGGCAAAATAAAATACATGGCCCTACAAGAAGAAAGCTCTAAATTACGAGCCCTAATGAACTGATTCGCTGATCAATTTGATGATTAAGCCAAAGTCTAAAGGACCCACGGTCATCTAACAATTTTGACGCAGACAGGAATAAAAGAATCTTATACCTCCTGCAATGCAATACTTCAGGGCCTCTATATCCAAATACGGATCTACTTTCAAATCTCATATACGGATCCACTCTCAAATCTAATCATTTTTTCCTGGTAACAGACAGACAGACAGACAGACAAGCAAACAGCCAAAACGACCTGAAAACACGACGCTGGATAATGCCGAGATCACAGGGGAGAAGGACGGCTTTGGATGTTAGGCCTAGGATGTATTAGCGGACTGTGATGAGAGGAAGATGATGTCAATATGACAAATCCGGGTTGAGGGTATGGAAGCTGGGATGGGTGTGAGAAAAGGTCTAGGGGTTTGGATGCGGGAGACGAGTAAGGTGAGAAGGTGCTGGGAATGAGGGATGTTTGCAAGAAGATCGTCAGATCTAAGCTGAGCGGTTTTGTAAAATATAGATAAATAAATAAATATATAAAATATATAAATAAAATAGCTTAAATTGAATAACTAAAATAACTCATATAAATCAAATAAATTAATAAATACAATAAAACAAAATAAAAAAGTGGGAGTCGTATGAAGGGGAGCACACGTAGGGGGCAAATTACTGACCCACAAAACTGCGTCAAAAGAGGTTACCGAGTACATGCCCCGCCACCCCTAAAGGACATACCAAGATTTCAGATAATAAATTCAATCACAACCTATTGCAGTGTTCGCCTTTTTTAAAATTTTATCATGTAACTGAGTTCCTAAACATCTCTAATTCTAGTGAACGTCTCCTAACGAATATCTGAAAATAATTTTCTTTTTTCATCATCTCTGTAAAGTATTTGAAATTTTTGAAGATCCTGATAGCGCTGGCTCTCACTCGGTCACAACCCACATATTTCTGAGAATTTTTTCCAAAAAGCCCCGTCACTTTTTATATTTTATTCACGTTGTCTAGATCTGATTTAGTCGGTTTCATTCACTTGACTCGGAAGCACTCCTACAGGAAATCTACAAACCTTTTTGAAATTTCTGCAATGAAATACAGATTTTTTACTTTTTAAATGCGTTTTTTTTTATTCGAAATATGCCATGTCAATTTTTTCAACAAATTTATCACAAATTCATCTCTTCCTTCCTCGTGGCTGAAGTATCTAAAGGTAAACTTTCTTTTATGTCTCATAAATTTACGATACAAGTTTATTTTCTCTCGAAAAGTTTCTATCAGTTGTTATGATATTTGCATATTAATTCACAATTCTCTTCAACATTATGCAGCCTCATCTTCCCACTAAAATAACAGTTCCTCTGAAATATTCGAGGTCCACTCAGTTTAGAAAATCGAGATAATTGCTCCATCGTACCCACATCGGTTTATACATAATTAGGGAATGAGTCGCGATTAATTTTTTTTTATATTGAAGGTATGATAATAGTGATCTGAAGTCCTCTGATGGCAAAAATTTAATTTTCCTCGGTATTTTATTGATAGGTACCAGGGCGAAAGCCGCTGGCAGATCCAAGGGGGAAGGGGGCACCTGGGCACGTGTCCCCTCCATGAAAAATAATGACAAAATAATAATATTGAAGATTTAGATAACATGAGACGTATAAAAATGGAAAAAATCTATTATAGAAATAATAAAATTTTAAGAAAAATTATATATATATATATATATATATATATATATATATATATATATATATATATATATATATATATATATATACACACACATACATATATGTATATGTATATGAAAATTGGTGCCTTCCCCATGAAATTTTTCTGGATCCACTAGTGGCGAAAGCTTCGAACAGTGAGTAGCATGCTTAACAGTGTAGAAAAAAAATTATAAAGGTTTGCCTTTATAACTTCGAGACTAATGATGCCGAGTGATTAGGAGGAAAGAAACAAACAGCATGTTGTATAATTGCTTTCACAGGTGGTGATATTTCGTTCAGTGGACAAGGAAGGAAATCAAGAAGCAAAATCGTCGTTCATATTTAGCGAATATGTAGCCTGGTGATATGATAAAATATTTTGTCTTTGTTTTGCGTAGCTCTTCTTGGAAAGAGACACTTTTTTCAAATAATTTAAATGTGGTGAAATGATGGGTGAGTTCTCCGGCACCATCGATTTCTTGCGCTTTAAGTAATGCGTTAGTTAAAGCAAGTAGTTAGATGACATACAAGTATTCACGGAGACGGAAATATAATGAAGTAGATGGTGAAAACTTTCCCCATACTCAGCATCTAGCGGCTAGCCTCTAAAAATGAGAACTGAATAAGAATGTCACAATATATATATATATATATATATATATATATATATATATATATATATATATATATATATATATATATATATATATATATATATATATATATATATATATATAAGAAAAACTTAAATCAATTTACATCTCATACTTCAACGTTTGCATCGATTACCATAAATAGAAACATACAGCAAATGAGAAAAGAATCTAATTCATTGAGGTAAGAAATATATAGCGAGGAGAAAAATATGCTGAAATTTGCACATGTAAAGAATAAACTTTGCCAAACTTCAACGCTGGTAGAAACTATTTGTTTTTAACCGGTAATTGTATCTCCTTATTTCTCCGCGCAATAAAACTGAGAGTTAAATTGAGTTATTTTCAAAGCATACAAGAAATTAATAACATGCAGAGAACCGTGGAAGAAGAGTCGAGAGAATAAATAAATAGTTAGATTTTTCGTCTTTCAGATTCAATTGCATAACTTTCTAATACATGTTGCATATCTGACGCTGCAATTTTATGAGAATGATGTGAGTACATACTTAGCAAATTACTGACAACATCGATGTTCTTAGTTTCTGATTAAGAAGTTTAATGATATCCGTTTCCACAACTCCTCGATAAGAGAGAAGGTTGATTTATTTCTTAAGAGTCGTTTGAATTATCCAGCAAGTGATTTTAAAAGGCAGATGTAGTCATTAACACTTGATACTTGATATATTCATCGGAAATTTTTGCATAATGAGACGTTTCCTACATTTCTGTTAAGGATAGGGTATCTCGCTCATCTTATGGAGACAGTAATGTCAGTTTATGGTGAATATGCTCATCCTTCCTCGCGTCTCTTCCTTTCTTATTTCAATTTTCCTATTCTTAACGCTTATCCAAATTCATAATTTTTTTTAAGTTAAAAATTGAAAACTAACACATTTTCATCTGAGAACGCTCTCTCTCTCTCTCTCTCTCTCTCTCTCTCTCTCTACACACACACACACATATATATATATATATATATATATATATATATATATATATATATATATATATATATATATATATATTTGTGTATATATATGCACATACATATGTATACATATATATATGCATATATACATACATATATATATATATATATATATATATATATATATATATATATATATATATATATATAAGATATAAAGGAGACTGGGCCACTCTAGGAGCAAGAGCCCGTCCTGACATAAAGCCAGCTTGACCTACACGTATATAAAAACACACACGCACGAAGACATACATTCCATAAATGACCTCCAAGTCTAATTATCCTTGATTGTGAAAACCCACAACTACATTTCCATCCTTCCCCACCTTCAAATGAGAGCAACGTACTCTCAACACTGACTTTGTCATCTGAAGTCTGCTAATTTACATACGCGAAGCAAATGGAATAACGGAACCTTGTTCAGCAACAGAGACAAGTACCGTACTCAGGACAGTTATCGTGTAAATATAATTTACAGGCAATACTGCCCGAGGACAATTTCCGTTCATAGTACCCTTTATTTGTTGAGGCATCTCGAAAACAATATCATACTAATAAAGGAAGGATATCCATTAATTTTCTTTAGCTGTATGCAAATACTCGTATATAACCTAGGATTTACAATAAATCATACAAACTTTTTTACTGCACACACACACACACATATATATATAACATAAATAACAAAAAAATCAATATTCCTAACTGCTGTACTCTTTATAAAACCAACTAGCGACAAAGTGACAAACCTAAGAATCTTAGATGTTATTTGTCCTTTCATCAAAAAAAAAGATACCCTTGGTTTTTGTCGAACTCTAAAGACGAGGAAACCAATTCAACTATTTTTTCAACTGGAAAAAACACAATGAAGTCGGTAAGAGATTTATCTGATGAGGAACCCGCCTTTCCAAGGAAGATAAATTACAGGTCAAAAGGAACAGAAAGAAATTGAGAATTGCCTGAATTATAAACTGGAGGGGAAAAATGAAATAGTGATTTACTTAAGGGGCCTGGGTTTAATTTATGATTTATTCACCTAACATTTACTGCAAATAATTTCCATTTCTCTCTCTCTCTCTCTCTCTCTCTCTCATCCCCCTACTCGAGAACTATTAGCCACCTTTACGGGCTACCCAGGAGCAAGAGACCGTTCTGGCATATGGCCAACTTAATTCAGACGAAGACTACTTTCAGGTTCTAAAAGGTTAAAAGGTAAGATGTTTGTTGACTGTACTTGTGATTAACGCTATTTGATTAGTCTCTTTGAACGCCCACTTCTCTACAGCCTTATTTTCTTTCATAACTGCTGATTATAAGAACGCTCCATAATAAAAGGGAAACGTTTTAAAACTCCTTTACGTGATTAGCAGCTGGGTCTCAGAATAATACGGAGAAGAGGAAAAGATTAGCCGCTTTATCAATAACAGTTAGGATACAACTTTACCTTTGTAAGGTAATAATATTATAAGAATTACTCCAAAGACAACCACATGAAACGATCACGCTTCGAGATGTTTCAACAAATTGGTCGTATTCATCATTTCAATTAAAATAATGAAAAGTGGTGAGGCATAATGTTCAAAAACGAAGGTCAGAGTTCGATAAACACGAAAAGAAATGGTTGAAAACCCAAGGAATATTTATCAATCTGAAATTATATTCCTTACAAAAAGAATGACATCTGGAGAAAATAATAATAAAGAGAACAATAGTTTATAGTTGAATTAAAGGAAGAAAAGTCACCACTGTTAGCTAGTTTGTTTGTTTTATAGTTATAAAGGGGAAACTGAACAACGCCGGTCAAGTTGTTTATCAGAGAGAGAGAGAGAGAGAGAGAGAGAGAGAGAGAGAGAGAGAGAGAGAGAGAGAGAGAGGCTCAATGAATGAATGAATTATGAATTTTAGGCTATAGAGCCAAGCAGTGGGGCAGTTTCCGCCTTCCAGCGTTTATGACGGTGAAAAAGGAGGAGTGGGTGTGTCTGGACAACAGGATAAAGAGATTTAGAAAATAAATTGGATGAAGTACATAAATCTAAAGTTGCAACCCGGAGGAAACCCCAAAGTTGCAACTAATAAGTAACAATTAAAGAGATTAGGCAATGGAAGAAACGAAGCGGGAATGGATGAAAAGTAAAAGGCTAAAAAGTGGGTGCAGCTAGGGGCTGAAGGGACACTGAGAACACCTTTTAGTAATGTCTAAGTCCGCAGAGTAGGGTGCACTGGCGCCACTAACCCCTTCTGAGAGAGACAGAAAAGAGTCTTCAGTAAAGCAGCCTGAAGACGGAATCGAAATGCAGTGACAGATCTACTAGAGACCACTGATTAGCATTTTTTGAGCTGTCAAAGGCGTTCCTTTTGCTCTCATTCGTACTATCAAATTTGAAGGGAAACGGTGACAGGAAGATCTTCAAAGCTAATAAGCCGAGTTATAAGGGCTTAGACAAAGAAAAAGAAGAGAGGAAATATCCATGAATTTACATCTGTTCAGGCGACAACTTAATCTTTGGAACATTTCCCGTGACGTTTCATTGGTCACGATATTGTATGCTACCGCGAATAAAATTGTGATTAACCCATTAATCACAATTTTATTCGCGGTCCACAGTGAAAATGATCTTAATAAAAATAGAGCAAAAAGATAATTTGAAAACAGTTTTTTTATAGTAATGAAATAAAAAAAAGGTGGTTTTATATAAGATATCCTCGTGTTTAGATCTGACGGCTCTAAATTCCTGAAGAGCTCCTTCATCAAGTGACATTCTTAGTCAATTCTCATAAGGCAAATTAAAAACACGATGTTGAAATTTAACCTATTTTAATCAAAACAAGTAGCATGTAACAGACAACAAATATTCCCCACTTTCCCTTGAGTCCTTTCAATCCCTCTGTCCAAAACAAGTGCTACGTTACCGAATGTCAGCGACCCTACTGTAAGCATCGCTTACTATTACTTGAGGACGCCCCTTGGTGACGTGCATAACCGATGAATTACATTGTACAATGAAATTAGCTTGGTCTTTTACTTAACCGTGCGCAACTGCTTAAGATTTTCTGTTACGGAAACTAAATTGACGACAGAAGGGGTGCGTGTTTTTGCTGAGTTTCCTAATATATCTTGGTCTTTATAAAGTTAATAGTTAATTTCCATATAACGAATCGTGTGTCAAAGGCTGAATGTTTTTGATAAATTAAAGTTAATAATACGAAATTTCCATAGTCATCAATAAAACATAAATTACTAACTAGATGATGTCTTTTGGGTCGAAGCCTCTTTTATTTTTTGCAAAAGTTACATAAAAAAGTTTTTGCTTTCCTTCTTCATTTTCTAATACTTTTAGGGTGTGGTGTCTGCATTCAACATCCCAAAAAGGAAGCGTTAGTGTTAACATTTCTCCAGAAACCTACGTTCGCTGTTATATGTTGATCTGGTATCTGCCTAGCAACATCTGTTGGAGGGAAGTCGGCAAAGTTCACTTGAGGTCATTCACGTAAGGTGGTGATATCAGCATGTGTAATATCTTGTGAATGTTTTTGTGTTATGAAAGATCCTCCTCATACACAAAATGGCGAACATAAGCCAAGTTTGATGAAATAATTCAAGATAAAGGATAAACTATTTAGCTATCTGTCTGTCTATCGGTATTGGACTGAGAGAACACCCCACAGTTGAACTAAAAAGTAACAGAGGCGTTGGAAAGTAATAATGATTAAAAGAAGCAGGAATGGGGGTAAAGCAAAATGCTTTAATGCTAAAAGAGAGAATGCAGCTAGGGGTGAGAGGAACGCTGCAAGCACCACTTGGTAATGTTTACAGTGCACCGCGTGAAGTGCACTGCCGGCATAACACTCCTCCGGGATCCAATGCTTATATGGATAACGCCAAAACAATAAGTTAATGGACAACAACATCAATAACATAAGAACAAAAGACCATTCTATCCCTGCCAGAAGTCTGCAGGTTAAAAATGGCAAAATCTTCCCAATTACTGCAAGCGAACACAAACTGAAAGACAATCCGATAATTAGCATTAGAAAAGAGATTGATTACGAAACCAGTTGTAAGCAATAAAGATGTAAAAGAATAACAGGATATATTCGGGCGGTTATGTATGAAACCAAAACCAAAACAAGGGGGTTTGCGCATTCAGTTACAAAATGGATTGAGAGGTGTCCCAACCTCTGCAATAGCAATCAAAAAGTTGAATAACTCTCCAATAGTTACCGTTCGGAGAGAGAGAGAGAGAGAGAGAGAGAGAGTTATGAAGTTTATAAAAAAATTATTAAAAAAATTAATGGTGCATCTCTCTCTCTCTCTCTCTCTCTCTCTCTCTCTCTCTCTCTCTCTCTCTCTCTCTCAGTGGAGTAGTATAATGACTTTAAAATTATACAATTTCAGAGTAATAAAAAAATTTAAAATATTGTTTCAAATAAACTGAATATGGATGATACCAGGTGTCAATACAAGCAGAGGATATCGATAATGCTTAAAATAAATATAATTTTTTCGCTCCATTCAGGACGTGACGTCAATGGCTCGCCTTGGTTATAATTTCAGGGAAAGATGCTCTCGAAAATAATGTGGAAATATTTCCTTGGTTTTACAAAAAAAAAAAAATTGGATTGTGAAAAGGTGACGATGACGTAGGGGGGTAATTGTGATGAGGATGACTGTATTGATAATATATTTAGCAACAATGTCGTAAGTCCATCTTATGGAAACCTTCCCGATTAAAAGAAAATATTACCTTTTCGTCTTACCTTCCCAGTATCAATCAACGACCTTTGTGGCTGAGACGCCAGTACTCTCATGAAAGAAATTCGCAGCCTTGAGTATTTTTTTTTTCACGTACTGAAAATGCAGAGAACTATTTACTAACAATACGAAAAGAGGACGATTTCTTATCGCGGAGAAATTGACTGAACGTTGGTTTTCAGAGTTCCATACTTTTTTGAATACCAAAACTTTCCGAGAGTTAAAGTAAATGCTTCCTACGCTCTAAAATAACGAATTTCCTCGACTGAGAAGTTCCTGACGACTGGAGAGGAGTTTTCATTTTTGGAAAATGAATAGGGCAATATTGTGAAGAAACTATTTTTTTTTAAATTCCAGACACCAATGTGAATTTTTGTCTAGAAACATTCCTTTGATAAAAGCACCAGTAATCTCAGACTGCAAAAGTCTGCAAGTGGCTGGAATTCTTCACAGTCTGAATGGAAAAATGTTTCTATTTCTTTTTGCAATCTCCTCTTTTCACGGTGGAAAAGATAGGAAAACATTTGGTGATATTGTAACAAAAAAAAGTTCTGTATATCAAGTGTTTCGTTTTTGCATGCCTAAATAGGTCTAACTAAGCTTTTAAGAGGTATCAGATTGAAAGGATCCGTGTGAGAAAAGTTACTTAACGCAAATTTCAGACGAAACTCATGTCTGAGAAGGAAGTCTTACGCCAATGCCATCCTCTTGTTCACAGTATACCGTGTATTGCAAAATTCTTCAATTCAACTTATTTTAATTCGCTCGAGATATATTGTGCTGTTTCGACTTTTTTTATATTCTGTTATTTATATCATATTTCGTTAGGCCCTTTGCCTCTTAACAAGAGATTTCTTTTGTTAATATTTTAGTATATATAATACTGCAATAATGTACTACGTATGCAACTTACAAGTTAATGTAAAAATCGAAATAAAAACTTTTTTTTTTACCTACGCTGCTATTGTATTAGCCAGAGGATCCTACTGACGTCTCTTTTCTCTCTCCTCCTTTCATTTCTGTCTCCCTATTTTGGCCCTAAAGGAGGTTCACTAAATCAGTTGTATAGGAAAGAAAATAAAAACGGCATAGACAATAAAAATGCAGAAGCAATACAATCTTCCTTAATCCTTCCATTCTGCTTTTCGCTCTTTGTATCCTCCCACCGTCTCTCTCTCTGTCTCTCTCTCTCTCTCTCTCTCTCTCTCTCTCTCTCTCTCTCTCTCTCTCTCTCTCTCTCTCTCTCTCTCTCTCTCTCTCTCTCTCTGTTAACTGATTAGTTCTCCTTTGGTCCCTGGACCGACGAAATACTGTCTCATTATTCTTTTGGAAATCGTCTACTTTTCACAAAATACAATAGAAAAGGTGAGCAACTCCCTAAAAAAAGAAACAAGAAAAACTGAGTCATCCCTTTTAATGTGGAAATCAAAAATAAATCGCTGAAATATATTTATTTCAGCCTTCGTTCTGTTGGGCTTTTTCATTTATTTTCGTTTACGCGTTCTATGTTATTCACTCAAATTTAGATTGGTATCTTTCATATGATAGATTAGAAAACATGAATGTGATTCTGTCATATCTTTCTCATTCTATGATTCTCCACAGAATCCTCAGACGTGGATGAATAAACCTCCCTTGAATCCCAACGATCTCCGCTCTGGAACGTACAGTACATCGATCGGCCTGTGTTAGTTAAGGAGAGTCCGGAGGTTCACACTAGCCCCCTACTCCATTGCTCACTTTACCTGACTTATGGGTGCCTTAGACTCAAGGTCACAGTATTATTACTACTATTATTTTTATTATTCACAAGATGAACCTTATTCATATGGAACAAGCCCACTGGGCCATTGACTAAAATTCAAGCTGCCAAAGAACATGTTGCTCATCAAGAAGTAAGAGAAGGCAAAGGGAAATACAGAAAGAAGAGATCTCACGTATTAAAAAGAAAAAATAAATTAATAAAGAGATAAAAATGTATTAAAATGCAAGGAGAGTAGTATTAGGGTAGTAATGCACTGCATCTTCGCTTGAACTTTTGAAGTTCCAATTGCACTGCATCCTCGGGGAGACTTCCACACTCCAACGGTGTGAGGAATAAAAAAGGACCTCTGGAACTGAGAAGTTCAACAGCGAGGCACATTTACTGCATATCGTTGCTGCTGTTCAGCGAATTGTGTTGCTCTCAGCAGGAGTGCTGGCATATAAGCCAGCTTAATCTAAACAAATCACCTCGCTGATCCTGCCCCGACTGACGGTGAAGCCCAAGAGTTAAGGTAACAGGGTAAGATTAAACCCTAATACGTTATAAGGAGATTCGCTGGAAATTCCTCTATTAAAGTGACGGTTCCATGATATATGAACTGTTCATTTGTGAAATTCCTGTCTAGTAACATATTTGCGACCGTTTAAAGATTAATATTTACTTATGATGTCTTTGTGATTGCCGAAATCAAAACACTTCAATTAGAATTAATGGCAAGGCTGTGCAATAAAGGCCTCAGCGAAAAATATGCCCCCATAATAAAATCTCTCTCTCTCTCTCTCTCTCTCTCTCTCTCTCTCTCTCTCTCTCTCTCTCTCTCTCTCAGAGAATGGGAGCTTCACAAAATCCTCTGGATTTCATTTCAATAAACTTTAATGTTTATAAAAGTTTGTAATCAGAAAATCGCAAAGAAGATAAGATTAAGCCAGAGAGACAGAAGACTTAAAGAAAGGAAAGGATAAGAACATTCATTACAAAAATTGCCAAGCTTCAGATGAAAATAATCATTGTTTCTTTCTATCTACTGAGAGGGAGACACATTACATATAAGAACAATATTCCAAGCGTGGGTCAGTATAAGCCTCTAATAATTCAGTTGAAGAAACTAAGGTTACGTTTAAGCATAAAATTAAAATTTCTTAGAAGCAGACGTATTCGAATTAAATACTGATAGCAGTAAAAAAGATTTCTGAAATTCGAATCAAAAGAAAATCATGAATGGAATGGAAGAGAAAATAGAACAATGAATGCCTGGGATACTGAACAGGACTAAATTGTTGAATTCGCATTCAGGAATGTCCTCAAGATCAGAGATAATAGATGAAGAAAGTTCCACTGGAAATTGGGTGCAAACAAAAGATGAAAGATGAGAGGTGACGAATGACGAAATATGAGACATTTATTGCGACGGAAAAAGCATGAGGGACAAAAAAAGTAGACAGGTCAGTGAGGAAGAGGAAAGGAACAGACGAGAGAACTGAGCCAAGTACAACATCAATGGAAATGGAAAAGGGAGCAGATATTCAGCTCTTAACTACAGCTGGAAAAAAATCGAGAAGTCAATTTGAAGCGAGAAAGATTAAAGCTTTTAAGCAAAATATTCTGATAAAAGACATTTATTCCAAGCCCTGGAAATGTCCCAGACATATTAAAAGCAACAGGAAAATATTCTCTAACTTCTCGAAAAAGGAACGAAATTAAAGTTAACAACTGAATATTCAGTTTCGGTCAACACCATCTCTTATGTCAATCAGGAAAAAAAATCTAAAACAGATGAAAGAAACTTAAAATTTATATATATAGCCATACCAAAAGGAGAAACCTCGAGTGAACAAACAAAAACAAAAACAAAAAACGAAAATATTGTACAAAAAGCAACAAAACTTCTTCCTCAGAGAGCAGGGCTAATTGAGTTTTCTGAACCCACAAAGTTTTGCTGTTGGGACATGCCTATTTCATGGCGTTTCAAATAATCCTTTTCAGCTTATATGGGGTGAGAACTGTGACGAAGGAATTAGATTTTCTCTCATATCAAGGGTTTTGGTCACACGTGAAACAAAAAGATTTTATCCTTACATAAGGTAACTGGAATTTCTGTTTGAAGTTATCGTTTGATGCACAATAATTACATACATCTTTTCAAAGTCACAGCATACAAACACATTATGCACACACACAAACACACACACATATGTGTGCGTGTGTAATTTTTCAATCAATTGCAATTGTGTGTTTTGAAGACAGTTATTTCTTGACTTTTACTTTTAACATGAAACCCCGCGTAGATGGTTTCCTATCTGCTTACTGAAGCGTGTACAAATAAAATAGTTGAAACTAATGTGCTAGTAAGAGCAGTTATAAAAGCTTAATAGAAAATGCATTCATTTCACCTAAAGAATGACATTGCTGGTTTATGAAGAGTGAACGTACTTTACTATTCAAAGGAGTGATCTAGCTTTCATAACAAATGTTAATTTATGCGATGTGTTGATGGTTCTTTTGTGACACTAGCTGGATAAACCAGCTGATAGAACTATCTTTCTGGAGTGCCTTTGTTATCGGCAAGAACAGAAAGAAAGATCTCGGGACAACTTGGGCCTTGTCTCATATGCCCAAACCCGCACCACAGATTCCTCCGCCAGCTGCAATTACTACAGCCAAATTAACAGAAAAAAAGCCTCATTGCGATTATTGCTCCACCATATCCCTGGTTTTGTTATTAATCTCTTGAGAATGGTTAACATCCACCCTCTTTTAATACCGATCGCCCCTTTCTTCAGGATGAGCCACGTAGGCATGACACCCTCTCCATTCATCATAAAGACATGTCATGTGCTCTTTTGCATGCACTGATTGAATTGAATATAGAATTTAGGCCAAAGGCCAAGCACTGGGACCTATGAGGTCATTCAGCGCTGAAACGGAAATTGACAGTAAAAAGTTTGAAATGTGTAACAAGAGGAAAACCTCGCAGCTGCACTATGAATCAATTGTTAGTTAGGAGAGGGTGGAAAATAAGATGGAAGAAAAATAATATGAAAGAAGGTACAGTAAAAGGAACGAAAGGGATTGCAGCTAGGGGCCGAAGGTATGCTGCAAAGAACCTTAAGCAACGCCTACAGTACACCGCACTACCCTATACGGGGTTGAATGTAATGAGCGCACCCACTGTATTTCTTTGTCATTATTTTGGACGGAAATTTAGTCTGAGTAGAGCTAAGAAGTAAATCCAGTCTCCTGTCCTTGGAATAATTACCCTACACTATACTTTATGATAATTTTTGAATTAGCGAATAATAATACATACATTATTTTAACGGCTCATTGCATATTAGTACACTGCCAAACTTTTTATGCAAATGAAATAAAAAATCCTTCAAATAAAATAATATACCCATCTTAAAATAATTTGTATATTACTACCAGTTCTCTGATATGCATTCTCAAATAGTTCATGGCCATTTTTACAACTTTGCCTTAACGCTTTACCACATGCCTGTCAAAAAATACATTTTAAAATCATCCCCTCGTTTAATAACTACTTCGGTGGAGTGATTCCAGTATTGAATAATGTTAACTATATTACAATAATTGTGCATAAACAGAAATGCAGGATAGAAAGATAAAGATAATGGTCTGAGGTTGTTGGTCTCGCCTTAATAAGCTCCAACCAGTGTCCACTGTCACTGAAAGATAATGAGATCTCCGAGAATTCCCTGCAAGGATATTTTCACTAACAAGAGACTCATCGTCTTAAGAAAGATCTTCTTAAAAACAAGCTCTGACGTATCTTTTAGTTAAAGTATTCAACAGTCGTTAGAGCACAATGTTCTTACATTAAAGGACTGAAGTGGATCATAATGAATGGAAGAAATTTCAACTTCTACATATCTTAATTTCATCGGCACCCTCTCTCTCTCTCTCTCTCTCTCTCTCTCTCTCTCTCTCTCTCTCTCTCTCTCTCTCTCTCTCTTCACTGCAATATTTTTTATTGCAATAAAAGCATTCACGAGATACTCAATGGAAAAAGTATGAAACTTTTTACTGCTGAACAGTTACACTGAATATAAATGGTTTAATGGTTCCTCAATAGGTTTTGAACTGAGAATGTATTAAGAATGTTTTGTGGAATATACAGGTATTTTTGTGTTCCTTCGTGTGCATTTCAAATTCCTATGACTTTTGCGTCTTCTTTCCTTGACGATACAGCACTAACTCTACTTGAACATCAACACGAACTGCTCTAGTAAATAAATAAGAATGAAACTACAGTATACTTCAAGACTGAAGTCGTAATTTAAACATTTCGTCAGAAAGATATGTCTTATTACTACGCAGCTAAATAGAAACACGGAACCTGGATTTCCGCCACAATTACAAGTCTGTATAAACCTCAATGTAACTGTGTGGATAAATAAAGTCGGATTTGTACACAGCCTTACTCAGAACCAATCAAGTAAGAAATACCCTCTGCCATTTTCCAGTACCATGACTGAGTGGAGGACGTAGCGTTTCCTGGTCATATTCATCAGTTCTATGTACTGTAATAGCCCCAGTGACATCTTACCTTCGCCATTTACCAGTAATTTACGATACATATAATAGCGTTTACATTGACAGGTGATCAAGTTAAGTGCTTTGCATTGCCCCTTCTTGATGGTGTAATGGAAGGGCGCTCACCTCAGTCTTCGAACTGGTCTCATTTAAGATCACAGCACACCCCCCACCCCACCCCTGACCCACCAAGGAAAAAAAATAGACTAGAGAAGAGATCACCGCGGTCTTCGGCAGAGTACCTTCAAGAGTTTCACCATATTTCCAATCACTTTCGGCTGTTCCATATTCTGATGCTTCTTCGTGACTGCGTTTTTCTACGAACTGTAAATATAAACCGATTCCGTCAAGGAAATGGATTTTTCCCATCTAGAATACATCATTATTTCTTCCCACTCAAAGCCTTCTTAATATTATTGATATATATATGGCGTTTTTATATATAGTTGTAACCGCTACACATGAGAGATTTTAAATCCTTATAGTTATAACCGCTACACATGAGAGAGTTTAAATCCTTATTGTTGCATGAATGATCATGCAACTATAGATTTAAACTCTCTATGGCCTGTGGTTGCAAGTCCTTGCAATCTTATTTCTTCCTCTGCAAGTATTTTCTCACAGATTTTCCTGATCGTAAGGCTTGCACGCAGTTTCATTTTCGAAAGCAAAAAGCATTCTTCATATTTCTTCTTTAGCTACACTGTCGAAAAACTGAGCTGTGAAATTTTGTTTTAGGTATTTTCCATATATTTGATGGAGTTGATAACACGCTGACATGGAAATGTCGCTCTCAATTAAGAAATAGAATCCCGCGTCACCGACAGCTGCGTGCTCGACAGAAATGTTATTATATGAGGTCCTCTGTATCTCAACTTTGTTGATGACAGCTCTCCAGGCAGGTAGATGGATAGACTGACAGATAAATAGCCATACTGAGAGAGAGAGAGAGAGAGAGAGAGAGAGAGAGAGAGAGAGAGAGAGAGAGAGAGAGAGAGAGAGAGAAATTGGGGAAGCCGGTGGAGAATCGGATGCTGTGAAGTGGCCTCAGGTAAATGGTTTGTTTTTCCGCTCACAAATCTTTCATTAGTCATTCTAAAACTGATGTTAATGTGAATCCATTTACTGCTCCAGTAAATACACTTACTACTTGTCTCTTTTTACTTACATTAAGCTCGCTGAAAATGTAATCAGCTAACGACCAAGTAACAACGATGTGACAAAGTGCAAAGAAAGAGACAAAAATCTTAAATGACTTTGTAAGACACTTTACAGTTTTTAGGAATAGCGATTGTTCCTCAAAAGTTTCTTCTCAGAGATTACAATAGAAGTCTGAAACCTAAATAAAAGTAATACACAAGAAATAGAGATGAAAATTCTCTTTTTTCTTATTGACAGACAAAATTTTTATGCCTTATCATGCTTATAAAACTTTGTACAACTGATAGTTTTATATAATGCTTCACGGTACAAGGATTTTGAAGGCAAGCAGACAAGCAGACAGACAGACAGACAGACAGACACACAGACACAGACAGCTCAAAATAACTCATTTCAAGATCTGGCTTTATTCATGATAAGGAAGAGAAAAAGATTTAAAAACGAATCCATTCACTATTTCTCAGATTAATTGTACTTTTATCTCGTTATGGTACATAAACAATATTTCCTGGAATGAACAGTAATAAAGTTAAGTATACCCTAGTTTTGCCAGACCACTGAGCTGATTAACAGCTCTCCTGGGGCTGGCCCGAAGGATTACTTATTTTACGTGGCTAAGAACCAATTGGTTACTTAGCAAGGGGACCTACAGCTTATTGTGGAATCCGAACCACATTATAGCGAGAAATGAATTTCTATCACCAGAAATAAATTCCTCTAACTCTTCATCAGCCAGCCGGGGGAATTGAACTCCGGCCCATCGAGTGACAGTCCGAAGCTCTACCGAGTCAGCCAACGAAGAGCTTGAACAGTAGTAATTCCATCCAGACTGATAGAGCTAGACTTCTTTAGTAAGGTTTTGTTGACAGCATACAAAACCATTATCCCTTTTTTTATTTAAATCTTGTGAGTTCATTTCATTTCGTGAGTCTCCTTTGACTTCGTTATGGTATCCTATGGAGGCCAAATTTGCTTGTCAAGTATACGTGATTTTTCAATTCAAAATTGGCTCGGCACAGTTCCATTATTTTGGGATCTGATTAAAATTAAGTTCTTGGAGTTATTTCTCGAGTGTAAGAAGTATGACCAATAAAACCGGTTTTATTTTCCTTCAATAAGGACATCGAATTAACAAGGAATAAACATTTAAAATACTGAATTTTTTTTATCACCTGCAAGCTTTGAATAACGAATTAGTAGAAATGTTTGGTGAATATAAAAACTGAATTTAATAGCAACTTCATAACTGAAGTTGAATTCAAATGCAAAATATAAAAATTAATCTGTGAAGGAAATTAAGAACAAATGAATCGCAGTTGTTTAGGTAATTCTTCAAACAAGTATCATTTAGCTCATCACATCTGCCCACGGGGACTTAATTTAGGGAAAGCTTTTGATGAAAAATGAGACCTGGGACCAATTTATATGACAGCTGGCTATGAGATATAACATGTGACATTATCGTGCCCGGAAAAGTTTCAAATATTCTGGTAATGATATGAGTGTCTCTAAGCTAACAGCATATTTAAGCAGTATTAATGTACTGGAATATTTAACAAGATGAGGATTTACAGTGTTCAAAGAAAAAAAACCGTAATTACAGGGATTTTTACGCAAAAGGCCGCTCATTTTCAACCGAGTGGACTGGTGGGCAGCGTGCAAGGAGCAAGCTACAGACCTACCATAAGTGTAACAAGAGCTGTACCACTACATATGTATATATATATATACATACATATATATATATATATATATATATATATATATATATATATATATATATATATATATATATATATATATATGTGTGTGTGTGTGTGTGTCTATGAGAAATTATAATCAGACTGGCAAGTGATATATATACCTATACATGCAAATATACCACAGGGAAAATGGAACAATGGGTTTAAATCCTAGGTAGTTTCATCTTTTTATCTAAGACATTTCCAGAGCCTATGAACATAAGAATATATATAAGCGTCATCATGCACCCATGCATTTAATATTACAGAAAACTCAAGCATGGCTTTCCAAACGAGGGAACTTTTGATCCCAA
>NC_089746.1:54581511-54591511 GCF_040412425.1 Macrobrachium rosenbergii | reverse complement strand
ATTCCAACTTTAACCCCTTCTATCTGAGAATGAGATATTGGTGGCTTTGACAAACGGGATTGCTCTTATGGTAGTGGTGTTTTTTTTATTGTTGTAGCCCTATGACTGTAACTTTAGTAACTGTACCTGCAGTTGCTCTTTCAGCTGTAGTTATTGCAGGGGCAGTTGCATTTCATCTTTCTTATAAAGACGGAAGGGACAGTTGACACAGCTCTTGACGTTACCCAATTATGAAAAAAAGAGAAAATGTAAACTGTCTTATCTTCCTCTTTAGAAAATCATAAGCTTCAATTAAGTTCCGAAATGAAAGCCAGATTTAGAGCACCTTCTCGATTCGGCGAGTGGTTGTCTAGGCTCGTTCTTAGTTGGTGAGCAGACTTGTCTTGCTTTTATTTTGTTTCAATACCCCCAAACACTGTCTTTAACGTTTACTTCCGTGACCCCGTTCAAAAACATCCTCTTAAAGTCTAACTGAGAGATTAATTTCTGTTAACTGACGATTACACCAGCACGAGAGTGAACAATATCAGGCCTTTAATGTCCTTCGATAAGCGAAACGGGAAGCTCGCCATACTGAATGGGTCAGCGGGTGACCTTCAAGGGAAGTCGTTAATCGCGTAATAGTAACTTCTTGATATCAATAGAGGCTTGCAATTGTTTCCTGTGAATAAGGAATCCTTAGGAACCCAAGTCATCGGCCTGCGTTAATTAAGACCTGCCCTTTGTGCACACCTCCGACTGAGTTATTTAGAGAGGCCCTTTGTGATGACAGGTTAGCATCGCACTGAGAACAAGGTTAACGCCCCTACCTTGTCAAACAAAGACAACAAAAAACCTAGTGTTATTTAAACTTGCAATAACCTTATCTGAATTTTGCAAGAGGGAACGGATCATAAAGAAATCAGAACGTCATCAGAAAAAGTAAAAGTCAATTTTCGGTACTGTTTTTAACATATGGAAGATTTCAGTTTCTTAATTTTTTTCTTCTATCTCTTACAGGTACGTTTTTCATTGCCATAAACAACAAATAAACTTAATCCATAACTGCCCAATGCGTATTCCTTAATTTCGCCCATCTTTCTTAACAGCGCAGCATTTCTACAATATGAACCATAAACTCTCACTTTAGAATGGAGCTTAAACTCACCAATATCTCAGTGAAAATGAAATGATTGAGTGACATACGCAACACACTTGTGATGCCACTAAAACCATTCTCACTAATTATGATCATCGACTTCAAGTGATATTAGGTGGGGACAACAATTAAATGATAACTCTAACCCTCTCGTTACAGACAAATAACCTTGGAGGATGTATTGAAATAAATGGCTTAGAAAACATTTACCTGGAACTCGGTCCCAATGATTCTGGGGTGGGGGATTACTTCGTCGAGGCCCTCATTTAAATGACTTAATACAGGTAAGGCTAATTCACTTTTCAACTTCCAGCAGAACCAATTCACCTGAGAGAGAGAGAGAGAGAGAGAGAGAGAGAGAGAGAGAGAGAGAGAGAGAGAGAGAGAGAGAGAGCCGAAGATCGGCAATATTTCCGGGAAAATAAGTTAAGTAAATCTTAGTTTAACCAGACCACTGAGCCGATTAACAGCTCTCCTAGGGCTGGCCCGAAGGATTAGATTTATTTTACATGGCTAAGAACCAACTGGTCACCTAGCAACAGGACCTACAGCTTATTGTGGAATCCGAACCACATTATAACGAGAAATGAATTTCTATCACCAGAAATAAATTCCTCTAATTCTTCATTGGCCGGTCGGACGGAAAGTAAGTATTCTGTATAAATACCATTATAATAGATTCGTTGCCCATGTATGTACGCAGATTTTCTTCATTTGAAAAAAAGAAAAAAATTATCGCATCAAGGAAATGAATGAGCTCACCTGTACCTGGTCAAAAAGTATGATTAGTTGACCACTGACTTCTAGATACTGAATGGGTCACTGAATAATGATCATCTTTGAGAGCTCTAATTAACAAGTAAAAAATGCGCCGATGTTTCTTCGGCGCAATCGAGTTTTCTGTACAGCCGCTGCAGCGTATAATCAAGGCCACCGAAAATAGATCTATCTTTCGGTGGTCTCGGTATAATGCGGCCCATGAAACTTTAACCACGGCCCGGTGGCGGCCTGTCCTATATCGTTGCCAGACGCACGATTATGGCTAACTTTAACCTTAAATAAAATCAAAACTACTGAGGCTATGGGGTTGCAATTTAGAATGTTTGATGATTGGAGGTTGGATGATCAACATACCAATTTGCAGCCCTCTAGCCTCAGTAGTCTATAAGATATGAGGACGGACAGCCAAAGCCGGACAATAGTTTTTTTTTACAGAAAACTAAAAATACCAACGGAATAGTTAAGCTGTAGGATAACGAAGAATCACGCAACAGGAGAGAGAGAGAGAGAGAGAGAGAGAGAGAGAGAGAGAGAGAGAGAGAGAGAGATCTTAAAGCCCTGAGCTCCTGAGATAAACAATCTATAGGGGAAAACAGAGATCATTAATTGGCTTCCTTTTACCCTAAGGACTCATTTTGCTGACCTTAAGTTTCCTTCAGTCGACCATTATCTTCAGAGCCAAATGAACTTGTGTAATTAAAAGGTATTCCCGGTTTATTGTGTGCTCATTTTTAGTTTTCTGTAAAAGAAAACTATTGTGACGGGTTTGTCTATCCTCCCGCACTTTTTTCTGCCCGCCCTCAGATCTTAAAAATTACTGAGGCTAGAGGGCTGCAAATTGGTATGTTGGTCAACCATTCTCCAATCACCAAACATACCAAATTGCAGCCCTCTAGCCTCAGTTGTTTTTTTTATTTTATTCCAGGTTAAAATTACCCATAATCGTACTTCTGGCATCATTACAGGTGCCACCAACACATGCCACCACCGGGCTGTGGCTGAAAGTTTCATGGGCCGTGGCTGAGAGTTTCATACACCATTATACGCTCTACAGAAAACTCGACTGAGCCGGAGAAATTTCGGCGCATTTTTTAATTGTTTTTAATGATTTTAACCAGAAAACTTTGGATTAGCTCCAAGAGGCTTATTAGCATCTATTTCCAAGAGATTATTCTAATTTCACTTAAAAATGAGTTTTCCCACAAGAAAGCTTATCAAAATAAGTCTTGAGGCTTTCGCCTTGATCTGAACGCGTTTTCAAAATTCTTATAAATCGGAGAGTGTGCAAGTTTACATTTATGACCAATGGAAGAACTGAAAATATAACTACTTTAAGAGACGTGAAAATAGGATTTCATGTCACTACAGAGGCTATGAGAAAATCACAAATAGGAAATGATTATCACTACCATAGATATCTGGGTATTGAGATCAACGCCGTGAAAAAAATCGATGATGGGAAAGAATGCATTTGTATGTAAGAGATTGGAAAATCGTAAAGGAAAATCCCATTTGTAAAGATCTGTTAGTAGCCAATAAATAAAAAAAATTACATTTGCAAAATTAATAACAAAGAATGAAAAAATGTGTGTTTCGGGACACTGAAAAACAAATACTAAGGGTGATTAAGATACCCACTCAGTAATGGAAGGGATTAACAAGTTTCTACAAATTATGTTTAGGTAAAAACAAGATGATAAATCTTTTTCTTCCGAAGTGACTGTGGGAGAAAGGCACTTCGGCATGAGAAAAGAGTTCATGAGAAGACTGGATTACACTTCTCTCTCTCTCTCTCTCTCTGTATATATACATAAATATTTATCTATACATACACACATATCTCTATATATGTGTGTGTGTGTATGTATATATATATATATATATATATATATATATATACATATATATATATATATATATATATAATATATAATATGTATATATATATATATATATATATATATATATATATATATATATATATATATATATATATATATATATATATATAACATACATAATCAAGGCATAGATGAGACAGGACCACGATGGAACAAAACTAACATCATATCCCCTTAAGTCAAGAAAAACTGATCGAATTTAAGCGTTTTAAAATCTAAAATAACGACAAAAATTAATGAACTTCTTGTACGAAATAAAAAGAAAAATACCTAATTTTAAATTACAGAAGCGGTGAGCGCCTGATAAACATGCATATTCCACTCTGAGATTATTAAAAGGGTTCCACGTTTATAGCTGAATTTAATGATGAAATGAGAGACGTGTTATTCAGAAGGAGCGGTAGACATTTCCTTAATTATTACAGAAAACTTATAGAGATTTCCTGGCGAGATATACATACGAAGGAAGAGAAAAAAGATTGGAAACCTGAATATGAAGAGAATATTGATAATTTAGCCTCTCCTAGGTCACACACACACACACACACAGAGAGAGAGAGAGAGAGAGAGAGAGAGAGAGAGAGAGAGAGAGAGAGAGAGAGAGAGAGAGAGAGAGTTGGTTTAGAAACAGATTAGATATTTATACAAAAGAATGGAGTAGAAACCCGTTCAAAAACACATTTTGCGCATTACACAGTTAATGTCGAGGCACTGAAGGAAAATATACGATATTACTCTCTCAACTTATTCTGAAGATAAAGAATAACCAACTTCAATATTTTTCTCATCCCTGTGTAGTCCACTTTAAAGACTGAATGGAAATTTTAAGTGATGAGTGGTTTATCTCAAATACTCAGTAAAACCACAATATCAGGAAAAACAATTTTTATTTGCTAATTCTTCATTACTGACAAAAACTTTGTGTTTGTTCTTAATAGGTATATATGTGTCTATATATATATAAAATATATATATACATATATCAATATATAAAATAAATATAATATATATATGTATATATAGACATATATAAATATATATATATATATATATATATATATATATATATATATATATATATATATATATATATATTATATATATAATTATACCCCGCATATATATTGATATGTAACAATGATATCGTCTAAGAACATTTTTCGTCAGTTCTAAAATATCAAAAGTATAGATGGCCAATTTATTATAACCTTGTCTTTCAAGAATTACAAAATATCTTATGTAGTGACAGGAGAAACCGCGACAATACGTAACACTGAAGGTATCTAGCTTAAATTTTCACCTCCAATTCATTTCACTTTTCTTTTTCCCTTTCCTGATTTACATTTATAATACCCACCTCCTTTTCTTACCGACAGTAGAGTCAATTTATATCTATGACTTTTCCCCCCTCTTTCTTTCTCTCCCAGTTCATATATTTATACACATTTATATGTGTGTGTGTGTGTGTATGTATGTATGTGTATATATAAACTTACTGCCAACATTCAAAGATATGTATACAGTATATATGTATGTATGTATGTATGTAAGTATGTATGTATGTATATGTATATATAATATATATATATATATATATATATATATATATATATATATACATACATATATATATATATATATATATATATATATATATATATATATATATATATATACTGTATATATATATTGGTGAATGTTGGCAGTAAGTTTTCCTTTATGCAAATGTTAAATATGACAGAGAAGTTGCAGATGTGATGTAACAGCTGCCTTAGACGAATTTCGGACGACCGTCTACACAAAGAAAGCTATGACGAGAATGTGTCTTAATGCAAATAGTGAGGCTCCAGCAAAATACAGGAAAAGTGTAATTAATGTGTAATTAGAGCATTTACTCATTGTACTTCCTGGACTTCATTACACGCCGAACTGGAAAGATGCACTCAGGTTCTTGTAGACAACGGGTACTCAAATAACGATATCCATGAAGTCATCACAAAGAAAATGGACAGATTTTTGCGCCCGAAGGAAAATGGAGAAAGAGAGAATGTTCTTAAATTATATTACAGGAATTAAATGAGCACTGCTTATAAGACAGACGAGAGGGTACTTCGAGAGATTGTAGGACGTGGAGTAATACCGATAGGGGAAAATACTAAAACTGACGTGCAGATGTACTACAAGAACTTTAGAACTGCCAATTTGATCATAAATAAAAACTCTCACAACAAGAAGCGCTCTCTTGATAGGTGCAACATAGTATATAAGTATACATGTCAAATTGCAAACTGCAATTAGCGAAACATTACTTACATTGGAAATACTACAGCTTCACTATCAAGAAGACTTACAATGCATTTGCAAAATGGTAGTATTAAAAATCACACGAGAGACGCACACGATGCGGCTCTAACCAGGGGAATGCTCGAGGCCAACACCGAAATTAGTGACAATGTTTCTGATGTTAAAAGGCTAAAATACCTTGAGGCAATATACATAAATACTCATAAGCCTTCCCTAAACGTGCGAGGAATCAACGCAATAATTCTACCTTCCGATCGTGAAAGGAGACGAAATACAGCACACTAAAAATGTGTCGTCGATGTTGGACTTATGAAATGATTTTAGCTAGCTTTATTTTTGTTATGTTTTATCGTGTTCTATCCTGATATTGGTAACTATTTATATTTTAATTGCGTAAAAATTATATTTATTAATTTGACATATACTATTTGAATGTCTCTTCTACGGTTCTCTGTTGACCTTCTATTTTCAGCCATTTATTTTTCGTCTGGTTGTTTCCAAGTATGTAAATACTTAAATGGAAATTCTTGGTAATTGTTAACAGGCCAGTTCTAAACAAGTTTAATAACATATCTATATGTTTTAACTGTTAATTTCAAAACTCTGATGGTTTTAACCATTAAATGGTTATATTTTTGACAAGTATTCCTTGCAAAGAATAGTATAGGCTATATGCGCGTGACTTTCTTTGTAAACACTCATTTGAAGCCGAAGATGTCTCTAGAAGAGACGAAACGTCCTAACCAATAAAAAGTCCATCAAAATGAACTTTGGTGCTTTACTCCATCAGTTGCCTGAGGAACAGAGGAAGATAATAAGGAGAACTGAGAACATTGGTAAGAAACTAATGAACTGCAACAAACCATTGTATTTAGAACTCAAACAATGATATCTATTTCCTAATAACCATATACTGGCGATGAAAATGCCTTTACGCATAATGTATGCGTATTCGTTGGATATAAGCAGAGGACAAATGAGATTATACCAGCGTACTAATGACCCCAAATGCATTAATGGAAGCCGTAAAGAGTTCCATTAACGCAAAATATGCCACGTTTTCGTCAGTATCTTTTTCACCTGCGAACCGAATGCTTCGATATCGGAGGTAAATAGGGAAACAATAGGATGGAAAATTCTTATTTTCGAATGTAATTCTATAATGTTATTTTCCAGATATGAAAATACTGGATCCCTGCTCTCTGTGAGTATGTCAGTCCATGAAGTCACAGATGAAGTATCACTGACGTCTGTATCTCTAAACGAAAAGAATAATATACTTTGACTTTATGTAGTGTGACACCTACATTCCAAATTTTGCTAAACAACATATCGCTTAGATGTCGATACACATCATCGTTCGGTTGAGAAACATTACCGATAGCCTCACTTCTAATATCGTATTTCATGATATAATAATTACCAGGCCTTGAAAAAAACACTAATTACTTGTTTACTGCTATTAAATGCTAGAAACTAAGTGCACATTTATATTTGGCAAATATAACCTTGATACAGTGTCTTTGTCCCTCGCAACGTCTCTCGATATCGATCTCTCCTTTCTCTTTTCCTTCTCTTTTTTCTTTACGGTGTTATTCTTTGGACCCAATGATGCCGCATGAAGGAGACGGGCCTCTTCAATGGTTACCTTAAATAGCAAAGAATTCCATCTTATTTCTGTCTTGGTTTTACTTACATCTATTACCCTTTTGCCAAAAAATGCAGTGAGTTTCGTTATACGTAGCTGATTAGTATTATAATTATTTATTTCAATACCGTTTAGAATGAACAAAAGAATTCATTTACTCTCTTTACGAGATATAATTTGCTAAAATGGCTCTTTGCCTGCAGAATTTCATTCAATTACCATCGAAGTACCGCAGATGCATGACGAATAATGAATTATAATTAACACTTCAGAACCAATATGGAATACTCTGGGAAAACAATAATACTATTTTCGTTACTTCTCAAACTTCCTGCAAAGCTCTGATGCATTCTTGCAGGGTATCGCAATAAACAGCCTGAAAACACGGAGACAAAATCCATTCCTTCTAACTCCTTTGCTACCGAGAGGTATGTAGTCTCGCACTCCTCAATAGGGTTTGTCTTGTGTGTTTTCTGTTGATATTTTCTGGTGTCGACAATGTCGAGCGATGAAATTTACAGCTAATAGCCGTGACCAGGGCCGAAGGCGTGCAATCGACAGAAGCATTATCTTATGGCTCTTCAATACTGCATCGATGTTGATCATTGCCCTCGGGTTATCGATCGATCGGGAGACATGTTTTTTACAAGATTACTGTTTCGCGGACGTTTAGCAATATTGCGCTTTAGAGGTCACCTTCATCTTAGACCCACCCCGCCCTTGCCCGCCTGAAAAACTCACAGCTTGGAAATATATATTTAATTTCTTCCCATCTATTTTCTCTGTTTTCGATACTTTTTGAAAGTTCATCTCCATTAATTTCTCAGAGTAAGGTACTTTTCTGTAAAAGGAGATTTACATTTTTAGTGGAAAAGCAATAAAAGGATGACCGCAATATTTTGGAGGCTGACTCTTTTCGTTGCTCTTAACTCGGAATATTTGTCAGACACACACATGTATATACACACACACATATATATATATGTATATATATGCATATATATATATATATATATATAATATATATATATATATATATATATATATATATATATATATATATATATATATATATATATATATATATATATATATATATAGTTTGACCTTAGGAAAATAAGGCTGCCCTCTATGAAGGGAGTATGTGGTGTCCGCTTATTACATAAAGCATTTACGTCATGTACAAGAGAGTGAATCACGAGTTTTATCAAGTTTACATGACATGTCTGGAGGCGTTCTGCTTAGATACCATTACTTAGCGGATCTGCTGGAATTTCATTTTATGTTCAGTTTCTTAATCGGAGAAAAATATCAATGCCTGCTGCCATTTTTGACTTAACATTATTTAGTTTAACACATTTCTCTGTTTACGAAATTTTAAAGAGTAAACAATTAAACCAGTTAAGAAAATTGTATAACAAAAAGCTGAATGTTTGAATAACTGATATCAATATGAATGAGCTGAGAACGACAGCAATCCGCTTAACGTATATTTAACTCTGAAAGCCAAGACGAAAGATATTCGTCTGTACGTGACTGACTCTGAGGCCCGATTACAAAACCCCATGTAATATTCATTGATACAAACAGACGACGTAATGGCAATCAACTTTCCATGACCAAGAAACCCAGCGTAGTATTTCATCAAACAAACATCTGATAACATGGCAGTCAGCATTCTGTTCACGTAACAACATCTTGCAGAATGACTTTCACAAAAGTAAGATTCACTGGGCTTTCAAGATATGTTTTTCTACAGTATTAAATCTTTCCTATTATAACCCTCTTCTTCACCCCAACCGCTATCCCGGTTACCTTGATGCCTTTCTCTGGCTATTCCTACCGAAAGCACCTTACTATACTAAACCCTTCTTTTCTAAATCCTTCTCCTTCAGTTCATTACCCCATTTAATCCTCTGCCTCACTCATGGCCTTTACCCCTAACAGGTTTCATTCAAGCCCTTTTCACTCCTCCTTTTTCACTCATTCTTACCACATGCCCATGCCATAATCAATCTCGACTCCCCTGTCAGTAATCTTTACTAGCCCGGCATTTCTCCCAATTTCTAAATTTAAAGCCTCTCAAAATCCACAAAAACCTCCTCGGCATCCTCATTTCTGTTCATTCTCGCTTCTGTTCCTCCTTTCCTCTTAGTCTGTTTCCAAACCATACATCATCACTGGTTGATTACACGGCAACAGACCTTTATTTCCAGTTTATTTGGCATT
>NC_089746.1:54566511-54576511 GCF_040412425.1 Macrobrachium rosenbergii | reverse complement strand
TCAACCGAGTCGTCATTACCACCATTATAAGAACAATTCTCATGTTTGTAGCCATTCCAAGGAAGGGGCCATTTTGTCAGGTCACGTAAATGCGAATTCCATCAAGATTTTTTCCTCCAGAATTATTTTTCTGAAAACTCATATCCCATTTTGTATTTTACAAAGTTCTGAAAAATTTTTAAATGAAGTTTAATCTTGAAATGATGCCGCGTAAAAGCAGCACCTTGTTTCTCTCTTTCGGTTTTGTTTTCACTCAATAAGATTAATGGAAATTCCTTTTTTACAATGACAGACTTTTTCACTGACCTGGAGGTAAAATAGTTTTAAGTGCAATAAAAAAAGATAAAATATAACTGCTATATATATACATATACATATATATATGTATATATATTTGTGTGCATATATATATATATTTTTATATTTTTATTTTTCGTATATATATATATATTTATTGTTCATTTTATATATATTTTTATATATATATTTTATATATTGATATCCTTTTTTTTTCATATGTAAGTTTTATACCTCTCTGTCAATAAAGAGAGTAATGGATATATATATATATATATATATATATATATATATATATATATATATATATATATATATATATATATATATATATATATACCACACTGTCTGTCTGAGACACATATATATATATATATATATATATATATATATATATATATATATATATATATATATATATATAAATCACTATAAATATATATATATATCACTGCATGAATACTTATACAGTTTCCTATGCTATGTATGAATCTATCTATCTATTTATCTATATACACACACACCCATATACTGTGTATATATTATATATATATATATATAATAAAATATGCAATGCTTTTGTACATAAGTCTCTGAATACAAACTTTTTCAATCTTTCCATGTTTGATGTATAGTTATACCCTACGCAGATTTCAGAATTTCTTTGGTAATTGCCTTTAAAAGCTGTTTTTTTTTTTTTTTTTTTTTTTTTTTTTACTGAGAAGCAAACGCCGTTTTTCGGACTCAAGTTTTCATCTCATAACATTATAGATTTTTCCTAAAAGGAAATTAAAATTGATGAAGAACTCATGCTAAGCTGCGGTCTAAGTGACCCACGCGACGCACTGCATTCCCAATGAAATCTTTACAGATGTCGCCATCAAATGATCTCATCAGTCGCAATCGTCGTCTTCTGGCTAACATGAAATAAGCGTGGGTCGCCCTCAGCTAATATCTCATGGCTACGCTCATAAGGCAAACGTGATGGTCATGAAATTTTTACACGACTTTGAGACCAAACACGTAGGAATCGCGAGTGGTAGCCGTGAAAGGACAATATGAACTGGTTTGTAATATATCTCAGGCTTTCACATAAACTTATGCGGAAATATTTTAATCAAACTTTACATGAAGATTATAATAATTGGATGTTCACGTCCAAAACGGCAGAGTTATGAAGGCAATATAACAGATTTAATCCAACCCTAAGCAGTTCATTATTTCCCATATAGTTCAAGATTTGATTATATATAATATACTTAAAGGTTAAACATGAAATTCATGATGGTTAAAAGTATATTCTTAACAGTTTCCTTGATATTCAGGCTAAATGTTTTACCTTCAGGCTCTTAGATCAGTTTTTGTTTACAGTCTGTTTATTTCCTTTAACGTCTGTCTACGTTATACATGAACGATCTGGGCTTTTAATCAAAGGTTAATCACAGGATTAAGTAAACAATCCTTTGTTCAACTCTTGTAACCTTACAGAAAATGAATCTTACTTTAAGATGCATAACATTTATCATTTACCTTGTCAGGCCATGGATACCAGTTTCTCCCCCTTACAGATTTTCTTTTTTAAAAGACTGTCTGTCACCACTACCCGTTTGTTAACTGTCACATACACACACGGGTTTGGCAATGGTATATTTCTAACTCAGCAATACAGCACACACCAGTATTTTTTTTTTTATTAACTGCTGCCATAGTTGGGTAAGCAAGAGTGTTAGACCAATAAGTCTCTCTCTCTCTCTCTCTCTCTCTCTCTCTCTCTCTCTCTCTCTCTCTCTCTCTCTCTGTACACACATAAACACACATACATACAATACAAACACTCTAATCCTCTGCAGTGATATAGGCTACACATGCATGCAGGCTAAGTACGAGTCAGTGACCAGAAATGGGTTGGTTTAAAATGAATATAAAGTATTTAATGTAATGTAAAATTTTTGTTAACATTCCTGATGAGTATCCAGAAAATATTTTTGCTACTGAAAATTATCCATTTTATATGGATCTGAACTACTGGCTCACGATTATTCACAATAATAACCTAATTATTCTCGGTGGTAATTAGTCGTTTACAAGTACATTTTTAGAACTCATCGCTTTCATTATCTCATAAAGTTTCTGAAGTTCTTACTAAGACCTGATGTTACGCTTTTATCATGCTGGCGAGTTTTATATTGAATTATGCATAAACTAACGATACAAAAATAATGTAGAACTGCTGACCAACACCGTTCATTTTATTCATATATTTAAAGTATCGCGTCCTACAAGAATGGCAATTGTGCAGCTGTGTTACTTGGACTGGCGATGCAATTATTGCATACAAAAACAAAAAGCAATTTTTTCACTATCCTATGAAAATTATCTACACTATATAAGCTCTCAAATGGAGACTAGCTTGAAATGCATGCAAGTTTAATATGCGTTTTGGAATCAGGTACTGAAACACTGTCAGAAATCTGCACGTTATAACATATTGAAGTAGAAATGAATTTCAAATAAGCGTTAAAATGTTCATACTTCTTTAACGTTATGATTTTTGTAAAAAATCTTTTTATAAATATAAAATACTATCCCCCCCTTGCTGTATCCATCTTGAAATACACCGAGAAACTTTGGCCACTTTTCCAATAGCTTAGGTTGAAAATGTCTACGGTATTCAAACATCGCATTTCACTATAACTTGGTTAATCGTATTTCGTTTCTCGCAAAACTTTTGAACTTTTTTCTCATATTTTGTTCTTCGCGATCGCACACGGCAAGACTTAGGTCACGTTCTATCTTATAAGATTTCTTCATTATTTTCTTGTATCCTAACTCTTCATAAATTAAATTAAAATAGCTAGAACATCTCTTGTTCAAATTATAAACTTTAAACCATTAAAAGCAATAAAAATATCAGTGGTTTTTATTAACTAAATATAAAAGGACGCGTTTACCGGTTAAAAGAAATAAGCTTTAAGTACAAAACGCGAAATGTTACAGAAATATACTGCTTATCTGGTTGGTTCGTGTAAGGTGGATGACACTATTTTTTAGATTAGATTTACTTAGCATCTTCATTCATGAATATTTATCCCATAATCATGTAAATGACACATTCAAAATTTTGATTTCAAGAGAAATCTTCAAAATAATGGATGAAAAAGAATGTGTAAATTCTTCAGAAACAATAATAAAAAATAATTTTTTTTGAATGGTAATACATTATTAAAAATACGAATACTGTTTTAAAAATATTTGATTCTACAATACATATACATACACAGCCACCGCACCAAACCCACTCATCAACCCATCCTCCCACGCACACACATAATAATATATGTATAACTGAATCATGAAAATTTGGAACGTGATGAATATCTAAGTGAAGATAAAATCCACGAAGGAAAGGGAAACAATGGAGTACTGCAAGGCCTTTCGACTTGTTGTCCTTTACTTAGCAGCTAAGCAAAGGACAAGAAGTCGAAAGGCCTTGCAGTACTCCACTGTTTCCTATCCTTCGTGGATTTTGTCTTTATATATATATGTATGTATATATACATACATATATATATATATATATATATATATATATATATATATATATATATATATATATATAAATATATATATATATATATATATATATATATATATATATATATATATATATATACGTGCGTGTGTGCATAATATATATATAATGTATATATTACTTAATGTGTGCATGTGTATGTAAAAGTCTGCGTAGTTATGTGCAAGGACTTTAAATATAGAGAAGCAAAGACGCATAACTTCCGTAAGTCAGAACAAATCAACTTATACATATAACGTTATCGGCTATATGGCGGAAACCAACCAAGGTCTAATTAGAGAAAAATGCTGCGCGATATATGTTATCTCCACCACTCTAGCGGAAATCCCATTAAACTATTAAAACGATAAAATGAAAAACTTCAATTCAGCTTTATATGAGTTGAAGCAAGCCTCGGAATCTCATTTCTGAATTCACATCATTGGCCCCATTAAGAATTAAAAACACAGCTCAAATAAAAGACTAATAATATCATTAATCATTTCATCAATTCAAAAGCACTATGAAGAACATTCTATTTGCCTGGAAGCCCTTGCTTCCAAACGTTACAATTGTCCATTCCCGATTCCTATTGGTAGTGCCAACGCGCACGCGCGCACACGCACGCAAAATGTGTGTTTAAAGCCCCTAAACAAGGCAAATATAACAAGGAAAAGAGGGAGAAGGGTAGCTTTTAATCATGTAGGAACTTATAGGTCTTCCAGTTATTGGGTCATACTTTTATACCCAGGATATTGATATGAAGGCAGACTTCGTGAACAATGAATAATATAAAATCCTACTTACTGTAAACAAATTCCAATGAAAGACGACACACTATCGAAGAAAATTGAAAAGTGTTATAAATATAGAACCTTATTTCCATCCCGGCCGTCGTTCACCACTTTGCCGTAATATAAAAATACATACAAATCTAAAATACCTTTTCCAAAGAATAAAAAATATTATATATATAGAATCTTATTCCAATTCCAGCCGTCGCTCGCCACTTTACCGTAATATAAATATACATAAAAATTTAAAATACCTTTTCAAAGAATAGAGCAATTGGTGAAGTCTTACTGATCAATAAAAAGGCAGTGAAACTTTATCAACAAAATAAGTCTCTGGTCTCCAGAGAAAAATAGTTACTAAATATACATTCTTCTTTATAAGATTTCTAGTGAATATCAACAGGATGTTAACATGATATGTAGTTTTTTTAGGGTTCCAAAAATAGAATTAGGAATGTAAATAATTATTTTTGACTCTCTCTCTCTCTCTCTCTCTAAATGCATCTGAATTTTAAACATACAAGATGAGTTCTAACCTATAATTTTGTGACTTCTTCCTTTCGAGTTTTGCGAATTCCAATACAATGCTGCAAAATAATTAGGGTTTTTCACCAATTCCAAATTCATAATATGACTGAAACGGAATATTCTTTACTCTCTCTCTCTCTCTCTCTCGTTCAATGCGACCGATTATTAAGCACAAAGACACATTGCAATATTTTTCCATTGATAACGGTTAACTAAACTTTCACCAGACGATAAAAAACAATTTCTTAACAATTTCATGAAAAATTTGCGTTTAATGTTTATGAGCAACGGAAACTTTAATCATAACAATATTTTAACGGTACATTATTAAAGTTTTAAGTTATTAGCTGTTGATGAATAGCGCAATAAATACTTTGGAAAGGTAAAATTGAAAACCCAAAATAAAATACTGGCCCTGTCATCGAATTCGCCCAAATTTCAAGTCAATATGACAAGAAAATTAATTCTTTCTCAATCCCCATTTAAGATGCAGAAAAAACAACAGATAATGTGCATAAAGATATATTGTTTTTCGGTGACGTTATTCCATAAAAAAAAAGTTTTGTAATAATCTCAGATTCCTCTGTTATTCATAAAAAGTGGTGATGAAAAAGTAACGTTTATGGTTTCCAGTAAACCAGTTTTCTCCGCGGTAACCTAGTTTGCCCTAAGGTAATCCAGTTTTTGACAAGGTTCTCCCTAGTGAATTGACCTTCTTGAGAAACCTCACAACTTTTCAACATCTTTGAGTTACATAACCTCTATAAATAATGGATATTTACTGAAGGTGTATAATAATAATAATAATAATAATAATAATAATAATAATAATAATAATAATAATAATAATAATAATAATAATAATAATAATAATAATATTTAGAAATGGTCTTATTCCCTAAAGCACTGAAGAATAAATCAAATAAAGTTTCCATGACGTATTCCGAATCTACCAAGCTCTCTATACCTATCTATATATCTATCGGCGCGTGGGCACATGTATCATCTACCTCTCCCCCAATATAAACCTCTTATAACTTTGCTGCAGTCATGAACAGGGAATGGGAAATTAGGTGACGAGCAATTAAGAATTCAATATGACCCTGGATTTTTACAGCCGTTGGCCTGATTTCGATAGGAATTACCTTTCGCTTCTTTCGTCATATTATCAAATATCCCAACGATTCCAACACCCTACCCATTATTTTTTATTTGATTTTCATTCATCATAATGCCAGTTTTAAATTATACCGTCACTAATAATGAATGGAAACCAGTTTTTAAACTTGCCTCGTGTAAGATATATTTTCAAAACGTATTTCTATTTGATTGACTTACATTATACTAAATTTCTTCTTACGATACTGAAGACTCTATTAGTGCTTTAAACAGATTCTTAGAGGGCTCTAATACCTTATTTCAGCTAACTTAAGAGGAAACTGTGTACATTTGCGAAAAAGCAAACCAATATTTATACTTGAAAGGTAGAAACTTACCATCTTCCGTCGAAGGTAGATGACCTTCCGGAAAAAAAATGGCAGTTGCGAAGGGGTGGTAGATTTTTTTTTTTTTCTACATGTGTTTCAGATGTTTCAATATATAAATTATATATATATATATATATATATATATATACATATATATATATATATATATATATATATGTATATGTATGTATGTATGTATGTATGTATGTATGTATGTATGTGTGTGTGTGTGTGTGTGTGTGACTGTGTGTGTGTGTGATTGTAGGAGGGAGCATGGATTCATTCCATTTACTTTTCGATTTCCTGTAATCTAAAGAAAATTTCCTGTCTCAGTAGGATATGATTATCTTGACTAATCAGTTCCTGCAGCGAAAAATTAAATAACTTTCAATAATTAGGATTACAATATCACTGATAATGTGCTCTCCATGGAAAGTATACTATAGTTAATGCTACATTTTCGGTATCACAATTAAATCAGTATCCGGGTAGACCGCTACTACTACTAATACTACTATTATCATTTACCAGAATAGAACAACAATGGCGATAATGCTATAAAAATCATTTGGTACATGGTGCAGTGTTTTCTAGCCGTCCGTATTTACTCGCATTTATGGATTTATGAGGGCGTGCGCGTGTGCACATCTATACGTATGCAGGCAAATATACAACGGAACTGCTGATGGAGTTGGCAGAGGCTAATGTACCGTGGAAAAAGGATTAGATAAATATAAGCATTTGATTTCCTCCCTAAATTTATCCCTTTCACAAAGACATAATCATTGAGCGTATGCCCTTAGGAATGAAGAGGAAACCATCCAGAATGATTAATTGGAGAAGCAGTTATGCGTCACAGATATTGTTTTTAAGTTATTTTATTTGTTCATTTTTAAGGCGGTGGGAGTTTGGTGGGGGGGCAAGGTTGTTGAGGGTAATTTGAAGATGGAGTCACACGTTAGGAAGTAGTTTCGACAGCGATTACATTATAGCCCGTTAATATTCGTTATGACCTTTGAATACTCAGTCTGTTCACACATACCAACAGACTAAACAAGTAACTTTGCTGCTCCAAGAGACAAAACTACCTAATGGAGTGAAGTGATGCCAAAACTCTCTTAAAACATATTAATCGATTATGAATCTTAAGAAAATCAAGTAAAGCCAAATATTTCCAAATAAAAGACTATCCAGATCAGGCTGCCTATCAGTTCACATTGTCCGCAGAGAACCTATAAAACTGTATACTTTTCATGTCTGTGGAACAGGAAGAGGGAAAAGCTCACATACATGCATAACGATGCATATTACATATATATCTTTCATTAACTTATCTGCATCCAGCTCTACGTTCTGTTTTTCATCTCATTAACTGGTATTCTTCTTTCTGTCTCGCTCATACTGTCTATTAAATAAGTGCACAATAAAACATGCGTGCAAACAAGAATGTACAAAGAAAAACAATTTTTTTCTTCTTTGGTATTTACAAATTTGTTATTCTGAAACCGAATCACTGGCAAAATCGCCCGTTTTAGAAAGCCTAAGAGTCTCGCAACGAGAGCCGCACATTCAATTTCAAGAACACTTCCCGGAAGACTGCGTTTCTTTACCAGATGACCTGCGATCTATTCTCCAAAAGGAACCGTTAAAGGATAAATGCAACTCTAAAAGGATTTCCCCATACCTGAAGTAATTTTGGTTGGAGTCACATTAAGATAAGTAGAAGTAAGATATTGCTGGTATAAAAACTGATATACTTGTATGTACAATAATATATATATATATATATATATATATATATATATATATATATATATATATAATATATAGACTATATATATATATATATAGATAGATAGATAGATAATATATAGACATATATATATATATGCACATGTGTACAAGTGGTTGCATAAATTATATAAATATACAGATATACATACATTCAATTACACACACACACACACACACACATACATATATATATATATATATATATATATATATATATATATATATATATATATATATATATATATATATATATATATATATAAATAAATCATGAAAATAAGGAACTCGATGAATATATAAATAAAGGCAACACCACGAAGGAAAGTGAAACAATGGAGTGATGCTAGGCCTTTCGACTTGCTGTCTGCTAAGTAAAGGAGAGTAAGTCGAAAGGCCTAGCAGCACTCCGTGAAACTGCTAAGAAAAGGACAGTAAGTCGAAAGGCCTAGCACCACTCCATCATTTCACTTTCCTTCGTGCTACTGCCTTATATATATTTATTTCTAACTCACATCGGGACCAAACCCGGTCTTTCAAATGGGAGGCTAGGGCGTTAAAGGACAGAGTACGGTCCGGAAGTGAGTCAGAAATTTATTTCTGTGAAACACAGCTCATGTGGTCTAAATTTATTCATTCATATTCACCATGAAGAAGTAATTCAAATGCAATGCTACCAACTGACTCGCTGCTGATTAGTGAAGTTTGGTAAAATTCTCTGTTATGTCAGGCGGCAGCCTGCCCGGGGAAAAACCCCAGCTACCGGTGTGCTAAGGTTCCAACTTCTTTTATGGCTTGTGCTGGTCAATTGGTTACGCATTTGAAAGACCGAGGTTCGGTCCCAATGTGAGCCAGAAATTTATTTCTGTGAAACTCGTCCTCGTGTGTTCGTTATTCCCATATATATATATATATATATATATATATATATATATATATATATATATATATATATATATATATATATATATATATGTATATATATATATGTATGTGTATATATATATATATATATATATTTATATCATATCATTTAACATATTTCTCATGTCATTTTAACAGCTAAAGAAGAACTCCGAGGAGCTTATGTAGCTCCGAAGTACTCAGGGAAAAAATTAACGACCTCACGAAATGTACAGGGAAAGACATTCCCAGAGTCCTAAATATTAATAGTAATTACGGGTCGGTGACAGGATTTAGTTTCTTCTCGTGTAAGAGGGCTATTGAGGAGAGGAGGGAAGGAAAGGTTTTGGGGTGGGGTATGAAGATGGAGGAAGAGAAGGAGGAGGAGGAGCAGGTTACTTCGAAAACTTCTCTTGTCCTGTCGGAGGAATTAGTTATTACCAGGTAAAAGTGTAAGTTGTTACTACAAGAAACGTTTCCTGCTATATGGTTGTTACGAGTGCTGTTTTAGCGGACTATCAGTTCCTACAGTAAAAGCATTGAGAATAACTGTTTGAATATTCCGTAAATAAAGCGATCCAAGCTCTGAGTCACAATTCATACCAACTTCCCAATAGAGCCATCCATAA
>NC_089746.1:54491511-54561511 GCF_040412425.1 Macrobrachium rosenbergii | reverse complement strand
GTTATTCAGCACTGAAAAGGAAACTGACAATAAAAGGTCTGAAAGGTGTAACAGGAAGAAAACCTAGCAGTTGCACTATGAATCAGTTGTTAGGAGAGGGTGGAAAGTAAGATGGAAGAAAGAGAATATGAAAGAAGGTACACTAAAAGGAACGAAAGAGGCCGCAGGCACGCTGCAAAGAACCTTTAGTAATGCCTACAGGGCACCGCATAAGGTGCACTGACGGCACTAACCCCCCTAGGGGAGAGTCACCCTACGTGCTTAAACAGGTAATCGAAACAGGATAACCATATACTCTTCTTGGGGCATGACCTTGTGGCTTGCAACCTCATCACAAAATCATCGCTAAAAGAACGATCCAAAGCCACTTTATCTATCTGAAAAAGGCACGGACACGTGCAAACACACACACACACACACATATATATATATATATATATAAATAAATATATATATATATATATATATATATAAATATATATATATATATATATATATATATATATATATATATATATATATATATATACATATATATATATATATTTGTATATTATGTATATATATCTGTGTAAGATATATTTGTGTATTTGTGTGAAGAAAGAGGAGGAGAAAGGGGAAAGTTAGAGTGGCAGAGAAAGTCTTCTGATTCTTTATTCACCCAGATCAAGCAGAAATAAGTAATAGATATTGACCTAGATCTCGAACAAATGGAAAAGATTCCAAGTAAAGAACGTCGCATCAACAACATATTGAAGAAGCTCTACCTATTGTGAAAATGGTGAGTGCGCAGAATAACAACCATTTTCTATTCAAAATGCAGACGGTATTCTGGGGGAGGAGTATAAAGAGGGCTTCATTCTTTTATTCAGATTTTCATCCATTATGTTCCTTTACATTAGTGTTACTGGTGTACGATACTAAATTTCATTATGTACTTGGCTGTTGACACATAAACACAAACACAAAGTAACACACAAATACACACACACATACATATATATGTATGTATATATATATATATATATATATATATATATATATATATATATATATATATATATATATATATATACTCTGTATACATACATATATATATACGTATATATATACAGGATACAGGCAGGACAACAAATCAGTCAAATATATCAAGAATTGAGGGCGGTGGAAACAAACTTGTACATAAAATCATCTTTATTTGTGCCGACGTTTCAAGACACTATTCTTATTTTCAAGGCTGCAGTAATAGAATAAATATTGTGAATACATATAAATTAAACGAAAATCTCTTTAAAAACATTTGTACATAAGGATAGTTTAGGCGTTGCTGGAGGTACCAACCTATAGAGAAGGGAGAAGGAGGGCAACTGGAATATGGGTAATTGTCAAGTGAAAAGCAAAGAAGCCGGTTACGACAGGTGGAGAGGGGTGGAGGAGTTTTGGGCATTCAACAACGGTACTGTCTGTTTGATAATTAGGGATTCCAGAAAAGAGAGTGCTAGCTCGGAAGAGGCCCTTGTAATGATTTTTAATTGATCATATTCGATGTTATTACCACATTTTTTGGCATGCTCTCTATTTGAAAATTCGGGATTACTCAGTTTACTGACAGTTCGATAGCTCACACCTTTGTGAGAATCGGAGCGAACCTTGAGAAGTCTTTGGGTGCAATCCCACGTAAGTTCCTCGAGGACACCGAGGACAATCGTATTTATATGTCACCCCAGACGTCATAAGGTCGCTTAAACGGTCTTTAGTGTTGAATAAGCACAGGTGGTTCTTTCGGTGTCTTATATGGTCTCCCTAAAACTCATAAGGAAGGTGTTCCTATGAGCCCTATTCTGACAACCTACGACACCCCAATTTATAAAATGGCAAAATTTTTGGTTCCTCTTCTAGAACCTCTCACCAGAAATGAATATACGTTGGCGAACTCCTATATGTTCAAGAATGCCATTCTCCCTCAAGACTCAGACCTAGTTATGGCCAGCCTAGATGTCGAGTCTCCATTCACAATGTTCCTGTTGAAGAGACCATTGACATTATTATGCGTAAATTATTTCCGGATCCTAATACCTTATTCCATAATTTTAACTCGGATGATTTTAGAAGATTTCTTGAACTAGCTGTGCTAAACACTGCCTTTATTTTTTATAACACTGCTTTTAAACAAATTGATGGGATGGCGATGGGTTCCCCTCTGGGCCCAACGTTCGCAAATATTTTTATGTGTCACTTCGAGGAGCAGTTGCTGGACAGCTGCCCTCTCAGTATTTACCCTTTATTTTACAAAAGATAGGTAGATGATGCTTTTACGTTGTTTAGATTTCGGTTTGATGCTGAAACTTTCCTCGATTTCGCTAACAGTAGACGTCCGAATATAAAATTTAGTATTGAAGTTGAACAGGATAAAAAGTTATCTTTTTTAGATGTTTCAGTCTCACGAGAATCAGATTGTTTTAACACGAGTATTTGGAGGTTACCTACTTTTACTGGTTTAGGATCCAACTTCTATAGTAGCTGTTTTTTTTTTTTAATTAAATGCCTTGCCTACTCTTTTATATAGAGCCTTCCATTTATCCTCGAACTGGCATGTTTTTAATAAGGAAATACAATTTTTACACTGGTTTTTCACTAACAATTGTATTCCATCCAACTTATTTTTTCAATACGTGCGGAAAATATTAAAGAACAACTTCATGCCAAAGTACAAAATTCCAACTGTTCCCAAACTTCAAATCTATGCCTTTGTTCCATTTTTACATGATAAAACATTTAGCCAAAAGCTTTCTCAAATTATTTCTAGACATTATGGAGCTGTAAAAATTAATCTAATTCCAAAGAACCCTCTGAAAATTGGTTCTTTATTCAATACTAAAGACCGTTTAAGCGACCTTATGACGTCTGGAGTGATATATAAATTCGATTGTCCTCGGTGTTCTCGAGGAACTTACGTGGGTTGCACCCCAAGGCTTCTCAAGGTTCGCGCCGATTCTCACAAAGGTGTGAGCTATCGAACGGTCAATAAACTGAGTGATCCCGAATTTTCAAATATCAGACAGCATACCAAAAAATGTGGTAATAACATTGAATACGATCAATTTAAAATCATTACAAGGGCCTCTTCCGGGCCAGCACTCTCTATTCCGGAATAGCTAATCATCAAACAGACAGTGCCAGTGTTGAGTGCCCAAAACTCCTCCACCCCTCTCTACCTGTCGTAACCGGCTTCTTTGCTTTTCACTTACCTCTATTCCAGTCGCCCTCCTTCTCCCTTCTATATAGGTTGGTACCTCCAGCAATGACTAAACTATACTTATGTACAAAAATAATGTTTTTCAAGAGATTTTTGTTTAATTTATGTGTATTCACAATATTTATTCTTTTATTGCAGCCTTGAAAACGAGACTAGTTGTCTTGAAACGTCGGCACAAATAAAAATGATTTTATGTACCAGTCTGTTTCACTGTCCTCAATTCTTGATATATATATATATATATATATATATATATATATATATATATATATATATATATATATATATATATATATATATATATATATATATATATATATATATATATATATATATATATACATATATATATATATATATATATATATATATATATATATATATACATATATATACATATATATTTATATATATATATATACATATATATACATACATACATACATATACGACCGATTTCGTCTTTAGTTTTCAAAAAACATTATCAAGAGGACTGATATATACTTTACATATTTACTTTACATATGCTAGAGTGCATTACAAACGAACGTAGAGAACGTTGGAAAATAATATTCACATTTAACCACTGTTCTACCACATAATTAGTGTAAGTTTGTTACATGGAAAACGTCATACAATAATGCATTTAACAATCTGCATCACGAAATGTCAAGATTATGATATGAGAACCAGAGATCTTTAGATCCAATTGGCAACCGTATGACATATCTGTAACTCTTATACTTTGGCCCGTATCACCGCCAACCTATAAATACGAGGGAAAATGCCTTCACTTGTTAAGTCACTTTTTACATCAACGTCTTTCATCTACGTTTATTCCAGGGTGACCTAAATTCTTCAACCCGTTGCGGAACAAGCATCAAGAACTCATACACCATTATTACTGACTAGATTACTTGAGCATTATTATCCTCAATTATTCACGTCTCATCTTTGCAGGCATGAATGTACGACATCATCATTACAAAATATAACTGAACGTATGAATATAAGCATGAACAATTATTTGTTCCACATCAGATTTTTGTCAAGAAATGGAGCGCTCGGAAACAATTTTTTGGGTCAAATGCGTTCAGCGTCTATTATATACGATGACGACCACATATATATGTTCAGCATTTACTCTACACGAAGAATTTGTGAATGTGCTCTGCATTCGTTACTAAAGGCATAACATGAGAATGTGTTCAACATAACTGAAATAAAAAAAAAAAATCGAGGCCTTGCATTTTAGTTTGCAAGGGTTCAATTCGCTTATCAAACAAGATTTGTAGCTTTATGGTAAATCTCCAATATTTTATTCATTTTCCACGGCATTTTGTTTGTTAGAAATATTCTGTACTGCCAATAGTTACTCAGATGTTTTTGACCTCGTTTTGAGATTATTAAAAAAAAAAAAAACAGATATGTCCGAAGATCACAGACAATTAGAGAAACGATGAGGAATAATAAAATAGGATGAAATACGTTTTTATTCACATAAGTGACGAGAGAGAGAGAGAGAGAGAGAGAGAGAGAGAGAGAGAGAGAGAGAGAGAGAGAGAGAGAGAGAGAGACCTAATAATCTTCACCTCCGGTCGTACCCAGAATATTGGATATGTGGGCGATGGGAAAATTTATCACTGCAAAAACACGGGTTGTCTGAGACTTTCATTTGCTGGTAATTATGGTTTGCAAGGAATTCAGCATTCAGATATTCAAAATATCTGATGACAGACTTTTAAAGGGCTGGAATTATTTCTCGATAGCTATTGTGATTTACTTAGAAATGGAAATCAATGAAAGAAATGAGATGGCAAGGTGTAGTTCATTTTCTATCATATTTTTGGCACGTATTATAATCTTTTCTATTTAACTCGATGGAAAGACAAGGTATTAATTTTAATCCCACGTATTATTCATATAACTTGGAGATTTTACATGAAATCATTTGGAACATGCAGATAACCCACGGGACAAAATTTATATTTAATCCGGTAAAGCAACTGACAGAGAACTATTCAGACTATAAGTATCTCTGATCACAAAGTCACATATGTTTAATCCATTTTACCATAAGAATTATAAGCAACCTACAAGGAACTGGCATTTTTATTTTCAGCCCTTGGAGATTACTTCTCCCTCTTTGAGCTTCTCCTGAATTCGAGCATTATACATATTCCCCATAAAATGATATGCCGTACTCAATGGGCAATGTAGGTCAGTGCACATGACTATCAAACATTATTAGGTATTTCAGCCGATAGCGCGTTACGTACACACACACATACATAACGTTCCTCTGTTATGACATACAAATTACTGATCCTTCCGGAAGTATAGGAATAAACAGGTCTAGTGACAGGAAACAAACCACTAAAATCGCCAACGAAACTAGAGGAAACCAAAAAGGAGAAGGAGTTATTTCCTCGCATCTCCTACAAGAAACATTCTGTAATTTATGCTCTGTTTCTTTCAAGCAGTATCTGCATCAGTTAAGAAACTTTTTGGCATCTCCTTATTTGCCTACTATGCATATTACACATCAGATTTACTGTTAATTCGTACGATAAAATGTGGCATTGCGTTTTTCTTTACGCTACTCACAGTGTCAATAACAGTAATACAAATTTAGCTGCTATTAAGACTTTCTCGTACATTATAAAAGTGATAGCAATCTTCGCAAAGGGCTATACGCTGTCAGATTCTTTAATTATAAACCATATTTAACTAGTTATAAAGGATTTTGCCTCTTCCTTGTAGAGGTAGTTTAAGACGAGCTAAAGTTTATGATCCGGAAAATAACGTACAAGAAACTCAAAGTGAATTATACAGCCCATATTGAAAAATAGCTCAAATTAAGACAAGATACCTTCGTCACAAAAGAATCTAATGTAATCAGTAAAACTACAGGCTGTCAGTCAGATGGCTATTTTGATAAGAATCTGATGTTAAACTCAATTACTGAGAAATCATGATTCTTACCATTTAAAAGATGAGGTTCCACTAAACCATTTTAATAGGCTATTCATTAAAGAAAACGGTTTACAAATTGTATACAAAACCTCAGTGCTTAAAAATTTGAACTTTGTAAATAATCATTTGAGATTCTACATTATTTTCTGCTGCAGTGGCATTACAAACAGTTGCTCTGCGACTAAAGATAGTTATATCAAATCATATTTACTCTTGTTTTGATGAGAATTCCTTTGTATTATAAAAAGTTCTGTGCATGGTCCTACTTTGGTATTTGGGCATTTCAGCACTGATTCTAAAGGAACTTTTATACAATCTGCCATGTGCGTTAGAGACACTGTTGATTCAGGTAATTTACTCTTGTAATTCGTTACCTCTTGATCTCAGGCATAAATATCTGGCACTGCATCATCCACAACATACTTAATTGCATTCATCTGAGGCAAATGTAACCAACGTGTGAAATATAGCAACGTCTTATCATTATTTTCCCCGCTTTTTGCGTCGTGTGCTAGTCTTCCGCGAATTCGGCGGCCAACCCCCCCCCCCCAACCCCCGCGACCCACAACCCAAACTTTTCCATCTTTTAGAGCCTTCAACAAAAACGTATCCCAGTGACCTGATGGAAAGCGACCCATGAGAGATCCAGTGTGGGCGGCCTATACTTATTCCATGTTTGGTAGAAGTTCTCATTGATACCCAGTTAACAATAGACGGAGCGTATCGATTGACTGAACCAGGAATATCTTTTGTTTTCCTTTTGGGCATTGGGAACGCAACCATGAATAAGAGCTTGCCTTTCCCGCTCCCCTCTTACGAAAAAGTTGGAAATCTCTGTATATGTGTTTTAGGATTTAGATAACAAAATATTTGCTGATGTTGCGAATCATTTATAGGCAAAGAAAAATTTAAATTGTGTAAAATGTTGTAAGTTCGAAAAATGTTATTTAAACCAGTCATAGCGAAAAACAGCAATAACGTTAATGCAAACATACGTGTGTATTGCTGGCATGCCCCAAAATCTTTTCTTCGTCCCAGGGGATTTATTTTTAAATAAGAACTGTGATTCTGAACAAGTTACTCTGTAAACAAGTACGACAACCATGGGTGAGAAGTGACCACAGGGAACGGATGAAAGGTAAAGGGCAGAGAGCAATGCAACTGGGGCCGTTAGGATTATTTTTGGTTGCAGAGTCCAGCGGTCAACATAAGACCTCTTACTCCCTTTCACACCTTTGTTTTGGACTCATTCATGCCTCTGCGGAGAAATGATGCCCTCTTAAGTGATTTCCTCTTCATTAGCACTAAAACCAATTAATTATTTTGACCATTAACTTCCTCCTCACCTCACCTCTCGATCGTATTCCTGTTCCTGTTCCTCTGACCTCAAGCAAAAGAGTTCCTTCCCGGAGGCTGGCAGTCTTTGTGCCAGCACGAGCCCTTTCCCAAAGGTGACCTGCAAGGGTGATCAGGTGAGAGAGTACGAAGCCTGATGTGGACCCACTGACTCGTCAAACCAACAAGGACAGTTGTTTCCTCTTTTAGGTGGTGGTCTCGCAACACCCGTCAAGCCACCCTCTTACCCCCAATTAATCTGGAAATCTGTAGTTATCGGACTGTATGGTTCATGCAATTTTTTTTTATTTAATGGTCAAGTTTGTAATTTCCTCTCGTCTCTCTTTTACCCAAGCTCTATAACCTTTCTCCCTTTACCCATAAGACTATTATTTAATTGTGCCTTACGAGATGCACTGTAAACGGTCCCAAGAACCCCAGTTGCATTGGTTTCTGCCTCTCACTACTCATCCGATCCCTGTAGCTTATTTCTCCCTACAGCTGTCCAACTTCTTTAACATTACCTTCTTCCAAGGAGAACCTTAATTAAAAGAGCTGAGATCTTCGGATATGTTGTAATCTGCCCTATAGCCGCGTATATTAAAAATACATGAAAACTCCAGGTACTGTTTGTTTCATCAGTACAGTTAGGCACATGAGCCTGGGGACGGTATAGCATATACATACACACACACATATTTTATATATATAGTATTGCATCTACTGTGATTTTTAAGCATTATATATACATATATATATATATACACACATATATATACAGTATATATATACATATATATATAGGCTATATATATACATATTATATATATAACCCAGCCACCGGGGGGGGGGAGACAAGCCAGTCCAACTCAGTGCCGGTCCCAAGCCCAGATAAATGGGGAGAGTTGGGGTCAGAAGGGCACCCGGCCATAAAATTCAGCCTACACCAAATATGACAGTTGACTTTCATCAGAAATCGGATAGCGCTAAGGCATCCCCTAATACACGTGAAGAGGACAAGTGACAGAGCAATGGTTGTGAAACTGTACCTAGGTGGAAAAATAGCCAACATCATGAGCGCTTATGTCCCTCAAGCAGGATGTGACGAAGTTGAGAAAGTGGCATTTTGGGAGGAAATGGACCGACAGTTGAGTGAAATACCAGCAAAAGAGAGATTAATTATTGGTGGTGACATGAATGGACATGTAGGAAGGACCAGAGAGCATGTGAGGTTGGTCCAAGAAATGTATGAGGGAGCAAAAACGCAGTTTAGAAGCAGTGTTAGGTTAACTGAATGGATACTAGTAAGAGTTTGTTTACATCAGGGATCTGCTTTAAATCCACATCTTTTTGACCTGATAATGGATGTGCTATCTCAAGGAATAAGAGATCAATCCTCCTGGTGCATGCTGTTTGCTGATGACATCGTGTTATGCAGCACCAACAGAGGGGTAGTGGAGTCAAAACTACAGCAATGGAGGAAGATACTGGAAGACAGAGAATTAAAGATCAGTAGGAAGAAGACTGAATATCTAAGTTTTAATGAAGATCAAGACTCCGAGATTAGTATAGAAGGAGCAAGGCTGAACCGAGAAGAAAAATTTAGGTATCTTGGTTCAACAGTAGTTGATGATGGAACTCTGGATGTAGAAATAACGCACACAGTGCAGGCTGGATGGAAAAATTGGAGAAAGATGTTAGGTGTCTTGTGCGACCGCTGAATCAACATGAAGGTTAAAGGAAGAGTGTATGGGACAGTAGTGAGACCAGCTTTGATGCATGGAGCAGAAACATGGCCGGTAAAGAGAGTGCAAGAGCAGAAATGGGATGCGGCAGAGATGAAAACGCTCAGGTGGATGTGTGGAGTAACAAAAATGGACAGGACCAAAAATGAAAGAATAAGAGGAACTACAAAAGTCGTAGAACTATCATAGAAAGCCCAGGAAAGAAGACTGCAGTGGTATGGCCAAGTGATGAGAAGGGATGAGACATATATAGGGAGGAGAGTAATGCAGATGAAGGTGCCTGATGGGAGAGCAAGAGGAAGACCGAAGCGAAGGTGGATGGATGTATTTAGAGAAGACCTGAGAGACAAACAATTGTCAGAGGACGATGTGTTTGACAGAGCCAGGTGGATGAAAGCTGTCAGAAACATAGACCCCACAAAGAAGTGGGAAAAGATGCAGACAAAAAGAAGATATATATGTGTGTGTATATACAGTAAATATATATATATATATATATATATATATATATATATATATATATATATATATATATAAATTATATGTATATATGTGTTTGTGTATGTCTCTGTGTGTTTGTGCTTGCAACTGTCACAGAAGACAGAGAATATCAAATGTGTACATATGCTGATGTAAGATTATAGGTTTTACAAATGCATAAATCTTGATAAAAATATGAAGAACTTTTCCCTTATTAAAATAAGTACAAAAACACGGAGTGGTTGCTCATTACCATGAAGTATTGAGGTAAAGTGCTGTCATTCCGCGGCCCATTTACCAATATAAACTTCAGCGACAAGAAAAGGAGCTCTCCTCTACGTGACCTGAGTAAATGACTCGACTTTGAAAAAGTTTTTGGCACAGCGTCCTTGCAATGAAAGTGCACTTTTGAAGCGGTTTTAAACGATGATAACGAGGAGGCTTATGATGATATCGATGTAGCTTTTGGGTAAAAATATAATAAAATAGTATGCTGGAGATTATTATGATAATCCTGATAACGGCATCAACAATGACAGTAACAATGACTGAGAGATTATAAAAAAAAAACTCCAAGGCCTAGAAAAACATGATCTTGGTAGTGGAAAAGTTTTGTTATACTGTAGATACCAAATATTGTGCAGTGACGACATGCCTCCCAAAAATAGGCATGGACTATAAATCAGGCAACACAAGGGAAGCCAGTTAGTTCAGCGTTGTCGAAATGTATGATCTGACTGATTTTTAATGCATCATCTCTCAGAACTATGTCCAAAGTAATGTTGAAAGAGCAGAATTTATGTATGTATGTTTAATTAATTCAAACCATATATTAAAAATGGTGCTGTTACTAGAGCATTTATAAACTGATAACAGGGGATATGCGTAACTCATTCATTAGCAAATATAAACTCCAGTTCCCTTTTTAGTTTTCTGTAAAAGAAAACTGTTTGTGCCAGCTTTGTCTGTCCGACCGCACTTTCTTCTGTCGTCACTTTTTCTGTCCTCCCTCAGATCTTAAAAGCTGCAGCCCCCTAGCTTCAGTAGTTTTTATTTTATTGAAGGTTAAGTTAGCCATGATCGTGCTTCTGGCATCGATATAGGACAGGCCACCACCGAGCCGTTTTTAAAGTTTTATGTGCCGCGGCTCATACAACATTATACCGAGACCACCGAAAGATAGATCTTTTTTTCGGTGGCCTTGATTATACGATGTACAGAAAACTCGATTGCTCAGATTAAACTTCGGCGCAGTTTTTACTTGTTTTATCAACAAAATGAATGACAGGCTGATAAACGACATTTACTCCGTGTCGAAAAATTAAGCAATGAAAGTCGATTTCATCGCGAAAATGGAAGTGTCAGTAAAGTATTAAAAAAAAAAATCATTATTTCTGGGATACCCTCAGACTTGCGAGAAATTTCGTAAGAGGAGACGTCAATTAGATTATTGGCCGCGTGCTTTTTCCACGTACTAGATCTAATCCAATATCTTAATTTCGTCTCTGGCAATCGGATGTCTTCGGCTAACAGCCAAAAGGAGACCAGTGGCAATAATTAAGGTAACTGGATTACGTATAACGTGTCTTCCATTCCCGAGAGACTGTACCATTATCATTTGCTGCAACCAAATACGAAATGGACAAGGATATGGCCCAGCCCTGCGACCCATTTCATTCCTTTTTTTCAGAAACTGAAGAATGACGAAGGGTTTAGAAAGTGAGAGGTAATTAAGGATCCTTCTACTGATTGGGGCAGAGATACCCGGTACAGCAAAAAACAAAATTAAAACTTTTTTTAGTATTTCGAACCCTCTACCATTCAACCTGACTATATTTTATGTTACATATTTCGACATCATTCCAGTCAGTGTATTGTTATTGAAAATATCGAAATATCACCTCCATTAGATTGCATCTGTAGTCTTTCCGTTTATTATTAAATTCGAGAAATTTGGTCGCAATCACAGTAAATTACTATATATTTTCCCTTACTATATCACAGCTTTGTATGTTACCTTACTTTGTATGTTACTTTTGTATATATATGGTTGTATCGGGTCGTGGGGTCTCATGTGTGTGTGTATACATACACATGAGACCCCATGACCCTATACAACCATATATACAAATGAACTTGCATTATTTATTTCAAGTTTTAGATCATTCAGACAGTACTCTCACCAGTGAATGTTACTCGACAAAAATATGCATTATACCCAAGCCCTGGCGAAACGTACTGCAATTAGGTGGCAGCACTAAGGGACTAAAATTCGCAGATAAATGGAACTCGCCTGAACGTGACCTGGTTGGGTAAGTCTCAGCTCGCTGGAAATGTTTGTTGAAATGTTCCCTAAGGCTACGAAACATTTACCAAGATTTTCGTAGTGTATGTGCAAGGAACTTCTTTATTTTGGAGAAGATTATCTTCTTTAATAAAAGTTTCGCCTGAGAGAAAAAGGTAAAAAAAATTAATAAAAAGAAAAAAACTCGAAAGCATAACGTATCATATATAAGTGAGATCCTTTGGACTTTTCATAACCTGAAAGGGTAACAGGCTAAAAGAAATACAAAATAAAAGCCTAATAAGGGACACGTTTCTGTTATCCTGTGGACTAAGCAAGAAAATAACTAAAACGCCATGCGAAGTAAATCGTAAATTAATATTACAACTTCATGGACAAGCATTCAAAAACTCTTGATACCAACGGTTTGACCAATTCCAAGTATGAAGGGATGATTTATATTAAATTGAATTTTAAGAAAACAAACTTGTGATCTTGCTTTATATTAATATGGCCATCATATTTTTCCTTCTTCCAGGAAAATATAACCTGAAAATTCCTTTGGCACGAAAGCTATAACAAAACCACAACATGGTGACAACAGTCACTGACGTTTTGGAGCTTGCTTCATCAATCAAAGCAAGTCATGTTATTAATTAATTTTAAATCTGCAAAGATCAGTGTCAAGAGACTAGATAGTCAGTGCTCCTCACACATGACGTCTCACAAAGTTCGTGAATTTTACTGTCGGTAAACAGAAGAAACAGACTAACAATAATTAACCGTCTTTTTATAAGTCAAAAATAAGCCAGAGAAAGACACATCATAATCCACATGTGACAAAGGCAATCCCTTCAACACTGCTGTCATCATATGAGTGCGTAAGGCCTCGACTATGGGAGGTATTGATTTCGCTATTCTTGTGCACAATATCATTTACATTCCCTCATTATATTAGGATCAAAGGTTAATGAACTAGAATTTAGATTCCCTTGGGCAAGTCTAAGAGTCTCTCCCTAATGGAAAGACCTTTACAAAGAATTTCACGAGTTCATTAAATTCGTGGGATGTTTAGGCTAAGCTCAACTAAAGCTTCTTTGAACGTAAAACAGCGCCATGAGATAAAATGAGTTTATTTGCAAGGTTTAGTATTTTGGGTTTTACGAAAGTTTCTTGATGTCAATCAGTTTCTTGCGTGATAAGGAATTTCTTACTGCAGGACAACAAAGTACATACATATTTCAATGCTAACAATGAAGATGCAAAATATTTTTCATGGATGGGTTTTTCTTTCATGCCAATTCATAATGGAAGGAACAGTACTTAAGTGCCTAGGTATATTAGAAATATATATACGTACAATTATTATATTCCGAATTTCCGAACTATTTATGCGCTGCAAACCAGGACGCAAGTGAGAAATAAACAAAACATCTAACACTCAAATTTTACCACGTTGCTAACTTATTTATGTTGAAAGTCATAAAAACAAAGAGGCACGACATTTAAAAGATAAGCTTCTAAACTAGAAGGAACTTAGCTTAGTTTCATACTGACTTCAAAGCAGGTACGCATTCCTACGATTTAATACAGTATGCAAAATCCGTGAATTCAATCTTACAAAAACTGTGTAACTCTGTAAGCACGGCTTTGTCCACTACATAATCAAGAGAGAAATAAGCTTACTTCTCCTCTGCGGTAATTATTCGTTTCGAAATCATATTCTGACCTTAGAATCAAAATCAACACATCTCTACCATGATAGCCTAACACTCAGTCCGTATCAAGACGTGTGGTACTTCCAAATATAAAGCCTCGGGTATTCCCTTGGGAATAAGTTACACCCAAAGGGTATTTTATATGACAGGTACCGTGCTCCTGCTCTGATCAGAATACGACTCTATGGCTTTTTGGGCCTGCAATTATCATAGCAGTGACTTTAACCACTCAATTACCAAGAGAAATATCAGCTGACTTCGACTATGGTATACATACTCCTACTGAATATAGGTTCTTCACTTCTGAACTAAAATCAACTTATCTCCACCAAAATATGAGTACCAATTTTGTATGTGTATATATATATATATATATATATATATATATATATATATATATATATATATATATATATATATATATATATATATATATATATATACACACATTCTGGGAAACACACATTCTGAAACCCTTCCGGATAAAAGAAACGGTATTTCCGTCTTCAAAATTCTTGTTCCCTGTAGGCTGAGAGAGAAAAAATGAGTCTAAAAAAAAAGTTTGTTCTGACAAAATTGTCAGGTCAGACAGCTCAGTTGCCCTGAGAGTTGAGGCAACTAGCAGGGGAATGGAAGCTGCGACTTTATAACAACCTTCTCTTGTGTTATTGCTCTGGACAAGTACGTCTGGTTTCTGGAAGGGGATATTTTACTGGTGTGTTAGTTTTCCTGCCAAAATCATTCTTTCTTTCAGACAGATTTTCCCATGTGATATACCCAACCTGAGAATGCAAACGTAAGACATCAGGAACGTTTATTAAACAATCCGGTTGCTCCTACATTATGAGAAAATCATGGATTTCATTGTACTTGCAACAATATTAATAACAAATTTTACATGCCAGTTAATGAAATCCTGTTCCAAGAAAATCTGAAATATTTTTCGATGTTGACTGACATCAATAGATCGACGATCCAGCCAGAATGAAAATCTATTTCATAATTATTTTACACCCAAGCCTCTTACTTTATTAAATCCTCGTTGGCAGCCACGTTTTCGAAAGGTCATTTTTAAGCTAGGCCCTCACCCGTAAAATATGTTACTATCCATTTCAGGGATCGTGAGTCATCGTTTTTCTCAAACATCTTTCAAACCAATTATCAGATCGAAATGGTACTTTGCTAAAGTGTACAAGACACCTCCCGCTAATTTTTGGTAATATAGTGCAAAGTCGCATGAGTCAGCAGGACTAATCTACACAATCGAACGTCCGCTATCCCCCACCTCTTCACTCTCCCTGCCTGCCTGCCTCCCTCCCTCTCTCTCTCTCTCTTTCTTTATAGCTGTTTTTCTCATCTCTCCCCCCAATACCTCTCTGTAATTTACAATATACTATTAAATACCGTTTTCCATTATATTTTTCAATAACAGCAGATAACTGGAGAGTTCAAAATGAAAAGGATAGCGAGTTTTAACGTAACTACCATAATAATGACTAATTTTCCCAAACGTCTTCTGTTAATAGTATCCTTGGCGTGTCAGGTAATACCGTAATGATAAGGGGTTGTCTATCGGCTGCACCACTGGCAGTAAAAGTACTCTGCGTAATTGATGGAGACGGATTTTTCATCGCTGTCATGGCTGCCGTGTTACTTTGTCCAAGTCGTTGTAAAAATGCAAAAGTACTCCTAACCATATGCAAAATGGAGAAAACTGACAATAAATTAAGGATTAATCTCAATAGGTAAGTGAATCTTCATAACACGCTCACACGCAAAAAGCACAAGCATATTGGTCAGTTAATCAACGTCTCTATCTCTCTATCATATTATCTATTACTTTGTCTCTATCTCACCCTTGGAGTATATACCATATAATTATATATATATATATATATATATATATATATATATATATATATATATATATATATATATATATATATATATATATATATATATACATATATATATACATATATATATAAAATATGTGTGTGTCACCATTATCCAATCAATAATTGCTACACTCGTTCTAGTAATGAGGTCGTTATCTATGCAAAATATATATTTATAAAATAAAAAATTGACATTCGTTCATTTTTTACGATTGCTTAACAGATTATGAATGTTATTTTTTTACTGCATGCTTCTGTACGTATTCTTCCCACACAGGCCTTATGATCGCGTTGCAGACGTCATGGGAATTAAGACGAGAGCAGTGCTTTCACTTGTACAGCACAACTCGGGTCCTGGGACAGACACTTCCCCCGCAACACCAACTGGCACACCGACACTCAACGCCACACCAAGTGTCTTTGACAATTTTGCCACTGGCACCATTCGCCGCTATGTACATGGTGAATTTGCTAAGAAACATACCTTTACCGTTAGCACGCTGACAGAAGACTCACGGAAAAACGACATCATCCCTACTGAAACCTCAGAAACAGCGGTGTGGCGATTACTACACTACATGGGGTTCCGCTAAAAGACCACACAGCGGAAAATGTATGTAAGAAAGGAGTCCCTTGATACTCTGTGCTGGCGCATTGGCACTCTACGAGCACTCAAGGAATATCGGAAGGAGGGGACACGGGTGGTATGTTGATGAAACATGGTTTACTACGAGGATGCATCCCAGCAAGGAGTGGGTGGATGCTTCACAGCCAGCGACCAGTGCCAACCACAGACGTCAGGTCCCGCCTGGAGAAGGGGAGCGCTTTGTGGTTTGTTGCTGCGGGCACAGTTGACGGTTTCGTCGAGGATGCATTTTTGTGCTTCCCAGCAAAAAACAAAACTGGTGACTACCACGGCGAAATGAACAGTAATCTCTTCGTCTATTGGCTGACGTCCGAGCTCCTTCCAGCATTGCCTGAGCCATCAGTGCTGGTGCTTGACAATGCGCCCTACCACAACCAGCTGAGCGAGGAAAGTCGCTGCTCTACCACCTCCACCATAAAGGCAGAGATCGTGAAATGGTTGACGGGCCGCCAGACACCATTCCCACCACACGCCCTGAGTTGTTGAAGATCTGTAAGCAGAACCGCCCACAACCTCTTTACCAGATTGACGCCGTCAACAGTGCATGGGGTCATGCTAATCCTGAGCTCAACGCCATTGAGCAGGTCTGGGGATACATGAAAAAACATGTGCGTTCCTCATTGCAGCGGTTCACTCGGGCAGATCTGCAAGCCAGGATAGAGGAAGCCAAGGTTAGCGCAACAAGGGAGGTGTGGGAAGGTGCAGTGAGACGATCCAGAGCCTTCGAGGATGAGTCCTTGTCCACGGATAACATCCACAAACCTGTAGATCCCTTAATTATCAACATCGAGAGTGATAACGAGGATGATTTGTTCCTTGATAGTGACGAAGACTGTGAATAAAGTCCGTGTGTTATTTTCAATTGTTTGCATCACTTTTCAAATACTTAATACACGTTAGAGAGAGAGAGAGAGAGAGAGAGAGAGAGAGAGAGAGAGAGAGAGAGAGAGATGCTTATGGAATGATGGAGCATTTTGAGTGTGTGGAATGTTTGAGAGAGACAGCGCGAGAGAATGCTTGTGGAATGATGGAGCATTTTGAGTGATGCTTGTAGAATGTTAGAGAGAGAGATAGAGAGATGAGATGCTTGTGGAATGATGGAGCATTTTGAGTGATACTTGTAGAATGTTTGAGAGAGAGAGAGAGAGAGACCGATTTCATAATTCCTTTACCACTCTATATAGTAGTGTTAATTATATACTGGGCTGGTAAAGGATTTAAAAGATCGTGATAGTAGGTACATTATACTAGGTGAATAGGGTAAAGATCATACGCTCTTTAGCCTACTCCCATTTATATAATTTAAGAAAATACAATAACAAGAATTAAATGAACACAGAATCTACAAAAACCAACATGTTTACAACATCCAATATTATTCCATATATAATATAATAGACAGAAAAGGCGGGGGGCGGAGCGGGGAGGCCAAGAAAATAGGTTGAGGGAGGGATGTGGAGGGTAAGGGAGGGGAGGGGAGGGGAGGGAGGTAGGAGGGACGGGATGGGGATAAAGGACGTTCGAATGCATGGGTTGGCGATGCTTGGTAACTACATGAAAGTCAAGAGTAAACGCCTTAACTAACACCATTTGATAATGCACTATATTACCAAAAATTAGCGGGAGGTGTCTTGTACACTGTGTCTCAGTACCATTTCGATCAAATTATTAGTGTGAAAGATATTTGAGAAAAACGATGACTCGCGGTCCCTGAAATGGATAGTAGGTATCCTTAAGAAGAGTTGACGAAAACTTTGTTGTAAGTCTTAATATTAGGGTCACACGCATACAGGATATCGTATATGAGAGAGAGAGAGAGAGAGAGAGAGAGAGAGAGAGAGAGAGAGAGAGAGAGAGAGAGAGAGAATCGGTGTCTAAAATATGTTATTAAGTAATTTGTGCGTTGCCGATAATTCTACAAGAACCGACAGATTATGTATTATATATGTAACGTGCTAGATATATCTCTCTCTCTCTCTCTCTCTCTCTGAAAGAGCACTAATCAACATCGATTATATGCAAAACGGTTCATAAGATAAGATTCTTGTCAGTCGCACATCGCCTGCCATAATCAAGGGATTATCCTTCTTGGGCATTTCCATAACAGGATATTAGCAATACTTCCCCCCACCCCAAAACAAAATATAATATATATATATATATAGATATATATATATATATATATATATATATATATATATATATATATATATATATATATATTATCAAATTGCCTTACAGGTTATATGTACATTTCATGTAAGCCGAAACCCATGAAGCCATAGGTGTGAGTCACATTTTTCCTAATATATACATAAAATTCTAGTACTGTATACAAAATACTCTCCCAAATGCAAAATATCCGAGGGTACAAAATGGGGAGAATAAAAATCATTTGTTCTTTTATATTTGCACAAGGTAACTGACTATGATATGCTAGAAATTTTGTAAGTTTTACTTAGCCCACAATTTGAGAAGTCTTTTTAAAAATAGACGGAATTGCGCTGAGTTTCAGTATGACAGCCCATAAAAGTTTCTGAATTATGGCAAAAACAGCATCATTTGTTGCATTTGTTGTCAACATTCCAATTAAAACCTAGTGAATCAACAGAGCTGAACATTTTTGTGAAGTGTTCCAAAATGTTTGAACCGTGGTAAAATGAAACAATAAAAAAACGGAAGCTTTTTCGTCTGTGAATTTGGGCAGTTTACTCACAGGTTGCAGAGAGAGAGAGAGAGAGAGAGAGAGAGAGAGAGAGAGAGAGAGAGAGGATTCGGCGTTTTCTATATTCTAGACATGTTGGTCTGCTAAATATAGCCCGGTCGCTGCGATGAATAAAATTTTTTTTTTAATTAAAACGTTAAGGTGGTTATGAAATGAGAACAGGGGAGGAACTGGAATAAAAAATTTAAGCCAACGGCCAAGCACTGGGACCCATGAGGTCATTCAGCGCTAAAAATAATGTTGAAATAATTGTTAGCTGGGGTGGAAAGTCAGATGGAAGAAAGAGAATATGAACGGAAATATAATAAAAGGAATGAAAGGGGTTGCAGCTAGGGGCCGAAGGGACGCTGCTAAGAATCTTAAATCATGCCTAAATCGCACCGCAAGAGGAGCACTGACGGCACTACCCTCCTACGGGATGACCACAAGATTAATAGTTGAATGCAATACGGATGGAAATGTTCAAATGAACATTGGTAACTAGGAGTGTTTTGTGTACATTACTAGATTTTCCTGTATTAAGGAAAAATAAACATAATAATGCACGCATTAATATACACACAAAAAAAAAACAACATAATTCAAATATAGATACAAAGCTATGCAAGAGTGATCCCAGCAATAGCTTCTCAGGGGAACAGACATACATGCTGGGCATGTTTTGACGTTGGTTATTTGGCACGATCGTTTTAGCAGAGAAAGAATGGTGTATCCTAAGCTCATTTGGAGTTATAAAGCCAGCGAATGTTCTTCATGAAAAATTACGTTTAAATCTCTGTAATTTTGTGCCCAAGAGTTGGTAACACGGTTGACATAACTGGCACATCATTTAGACACTCGGGAGTAAATCATTTATATTTTTACCTCGTGATAAATGACCAGGACCTATTCAGATTTTGATATTCGGATGAGGAAACTACCTCCAAAAGTCATGGACATTCGGAATGCAGTGATTATAAGGCACTTTAATTTTCGGTCCTAGCTATTTTCTCGGATTAAGAAAAGCATTCGAAACATTAGTTTGACCGACAATATAACTATTACTCAAAGCCCTTAATGCAAGAATAAAGACCTTAAACCTTTTATTTTCACGTTTCATTCATATTGTTTTAGAAGATTAGCATGAAAAAATATAAAATAATCTTTGTTAAATTGAAAACATTCGCTAAAATATTTATAGCCTGCCATTCTCTTATGGGCAACAGAGTTACAGTAAACGCTCTCTTCCCAAACGTGCTTTTGAAAAGCATTTGCGGTACGGAAATACTAAAAATATACATCTTTTTCAATGCAGGAAAATGTTGAACATAGACCATCGTAATGACTATGCCTTTTGATTCTTGATAGGATTTCATACAGGAGAGAGAGAGAGAGAGAGAGAGAGAGAGAGAGAGAGAGAGAGAGAGAGAGAGAGAGAATTTCAGGGGGGATAGCTAACTACTGTATATGTGGTTCATAATTACCCTAATTCTTCATTATTTTCATTAGTTTCCTTTATTGTAGTTCTTTATATTCGACAATGACAAACGCCACTTTCTCTAAGATATCTAAAGATATTTGTCACTTAAATAAATACATATCATTAAATACTCTGCATGGAAGAATTCTTGTTGACCGGAGTACGGATGAAAACCTAAATAAAAATCTGTCTCACAATTACATACCAATATTTGTAAATTATGTCTATTTTCACTTGACATTCAGTTGATCTCTTTGGGTTATCAGACAGTTTCCAAAATATATAAGCTTTTCTACATTGATACCTGGTCTACATTTTGGTATTATATAATGTTCCCTCATGCGATACTCCTTTTGCATATTCCTTTTATTTGTAAATGATGTTTCTTTTCAATTTACATTCAGCGGATCTCGTTACGGTTCAGCTAAATACAATGCTTCTAAATTATGTTTGTTGTCACAGTTTCTAAAATATATAAGCTACTTTTACAATGATACCGGTCTACATTTTGGTGTTGTATAAGGTATTCCTTATTGTAGAACCTCTGACAGAACCCTGTTAAAGGCACATCGTAATTCGTCTTCACGGCCTTTTAGCGGTACCTCCTAAGCGGCAATTCAAGTTTATGGCTTACACATCAGGCGTGACTAGGCCTAACACTCTCCTGTGGGGGTCTTAAAAGTTTAATATCGTTAGTGATATAAATGAAAATGCTTCCAATATATTTCAGGTTCTCTTCTTCTGACCACAATAAAGAAGCCTAGAAATTAAGAAAGTAATTTAACGAACTGCAGCCCTTTAAATTTAGAATCTTACATCAGTAGGGATTTTTTTCATTTTTTAATTTTTTTTATTTTATTTTATTTTATTTTATTTTATTTTTTTTTTTTTTTTGCATTTATCGTAGAGGTACTGGCTTTTCGCAATTTGTAGAAAAAATTATAGCAAGTTTTAGGTAAGCAAGTAAAAGGAACATTATAAAAGGAGAAAGAGAAAGAATGCAGTTTTTCAAGGCAGGAGGCGAAAACAGAAAATGGAAAGCAGGTTAGGAATGATTAAGGCGGGCCTTATTGATTTTGCCCTTCAAAGGTCTTCATATGTTCCTTATCTGAAGTTCTTCTTTTACGATTATGTAGTGACTGAAAAGGTGAAATCTTCATAGTACGAAACTTAAACGCCCTTGTGGGAGTGCAATGATTGTTGTAACTGTTTCAAGCAACCGCGTCTTATCGGAAGCGTAACAAAAATGAAATACATGGAAGGACCAGCTTGCCATTCACTCATATTCAAAGGATACAATTACTGTTGCTGGAGAGGAATTTTTTAAACGCTTAAAACCTGCAACATACCGGATTTTGTGAAATACGGGGTTATAAATAGAGCTTGTAAACAAATAATTAGACCAATAAATTCCACTGGGTAACTTAAATTCTTCCATTGCACGCATAGTTGTAAGCTAATTCAAGGCAGATTAAAAAGCATTTGGCAAAATAATACGTCATGACAAAAACTCCATTGAAAGGACAAATTACAAATAAAAAACAAGGAAAGCAGCAAATTAAAGCAAAAAAATCCATTAAAAATTTAAACTGTAAATAAGAGTATGAAGGAGGAAACACAGGTGACAGAAGAAGACAGAAATTAATTATTACAAAAGAAGTAATAACCAACAAGGATGAATAACCCACCACATTAATGCACTTCTAGTAATAACTACTCTGGGATACGATCGGTATACAAATAATGTAAATCTGACTGATATATAGACAGAGTTTAGCATAATATCCTATTACTTGGGAGTATATGGCATTTATGGCGCCTGTTCTGGATGTAATCTCGTTATGCAATCTAGGATCCGGAACCATAACTCTCCATCACCAAAGCCATTTTCACTAGAAGTCCTTAAATGTGAATTTATCTTCTTGAGCAAATAATGTTACACTAGAGGATATGAGAATTTAAGGAGGAATTCAGAAATACAAAACTCTCTCTCTCTTAAACATGAATGTATGTATGTATGTATGTATGTATGTATGTATGTATGTATGTATGTATGTATGTATGTATGTATGTATGTATGTAAGTGTGTGTGTGTGTGTGTGTGTTTTGTGATGGTTTTGTCACTAATCTACACTAATACCCTTTAATACAGAATTCACTTTGTATTGGGAATCACCTAAACTAAAAGGGAATTGTATATCGTAAACGCATCTGCCCCGGATGGATTTCGAACTTATGCACTTCAGGTCTGATTTAGAGGCAGAAAGTCGATGTATCCACTACGCCATCAAGAAAGATATTAGTCGACTTTCACTCGAAAGTCCATATTGTTGTCGAATCCTGGTTCAGTTCTTAGAATTCGACATTTTTTTATAAGTTCTGCATTAATAAGTCTTACCCTTTGCTATATCCTACCTTCATAAGCCTGATATCATTTTTTACCTTTTGTGTTTATGACATTAATTTTTTGTATCGTAATACATAAAAAAAAATGTACGCAAACGTCCAAATAAAGTTATATTAAAGACATGGAAATAAGAGGAAAATGGAAATTGGAACATGACCTTGCGACTGATATTTGACAATGATCGACGATTTCCTTTCAGCGCTAGTCCTCTTTGTTGTGTGGGTCATCGGTTTGTTTTAGCATCCAGTATTCCTTCCTAAACTGATTTTCCAAGGCAATTTTCCCAGCTAAAACAACACTCTAGGAATTACTAACCCATTGCAGCTCCTGTGTTCCATGCTGCCGACCAATTTTTAATGCAGTCTGCTTGATCATACAATACTTGTGCGGTAATTGCATGGAACTGAGATAGGCCTATCATTTGTTCTTTCATTCAGGTTTTCTGCAGCTGAATATTTCTCATTCCTTTTATTTTACAATACACTAATTGTAATTCTTTTTCGATTTCTCATCAGATTTCGAGTTCAGTTCTAACGGCGATGTAAATACGCTAAAATTGACTTTTTCCCTAAACGAATATTGATTTGCTATACCACAGGTGGCGCTGGCATCACTCAAGTATTATTTGCAAGCCTCGAAAATAAAGAGGATTACAAGACTCATGTACCTATGCAGGGATTTCAACCAAAAGTTTCCATCGAGCTTTGTGGGTGGATATCAATTCCAAAGAGGTTAATTCGTATTAAAAGCAAACATCCAAAGTGAAGGTTTCCTTTGACGTTTTCAGTTCTTGTTGGAATATTTCTTTAAGATTCATGGGTACTTCTTACTTTGTTTCCCTGCCTGGAGAAATTGAGTCGAAGCTAATTCGCTCTAACTCCGCCTTTAACTCTTATTTAGCTCTAACTCCGCCCTTAACTCTTATTTATAAGACTATAAATATGAACTAGAATCAAGATACCCGTACTCGTCATAACGATTCACCTTTCCATTTGATAAAGCACGAACGTAAAAACCCTGTCGTGGATCTTCCCAATTTAACTCGTATACTATTCCTTCAACATGCGAGAATTTCGGTACGATTAAATGTTGAAAACCTCTCTATTTATATCTTATATATCCGTATGATAATGTTTAAATGAAAGAGTAGCTAAGGACAATGTTTATAGTTCCACGCCAAGAAATGTTTTCCCATCCAATATTTGGCGTACATTTGCCAGGATGGCAGTAAGAAATATCTAATAAAGCTATTATACTGTATACAGTATACAATGAGAGGGGGCCGGTCCATTATATCCCACAAGAGACCTGTGATGAGCATAAGGGATGAGCAGATTTGCTAGGGGGAACGACTGTGATTACTCCCCGGGTATCGAGGTCCAGCCCCCCTAACAACAGTTACTCAATACGGCTCGGGAGCATTTGCTTGATCAGTTTATCATATCTAGAGACTTGGACGAAAGAACTGATGATGAAGTAGAGCGAATGTCATTTTCTGGTTGTTTACTACGCAGATAATTCTGTAGATACCAATATATCAATTAAAATTAAACGCCATGAATATTTTCTGCATTTTCATATTTATGAGACTAATGACTTATGATAGGCATGTATGCTACTCAGAGGATATTGAACGCACAGTTTGTGGAGCCTTTCAACACCCTCTTCTGTGTTTGCGCAGAGGCCATTACTAGCATAAAAGGAGTGAAGACCTAGTACCTTACCCTAATCACTAAAAGTAAAAACTAAATAAAAAAAAAATATTAAGATAGGTATTACGCAATGCCGTAGAATTATATACTATTTTCTAAGAACGAAATTTTCTTCAAATAACTTGGATGAAACAAAACGTTTTCAGCTTGGGAAGTATGCTACGCTTAGGTTTCCGTACGTTTTGTAATATCTACGGACAACAAGGTCCTTCAAATATCAGAGTATATTTGAAGGACCATGCGACAACTACTGTTGGTTTCAATTCATCTGTCCACTCACCAACGTAGACTTTAGCCATATATATAAATTTTATAACAGGCAGATGTGGCAGCACGTGTGGCTAGCTCTCGATTGGCTGAAATCAACGTTTCCGATATCGTAGGCTGACTATGATAAAGATGCAAAAATGCTTATTCGGTAATACATCTGAATGCTTATGCATGCAAACAATCCTCACACGTTCTTATCTAGATCATAAACATGCGGATTTACGTCGATAATGCAACAATGCCACCACACGAATGCCGGGCTTGTAACAAACAGTCTACTCAGGTCAAACGCAAACGAACAATGGATTTGGAACAATTATTTTTTATCGTATTGTTTATGCATAAAAAGACATGTGGCTATGCGAGTGCGAATATGAAGTATTTTAATAATTTCTTGAATGTAAATTACATAAGTAGGTTAATATATTCGATATAGGCAAGAAATATTGTTGTCCATGAGGCTGACTAGGGCCTGGGGGATGTGAACGGAGCAACCACCGCTGTATTAGCTGATAAGGCGGGAAATTTCAGTTATAACATGAGAGCATTGGTATTGTAGTTTTCTTTCCAGAATACGCTGCAAATTTATGTAATTTTTTCTTAATCATACCGATAATTATAATAGCTCAGTGCTTGGGCACTTTCGGGACTATTTAGCTAAATAACTTATCCAGCAAGTTTAAAATCCATTTCATTTCACTTCATCCCTAGTGTTGATGACATACGGCATAAAAGGCTAGCTTACTATATAGTAGGTATACAATTTTTTTTTTTATTGTTGGACATTAGAATGGAAATTTGATGGAAAAAATAAATAAAAGTTACAATATAAAAATGTTATTTTGACTGAAATGGAATGAGTGTGTGCTAAACAGAAGGCCAGTAAACTAAAAACCCGACGAATCAGTAGTATAGGCCTAGCTTCATTGGTACATGCTTCATGTTTTAGCAGTAAACAATATCAAAGGTTATTTTTCATTTTACGGACGTAGACATTACTTTGGTATCATAATAAAGTTTTTATATACACGCAATGGAACTGTACATAGAATCAAGTTTGAATTGTATGAAAATCTTGTGATATCAACAATTTTCGGGCATAGGTCTATTCGTGGTTAGGGCTATACTGAGATAAATCATAATTACTGAAAGGTCATCGTTCGCTTGTGTATGATTTGAATAGATTGTCTGATACAATCTCGTCTTTCGTGTGCTTGTGTTAGCGTATTGTGAATACAATTCGACGCGTTTATGATTTTGATGCGATATTGGAAAAAAGTTTGATATTCACAATAAGCCAACGACATCGGAAACGTTGATTGTCAGGCAATCACGTATACTACCCATGCGTATTATTGTTACTTGACTCAATTTCACAGCGAAAAGTTACAAAAACAGATTGACCTAAACACGCCAACCATTGTGGTCAAGGCCTAAACGTCTGCTCTTGGATCTACGCAATGTCTAGCATAAATGGTTCCTGTAAATTACAGACTTTATTTGCATGCTGTCACTAAACACTAATTGAACAGTAATGTACAATCATTAAACACTAACATTCACTATACACTTACATGCACTAACCACTCACACTTACTACACGCTCACACTCACTAAACACTCACACTTACTATACACTCATTCAATAAAAACTCACATTACTATACACTTACTCTCAGTAACACTAAACACTCACTGAATACTCAACACTCACTATACACTAAACGCTCACCAAACACTCATAAAATGTTAAACACTCACTAAACATTCTCTAGATACTCATTACACCCTAAACATTCACTAAGCACTCACTATACTCACTTAATCCTAAACATCTGATAAACACTAAACACTGACTAAACAGTCACTAAGCACTCACTATACACTAAACAATCACTAAGTACTCACTAAACCTTAAACACTCATTAACACTAAATACTCATTAAACCCTAAATGCTCACTAAGCCCCTAAACACTCATTAAACACTAAACAGTATCTGAACATTCGCTAATCACTCATTAAACACTCACTAAACACTAACATTCACAAACGATTCACTAAACCATAAAGTCAATAAACATTCGGTAAATACTTACACACTAAACATTCACTAAACCCTAAACACTCACTAAACATTCACTGAATACTCATTCACTAAACATTCACTAAACCCTAAATACTTACTCATAAATATTCACTAAATACTTACTAAACATTCACTAAACCCTAACACTCACTAAACATTCACTAAAAACTTACTCATTAAACATTCAGGATAAAAAAAAAATCACAATCGCACTAAGCCCCTACTCAGTTTTCGCGGCCACCAGACCTTTCAAGATAGTTGCAAGGCTACGTAGTACTGCTAGACAGAACAGATGGCGTCTGATATTTATCCTCTATTAATAGAACCGATCATAGCAACTTCCACTTTAACACAAAGTTCAAGATTATAAACACAATCTATATACAGTATATATATATATATACATATATATATATATATATATATATATATATATATATATATATATAGTGTATATATGTATAAGATATTCATTACCTTGTAAAATTCAAAAGAAATGTTGTGATTAAGGAAAGTATGATGTCGGTCTAATAAGAGTAACGGTTCCATAGCGTGACAATGCACACCAATTGGTCTTGCCAGAAAAGTCGTTCGTTTGACAGCACCATGATATGAGAGATATCACATCACTATGTCTAAAAAAAAAAAAAAGGGTAATAGGAAAACGAAATAAATATCAAGTAGGGAATGGGAATATGCGGAAAACCAAAAACAAATATCACCCCATGCTCAACTGGGAGGGGACCCATCTAAACCGTCAGTGGCTGTTCCATTTACACTACCCACCCATAAGGTCTAACCAATTCCAAGTTCTGAATAGACGCTAGTCTTACGGAATGTTGACAATTACTTGCTTCTCCTAACATTTAGTGTAAATGGCTCCATAATATGATAGATTATATGGAAAATACATAAAAACTTTTTGAATTAAAATTTGTATCCGAAACCCATACGAAATGTTGACTTCGGCGGCTGTTATACTTACGAGCACTTTTTTTTTAATCTTTCAACTCGGTAGTATTGTTATCACACAAAATATATATGAGAGAGAAATCTGGACTGTTAAATAAGCTTTTATTCGGATCCCTATGTAATCATTAGAAATAAAATGATGCTATTCAGACACGTTACATTTAACTAATCACCATCAAGCTGCCGACTACTTTCAAGAGCCTTTTCGCCCGATCAAAATATTAATTAATATAAAAAAAAACGCACAGTATAGTCTAAAAGTACTACATTACCACTAGAAGCACGTTTACGCAACATTTGGTAAAGAAAAAATACTTTTACTGAATGCCACTTACCGTTAGCCTAATACTTCTGATTACGTTCTCTCGGCGCTTTACGACTGTGCAGGGCCTCTAGGTTTTTCAGGGCTTCAAGTTTAATATTACTCCAAATATCCAATATGGCCGCCCACGATCCTTCGACAGCTTTTTAACGTGGTACCACAAATTTTAAACAAATTTTAAACTTGGTTAATGTCAGTAATGCTGCCAGGCCAGTTTCAAAGTATTTAACTGAATCTTGCTGTTCCAGGCATTAGAGCCAACGCACTGCCTTGCTAAAAACTAATGGCTTGCACATGGTCTAAGAAATCAGGCAGATGTGTAATACATTCAGCATCGCAAAATACGTAGTTTTTGTTCACTTTTATCAACGCAGGCAAGACTTAACGAAGGCGATAAATTCAACCGCACATATTGCACGTATCCTAAGCTAAACATCTCACTGCAAACTTAACTCTACGGCGCTTTGGCATAAGGTTTAGAATAGGCTTCATCAAAGTAAGGCGGTTGGTAAGTAGCCCTGCTCACGAATCCTTACATTCACAGTTTAAACGGGCACGTGGAAATGGTGTGTTACTTTTAATATTTTTGCTGTAGTACTAGATTTCTTTTGAAATTAGTTGTAAAACACTTACATCGCATTAAGAGGTCTTATTAATTATTATGGCGTCCAGGCACTGGCTTTGCTTTGGGCCTCTCCAAGCTTCCCTCCATAGCCGCGCAGAACAAGCAGTTGGGTCGAGCGATGGCGGCTTGCTTGTTTGTATGCCACATTCCTGTAAAGCAATTATATGAGCAACCAATTCAAGGGAAAAATACTTCACTTTGCCTACTGTGAGACCACACGCACAAGGTCAAATGGGGATTCAAACGAACGAGAAACAGCGCATGGAGGGGAGGAATTACACGTCAGCCGCACTGGACAATTGTCACTTGGTAACTGATTTACCCGGAAAACGAGTGCATCTGAGACCCCTCCCACATACTAAGTTCCGTAAACCTATACAACATTCCGTTTTGCTTCATGATAGTAGTCAGCCTGGAAAGCTCCTCTTACTAATAATGATATATATATATATATATATATATATATATATATATATATATATATATATATATATATATATATATATATATATAATATATATATATATATATACATAACCATGAAGCTACAAATGTTTAATATCCAATTCACGCTACCTCGGAATATCCCCGATGGGGAATTTTTATGTGATAAAAGGATCAGTACCGCCGGGTGATGATTCCCCATCGGGGATATTCCCGAGGTAGCGTAAACTGGATATTAAACAACATTTGTAGCTTCATGATTGTATATAAATCACGGTGTGATAAAAATTTCATATATATATACATATATATATTTACATATACTGTATATATATGTGTGGAGAGCTGCAGGAGGACGTATTTTTACAAGGATTATATATATATATATATATATATATATATATATATATATATATATATATATATATATAAAAGAGAGAGAGAGAGAGAGAGCTTGTGTTTATATATGATCATGTGGTTCACATAGCAAGCTCTGGGCTCGCAGATTGCGTTCCTGGCATATCCCACCGGTCGAACCCACTGTGAATTAGTACCAGTGACTGCTGAGTAGAAACCTTTTCCAAAAATACTTACTGAGAACCCTCCGGCCTATGTTAGAAAGGAGCAACCTTCAAGAATAAATATATATGGACTAGACATAATATGCCAAGGTGAAGGATGATAGAAGTCAGGGCTCTTGTTAAAAAAAAAAATACCACTAAGTCATGCATTTTGAGTTACGATTTTAATATAGTGCGTATGGTAAAAGAACGAATGTGCGATTAGGAATGATAACACAAATGAAGAAATTAAATGTGTTGGTAGACATGAACTTTATTAAACGTTACATTACATAAATAAACAAGAATTATCAGTTCGCACTTTGGTTAAGCATAAGAAGGTGCCGGGTGGTACTCAGGGTACTGAGCCTCTCCCTCGTAAGTGACTTCAGCCACAAATCCTGAGTCTCCGTTGACGTTGTAGGACACCTTCTGCAGGCGACCGTCGGGAAGGAGGACGTAGTAGGATCCCTGAGTGTCGTAGCCATCTCGGGCTTCCTGGTGGCCGAAGTCGTTGCCGGAGTAGTCGTCTTTCACGGCATAATTGAAGTCGTACTTGGCTGGTTCCTGTCAGTAGAGAACGTGCTTACAACCACATTTTGGAACAAAAGACTTTTTTTCTCAGGAATATTTTATCATAATTATGAATAATTTCTTTTATTATTGTTATCTTCAATCGAAACTGACCTCATACGATGGAGGAGGGGCGTATCCATACTGTGGCTGGGAGGGGACACCACAGACGATAGCCACGAGGGCCAGCAACAGACAAATCTGTCGGGGATGAAACAATTGGTGAAAGATAAACTAAAGTTACGATGGCTTGCCGAAAATGAACTACGTCATTGTTATGATGACATCTCAATTAATGCACGTTACTTATATAGTTTCACTGCAGCTAGCAACGTTAATTAGAAGGGAAAGTAAAAGTATGGTGTATTGTGATAGTACTATTGTTAAATGCGGACTACACAAAACAATATCCTATGTGTAACAGTTCACTATTTCGAAGAGCTCTGCCCTTTTTATATGTACGTTAAGCGCGAAAATGCTCTTTAAAATATTGAAAACGCAATCTAGTCACTTGCTTTACCTTGGCGATCATGATGAGTTCTGGGAATGGAGTACGACAGTAGTGAGTGGGAAGCGCGGCTTTATATACCAGGAGAGGAGGATTTGGTCCTCGCCGCTGCACCGCCCATCTGACCTTGACATTGCTATTACTTTCCTCGGGGTTTCTCGAGATGAGTGGTTTTGAAAGTCAGCGTGGGGTTTCTTTCATAACAATAATGGGTTACTCTGTAATGGGTGGCTGGCTAGTGGACGTTCATTTATTTATTTATACCGTTCTGCATATAAAAAAAAAAGTGGTTACGCAAAGGAAATTTTTCATCCTTCTTGAGGGCATATATGTTACAACTGTTTGAAACAGACAGAATGTTCTGGGAAAGAACACTACGTAGCGAACCTATTGGTCTATCTTCAAGAGGCGGTGGGGGGGGAGCCAACCCTGTTTCCTCTCTCTCTCTCTCTTCTTTCAACAGCGAGTCTTTCTCAACGGGCATTTCACACGCCCCTCTTTCTCCCTCTCGCGGCTTTCCACTCTCTCTCTCTCTCTCTCTCTCCTACTCACAAAGATCTCTTTCGTTCTCACACGGATTTCTCTCTCATTCCACATTAAAGAACTGAAATGGGTCATATAAGGAAAACTCAATCTTTCCTACCAAAAATAGATTTATTATTTTAAGGCAACCCAACAAGCAATGAATAAACAAAGCAAAAATTAAAATGCATCATAAATGAAATTGTCAACTAAGAAAACATCTAACTCAAGATTTAGTCTCAGTCCAACTAAAAATCTGATTATGGCTAATAGCCTGCAAACTCAAAAATTCTCACATATTCCATCATAGACTTTGTAAGTCTGGTCTTAAGTCTCCCACATAAAATACTAGACATAGCAAAGGTTTGCGACTGTCTTTCTCTATGATCACACCAACATGTTAACATCATGTTTTGCCCACAAAGTCTTCACCACAATCACACCCACGACATCTTATTCTGCCAATTCTAAGAGCTCGCCACACTCAAAGATAATGTCTTCACGATCCCGATCTAGGTCTGCTAATCCACGACCGAACTAATTTTTGGGCAGAATTAGACACAAAATCGAGATTCTATAACACACGAACTTTTGTACGCGCATAGCAACTTGGTCACATGATTCGGCCAACACCGCGTGTTCATCACATTAACTGCTAAGATGATCAACTATTTGCTGAATACAAAGATTTTGCAACTGACGGCTTCCACCAGTACCATCTCGCACCGAAAATTCTTTCATCACACTATGTACCTTTTAACATTGTGGCGGCCATATTTTCTGAAATATATACAACGCTAGGTATGAACTTGAAGGTCTCGTAACTTTTACAATAGACTTATGCTGATCTCTAAAGTTTCCGCTGATACCAACAGATTTTTCTAATATTGGATCTACAAAAGCAAAAAAATATTTTATTGTCTAAATACTAAAATTAGTCTTAGTCTTCCAAACGTCCCCCCTCTCTCTCTCTCTCTCTCTCTCTCTCTCTCTCTCTCTCTCTCTCTCTCTCTCTCTCTCTCTCTCTCTCTCATGACTGTCAGACCACAGAGTAACCGATAGCTACTGGTTGAAAGCCAAACGTGGTTTCATCGCCATAAACTTAAGAGAAGATAATTCATTATATTTTGGTGCTCATTCAGACAATCTGGTTATTGCACTGAAGTTTTTTTTTATCTTGTTTTCTTTTACTTATATCTTTCAGTATGAATTGGCGCCTTGCTCGGAAATGAAGAGACTGGATGGCAGGTAGCAGTAGACCGTTGACTGGATTAAGAAAGCTTGACATTAAGCACTAAAGCAAATAAAAAAAAAAAAAAAGTTACGATAGGGAGATCTCGAGTCTGGCAGTTCTCGCCGTCACCTCATAGAATTTGGCTTAGGATACATGTTTCTGATGAGAGTTATTTATTTTCCGGATAAAATTACACCATTAATCAGTACATTTGTTTAATTATGAATTAGTTACTTTATTGATTAAAAAAATACTTTATACTCCAGATATTAAGAAGAAAGACATTGCTTTCGGAGTCTTTTTAAATTGTCCATTCTACGTGGCTTCATTTGCATCTATATTTTCAAGGTTCGTTTCCCGCATCTTAAGGGATATCTGTCTTCACGCGTTTTCTAATGACATTTGTGGCTCTTATGGAATACCATAAGTTCAGTTTTACCGGCTGTCTCTTTTTTTACACACACACAAACAACACGTCACACATATATATATATATATATATATATATATATATATATATATATTTATATATATATAGAGATAGATAGATATATAGATATATATATATGCGTGTGTGTGTGTTTGGAATCACCAGCTCGCTTGGTGTTTACAATCTGCAGGTGCAGATCTGGCCATAAATATATATATACATACATATATATATATATATATATATATATATATATATATATATATATATATATATATATATATATATATATATATATATATATATATGTACATATATATATACTGCATATATATATGCACACCTTTGCATCCATCGACTTCCTTCTTATAGCAATCATTCTTCCTAAATTTTTACTTTGAACTTCATATACTTTTGTTTATCTGACAGGGCTAAAGTGTTTTTTTTGGGGGGAGGGTTGGCGCCCCGAGGGAATTTTGCCTTAGATCTTCATTCATGCACCTAAATCTGATACAATGTTACTTATGAAAAATTATTTCATATTTTTATGACTAATAACAGTTTTATTTCTCGGAGGAATTACCTCCTAAGTTTTTTATGCATTATGAGAATCATGGTTATGAAGAGTAATCTGTCTGTAATAGTATTTTGTGGAAGATGAATATAGTATATATATTTTACCTAGTGGTCAAAAACTATAATTTACAAACCAACAGGACATCCGTTTCCAGCTAGGAATAAACATATCAGTCCTCAGTATTTATTCGTGAAAATGTTATCCTTAGTTTTCATGTTAAAATTACTGATCCATTCCTACAGCAATTATGCAAGAAAGTGTAAATTTGGTATGACGCCTGGGAACTAATTTAGTCTTCCAAGTGGTGTTTGTCGGCAATAGCTAAAGAAAATAAGTTAAATCGCTTTGGGAATCTATAACCCTAATAATATCAAATCACAGAACGATTTGCATATACAATTTGGTATGACGCCTGGGAACTAATTTAGTCTTCCAAGTGGGTTTGTCGGCAATAGCTAAAGAAAATGAGTTAAATCGCTTTGGGAATCTATAACCCTATAATATCAAATCACAGAACGATTTGCATATACAGAGCAATGACGGTTTAACTTTGTTCTTGCTGCCTGCTTCCCCTGTTTCAAGTTAAAAAAAAAAGATAGTACTCTAAGTACCGATTAGGAAATAAATGTCCACAGACTTTATCTTATTCAGACTATTTAGTTCAACAGGATATTGGTGTACCTCAATATGTACTGGGGAGTTATGGGGACCGATTCAAATCACAGGACATTCGTCATTAGGATTAATGCTTAGTTTTTTGGTGGTTTTACTAAAACACAGTTTCTTTTAAGAAACGATAATTTTATTTAACAGATCTCTCATAAATAGTTCCGAAACACTGTTCTATAAATAAACAGCCTAAGCATAGGAAGGCGCCGGGTGGTACTCAGGGTACTGAGCCTCTCCCTCGTAAGTGACTTCAGCCACAAATCCTGAGTCTCCGTTGACGTTGTAGGACACCTTCTGCAGGCGACCGTCGGGGAGGAGGACGTAGTAGGATCCCTGAGTGTCGTAGCCATCTCGGGCCTCTTCGTGGCCGAAGTCGTTGCCGGAGTAGTCATCCTTCACGGCGTAGTTGAAGTCGTACTTGGCTGGTTCCTGTCAAAAGACAGCACTTTACTAACACATACTATAATTATTTCAGACTGAAGTTATTTAATGATTCCATGAAAGTTTTAGACTTACCAAAATTTACTAAAGTTTTTAAAGCCTTTAATTCGAAACTGACCTCATATGATGGAGGAGGGGCGTATCCATACTGCGGCTGGGATGGGGCACCAAAGACTGCAGCCACGAGGGCCAGCATCAAGCAGATCTGAAAGGAATGAAACACGATTAGGACGAGGCTGTTATTCAGATGAATTCATGAAAATAAATCATCAAATGTCATCATTTTGATTATGTATAGTAATCGTAGTTTACCTCAACTAGCCATATCGTACAAGTAGAGACACTGTAGGTTTGAAGGATTTTAATGTGACAGATTTAAAATGATTACATTAAGCTAATATACTAGAGAATAATTTTCATCCACCATAGGTACCAACTGTTATATACTGCACATTTCAAGCCAAGCACTTTGTAAGGCAATATCAATTATTTTTCGGCTGAATGTATCCAAAGAAATCTTGTGACGTGCTTTACCTTAGTCATCATGGTGAGCTTCCGGAATGCAGTACGTTGACATGGAGTGGAAATATGGCCTTATATACCTGAAGTCGAAGAGGAGGAGTCAGGAGGAGCTGCCGGAGAAAGGCCTTTTAGAAGAAGTCCCTCCCTCTTACCCCACCCATCTGACCTTGACATTGCCATTGCTTTGCGCTGGATCATTCTGGGTGAGTGTTTTCGAAAGGGAGAATGGCGTCTCTTGCATGGCAATAGCGAGTTATTATAGAGTGGGTGATTGCCTGGCTTGGTATTCTATTATGTGCATTCACCTAAGCTGTCTATATTTTGCAATTTTAGCAAGAAATCGGCCTAATCGAAAGAAATTTGTATAGCTTATAGAAAGCATATTACATTTAAAGCGATCTCCAACGATTCCCAAGCATTCAAGTCACTTTTGATGAAGCTGGTATTAATAATAACAGTGAACTACCTATTTGTTATTTTCACTCAAACAGAAAAATGCCACTCTCCACATTTTATCTTTCGTGATTTTATATTCAGACACACAAATACGTTGTCTTATGATTATCTCTTGGTTTAATAGTATGGACTGCTAAGCATTCTTATCGGAGTATTCTCGTTTTCTTTCATGAAAGTTTAGAAAGAAGTTCTCATGCACTCAACTATTAGCCTGCTATTTGGTATATTTGATTTAAGCTATAATAGGTCATACCGGGAATTTCAAAAATGCTTTTCCTTTTTCTTATACACATTTTTTTATTTGTATTAACTGACAAAAACGCAATTCTTATTTGCCAAATATGCGTCTATCGACATGTTCAAGTTTAAATCAAGAACGAAAAACTGCAGGCAAAAGCATCTGATTCCAGATAATTTAGAGAATCATTAGATACAAATAGATAATTCTTTATGGTGTACAGTTACTTCAAATCTTTACTGTCGTATTGTCGGTTTACGGAACTAGTCAATCAATCATTCGGTGAATCAACAAAATATTCCCTCACCTCTTCAGTCAGTATTCAGAAGGATGAACGAAAAACTTCTTTGGGTTCTCGAGCATCTGAGATGAATTGATGACTTAATTCTTTTCAATTAAGTAAGAATAAAAATGCAAGGCCGCTATTCCAATCAACAGTTCTTATGGAATGTTCCAATGTTTGAGAAATGTTTCCCCAAATCGTTTAGTTCATTATTGAAGCAATCAGTTTACATCCGGAATGAATCGTTTACAAAAATTCCAGTCCATAAATAGAAGGCTGCAATTAGCTGTAATAACTCGAGTTATTTGTCTTTCCTATAATTACTCGCTTAATGAGGGAAAAACTCCAAGGAGCCATGAATTGAGGAAAACCTATATTCAGCGCAAGCCAACCGTAATTTTCGTAAAATATGAATAAAATTTAGAATTCCAGATACAAGATCTTACAAAAATTAAGAGAAGTTTGAACAAAATAATCACATAGCGGGGCTCTTTATGCATCGCAAAATGGAAACTAAAAATTCAAATGTAAAAAATAGGTAAATGATAAGTCTCTCAGGGACACAAGGAATCCATTCATTTTTGCTGAGAAAAAGGTTATGAAGTTAAACTGTTTTTCAGAATTTCGTGGTGAATATAATTGTAATGTCAATACATATGCAAATGAAATAGTTAAAGCACTAACATTGGCAGAGAATTATCAAGCCAATAGAACTTGCATGTGTATAAAACGTATTCTCAGTATTCAGTTCATGAAAGATAAATTCGTCATGTCGATCTGAAAAATTATTTTTCCGGATGTAGTGAAAAATTTCGATGTTATATATCTGTGTCCAATGCTAAATATCCTTATCGGCAGCGTTCTCTCTCCCCATAAACATAATAACAACAACACTAAACGTGCAAAGAGGAAAGATGGAGAAAGCTACTTTAGATGTATGTGGAGACCGACCAGGAGTGAACACGGATCAGAGGGAGAACGTTTACCTTTGATGCAAAGTAAGTATACACCAGACCACTCAGATCAGCTCTCCTGGGGCTGGCCCGAAGGAGACTTATTTTACGTGGCTAAGAACCAATTTACCTGATGCAGCTTAAATCCGAACCACATATACCGAGAAATGAATTTCTATCACAAATTCTCTAATTCTTCATTGGCCGGCCGGAGACTCGAACTCCGGGCCTAGCTGCTATCTATCGACTCGCCCAACGAGGAACTGATGCAGAAACGGGAAGAGTTAAGAGGGAAAACGGCGTTCGAGGAAAGAAAAGATTTGAAGAGTTCGAAGAAGCCGTAGTTTCCCCCTTTCCTCAAAACAAATAAGTATACCTTAGTTTTACCAGACCACTGAGCTGATTAACAGCTCTCCTAGGGCTGGCCCGAAGGATTAGACTTATTTTACGTGGCTAAGAACCAATTGGTTACTTGGCAACGGGACCTACAGCTTATTGTGGAATCCGAACCACATTATAGCGAAAAATGAATTTCTATCACCAAATAAATTCCTCTAACTCTTCATCAGCCGGCCGGGGAATCGAACTCCGGCCCAGCGAGTTCCAGTCCGCAGCTCTACCGACTCACCCAACGAAGAGCTCCCCTTTCCTCAAGCATGGTATATTATAAAGCATGTCCTTACGTATAAGTCTGTGAACATTATTATTGTCAGTTCTGGTTTATTTTCCCTAGTATTCTCTTAGGTTTTGCGATTTTTTTTTTATTAAATTGCCTGTAAGCCATCCACTTCATTAATTTCTGTTTAAAAAATATGTTCCTATCTAAATCTCTGCTGTACCAAAATCTCTATGACACAGTGTTTACGTGTATTATTATTGTACAAAATACAGTGATTGTTTGTCATCACCATTTATTGCTCACTTTTTCTGTTTGTTAAACAATCTTAAATTTCCCTTCATTTTACACGTTTTTGTTTTGTTGTAAATATTGAAGTCAACTATGATAATGTACAGTTATCTTTTTATGTCGTTCAAACAATAAGCGATAATGACAACGGTTGTTTTTGGTATCTGGTTTCATTATGTTTATCATTCCCCTTAAAAATTACGTGAATAACGATGTTCATGAGTGTCAAGCGAATTATCAGTTGTTCTCTTCAAACACATTCGCAATTTGATAATACCGTCATCCGGAAAAATCATCTAAGATAGCTGTCTCTTTGCGGGGGATTTCGCCGAGATGAACATGACTTCGGGTAAGGTTATAGCCGTGAAATCACTGTCGCAACTTCAGGCGAAATTAAGAAGCCAGAACTGAACTGGGAATTATTGTCTCAGAACGAGAAAATTATTTCTTTTTAAACATGGAATATGCAGTTAATGAAACTCTCCTTCGATAACGTCTGTTATATCACCCTTCCTCATAACGCACGTCCAAGGTGATTTCGACAATTAGATTTCCTTTGAGGGAGAGAACGCGCCATGTGAGGAAACATATGTCAGAGAAGAAGAAGAAGAAGAAGAAGAAGAAGAAGAAGAAGAAGAAGAAGAAGAAGAAGAAGAAGGAAGAATTAAATTGTATTTAAGAGAAAAAGAACTCTTTCAAAGTATTTTCTTATTCAATTTCGGGATCAGGCTTCCTCTCTTTCTCGAAGAAATATTTTGTGTGTATTTTTTTTTTGGCACTAAAGACATTTGAACAATCATAAACTGCAGTTACAAAAAAGTAAAGAAATAGCTTCCAAACTTCAAAGAAAGTTACAGTTTCGCTGCAAAAACGGAAAGAAACATGCCAAGAATATCCCTGAAATAAACGGCATCTGTTATTTGCTTATTCATTTACAAATTAGAATACAGTTATTCACTTAATCTTAAAAAGTAACAACGAACTTGCGATGTGTCATGAAAGGAATTCTAGAAATTATGATTTACTGAATCGATTACACATTCTTGCTTATTCTTTGCAAAATCAGCTTAACACCTGTGAAGTGACATTCATACGAATGTTAATTGAAAGAGTCAAGATTGGTTTGACTTCATTTCAACTAACTGCAAGGAAAATTACCAAAATGATTAACTTTTAACATGACTGGATCTTCCTCAGACCGTTTAGGGAGGGCTGGTGTTAGAAGGGCATCCGTCCGTTAACATCTGCCAAAAAGAATGATGTCATGGGCCCTTCAGTGAATGCTAGAAAGGCTGAACCAGAACGAGATTGTATTCTACATGCGCAAATTAGCTCATTTTACCAAGCTACAGCACCTGTTGGTTGCTAAGATGGTTCATATTTAACAAGGTGTCCAACTGATAGTCGCAACGATGATGTCAACAAGTGGACTGAAATGTCTAGGATTTCCAAAACCGCAGTGAATTAAAGGACACCACCTCTCTCCCAGCATCCGAGGCTCCCCTTGGCTTCTAGGGTCAACTTCTAGGGTCAACTTCGGAGGAAGGTAACATAATCAAACTGGATTCGTATGGTTTCCCAGCTAAGCCTAGGAAGAGGAAGACCTCCATTCTGTAGAACAGCGAGATCAGGGCTCTCCTGTAAAGCACCAGGAGGGAGGTCTCTCAGTAGGATCCGGGACCCAAGCCTCTGATGAAGTGTGATTAACGCTAAGATTTAAAAGAAAGAAAGAAAGAAAGAAAGAAAGAAAGAAAGAAAGAAAGAGAATGTTCGTGTCCCTGTTCCTACTCTCTGCCATTCCTGGACGGCTCTGGACCCATTCAACTACAGGTCCTGAGGATCCGAATTTGACACAATATATCAACATGTTTTACGTCCACGTCATTTTGTCTTGTAATAAAAAGTAAACAAGTTATATTTATGAGATCTTGTACTTATCATTCATCAGTTTTATTAAGTGCAGTTCATGAAAGGACTTATTTGTGTATTTTTCATTTTTTATGGAAATTAGTTATTGATATAGAATGTGTGGATTTCCATATGAAAAGACTAATAATGAGAATCGCTTCTTTTTCGGGTATAGTGATTCTCCCTTGCAAAATTACCCTATCATTATATTCATTATATCTACTGCTAGAAGTATACTTTAAAAGAATGCTTATATTAATCTATGATAAAAAAAATAAGTTCATTCTTCTTCAAGTAAAAAAATAAACTAAATTTCGTGTTTTTCCAGTATTATTAAATCAATCACTGTAAATGGACTTTTCTAAAAGGAAAAGGAAATTTGTTTAAAAAGGAAGATAATTTATTCAATATATTTCATAAATACAGATGAATCGAAAACAGTGTGATGACAATAAAAAAAATGAATTTATGGAGTTGTTGAACTTGAGTTAATTGACGAGAACTAACGATGCAAATGAAAGACACCGTGTCCAGAAGAAGGTGAGACGAAAGTGAGTGGGCTCAAACAGTGTTTTGAAATACACCGCAACACAGTTTTCTGAAGTGACGATTAATGAAAACTTTATAAGTACTTTTTGCATGACAATGTCGTGATAGAGAAAGAACCATTTTGTTATCTAATGATAAGGAGCTCGTCTTCGTCGACCAATAACGCATGCGTAAAAAAACCTTTGCTAAAAAATAGTACAGCTTCATATACACAAGGTCATGCTCACTACAAAAGAATAAAAAATATTATGAAAACAATGTAACTACAAATACATAGACGTTATGAGATTTTTTCCCTTAAGCGTTCACAACCAATCTGATGTGTTTTAAAAACACGTGACGGCAAAAGAACTTATAACATTTTCGTTTCAGTCTCGCATGCTCGATTTCTTTCTATTTCAGTCATAAAGGAGTTGAAAGCCTTTACATCCCACTGCGAACGACTGCAAGATCAAAAGGAGGTGAACTTCGAGGAAGTCATTTCCTCCCTTAATTTTCTTTCCTTTTCTATATTATCCTTTGTGATTTCATTTTTCCTGCACACCCTCGAAGGCCTGGTATCCTATGGCTGTAAGGACACTACTTTTCCAAATTCCACTAATGCAATTAGCGATGAATCATTCATTTGGTGTTTCAGGTAAGGACGAAATGCATCGCAATTAATTTGGAATCTCATGCCATTAGAAACCAAAGGTTTACAAGTGGCAAATATTGAGAATTATGATTCACCGTTCAAATATCAAACTGGGGCAAATATTCGTGAAATAGACAAACAGTCATAAACGAAAAAAGCTTAGTCATACAACTGACGAATGATGAAAAATGCCCGATAACATTATACAGTATTACGAAGCTGCGCAACGAAATCTAAGAGGGAGTGACGACAGAGAAATATGAACCAGTAATAATAAAATACTGGCCGTTATGGTTATCAGCGCGGGTAATGGAAGTTTGGAATGAGAGGACGGGTCTTGGATTGGTCAAATAAAGGGGACGGAAGAAGTTAGTGGATGGGAAAATTGGACTGGTGGGGAGGTGACGCTTGAAGCCTGCGAGAAGGATTGTGTATATATAAAGTTTGAGAATCTAGCCATAACATTATAATTATTCTTTTATGTATATGTATATATATATATATATATATATATATATATATATATATATATATATATATATATATATATATATATATATATATATATATATATATATATATATATATATATATATATATATATATTTTTTATCAATGCCTCTTTATCGTGCAAGTAAGTTTCATAGAAACACGTATATCTCTAGTATGTTTTGAAATGATTGTTTACCTTCCCTTCCTAAGGACAACTGAATTCATGTATACATACTGTGCAGATTTGCATATACGAATGCGTGCGAATGTTAATGAATAGGATTAATGAACCCCACGGAGAACGGAAATGAAATTTATTTAGCTTTCGAAGGAACCGACTCCCTTCCTCCTCAGAAGACCCAGAAAGAAGGGAGTTGGTCCTTTCGGAAGCTTAATAAATTTAATTATCGTTGCCTGTGGATTTTACTTTACCTCGCATACACGGAAATTGTATAATTTATAGTATTAATATATACCAAGACATACTGGTTATATGTTTGTTACTTATTTCGAAGTATAATACATATTTATGCATATACATGTGACTATTCTTACATACAGCCAATTTTGTAGGAATAGAAAGAACAGTCCATCTACAAACAAGATTCGTGAAGCAATTCATACCCTCGGAAATTATTCAGAATATATATCAAATTCAGGTGAATTCGACTATGAAAGATATTCCAGCATCTATATGGCAACTATATTTCTATAGCCTTAGGTCAAACCGAATTCTCCACAGTGCATTAAGGTATTAGCTTCCCGTACAGGGTCTTCGTTTTATCCACCCATGTTCCATCGAGCGGTGTCTAATTTCTAATATGATTAGCCATTCCGTACTCATATTTCCCCATTTCCATCTTCCTTGCAACGTACTCGCGTTTCTCCTTTCTCCCTCGAGAACGAAAAATGTATTCATCAATTTCCCTTAGTCATCTCTCTCCTTGACATTCTTCGTGGTCATACCGTAGCAATTTACGGTAGTTGCTGCGCCATCAATGGTTTTTCCTTCGATGAATTTTCCATATCTTTCTTAAATAATTACCTGCTTCTCTCGATGTCGGTTACTTCTGCAATGCCCCTGCTGTCTTTCTTACATCTTCCAACAGGACTTACCCATAAACCCAATCTACTTCGGCTATCACATCCTATTGAAACTGCTGTGAGAGAGGTACTTCAATTTTATTTTAATTCCTTCCACTACTACACTTTCATAAACCGTTCAGTGCTTTTCCAGCTAACATTTTTTTGCATCTTTTCTTTAGGGTCATTATCTTTAGGATATTTACAGTTTTTTGTTTATGTTTTTACTGTCATCCCCAAAAGGGCTTGTGCTAAACACGCAGCAAAAGTGGACACACACCGGGTCAAAAACCTTGGGGGGATCACTATCTAGGAAAGATCCAATTTTTTAAAAGAAATTTTACTATATCTGGAAATGTATCTTTCCAGTTTCCCACAAACGTCAGCCATTTCAGTAGTCTTTCTCTCCCACTTCCCTTTATCAACAACTTTGCGCGTACGCTTTCTTTCCTTCCCCCAGCTCCTTTGTAAATTCATCCTTGATCCCAACAAACAAGCTTTAAGTGGAAATGTACACTTTTTGTGCAGACGGGCTCCTCGAGACCTTGGGATTCCCTGAAAGAAAAACAATAGGTTATCCTTCTGAGGGGTGAACGATCGGGTCTGGATTTTATTTCAAAAGATGGCGAAATACGTAGGATAATTCCATTATGGAAATATCTGCAACGCTCCCTTTTGAGTCCCTTCCCTTTCTCCCAGTAAGTTATTCAGAGTTGTTATTCAGCAACTGGATTTTCTATCGAAAATTCATCGTTTCAAAAGTGTTGTGAACACGAGCTCGCGGAAGTGCATGCTCTTATTTATTTGCCTGTGTATTGAATAAATATAGCTCATTTTCAAAGCAGGAAAATAATACTTCCACGAACAGTGCTGGTATTCACTGTTGCAGATTAATATACTCTGTTTGCTCTGGTACAAGTAAAAGCATACAATTAGCAAAGCCGTGTGAGAGACCTTTGGTTCTCCACGTTTCCCATTTTACTGTACGATACCTTAATCAAACATTCTTATTCATGCTATTGTTCTCCCCTCAAACCATTATCAAGTAAAAGTTTGACAAGAAAGTTTTCGTAAAGGAGAGACTCGTTCCGAATGAAAATAATTTACATCTACTTGTTAACTCTGTAATCCAGTTGCGCTTCAAAGGAAACACACAAGTTCTCTCCTAGTATCGTGGAAATACTTACTAGTTCTTAAGATAATTTATTTGCAGTGAGAAATTTATTATTCACTTGATCTGTAGCACCAAGAGTATCAATTGCTCTCTAAACAAGTAAAAGATGAGCCGAATTTTCTTCGGCGCAATCGAGTTTTCTGTACAGCCGCTTACAGCGTATAATGAAGGCCAACGAAAATAGATCTATCTTTCGGTGGTCTCGGTATAATGCTGTGTGAGCCGCGGCCCATGAAACTTTAACCGAAGCCCGGTGGTGGCCTATCCTAAATCGTTGCTAGAAGCACGATCATGGCTAAATTTAACCTTAAATAAAATAAAAACTGCTGAGACTAGAGGGCTGCAATTTGGTATGTTTGATGATTGGAGGGTGGATGATCAACATACCAATTTGCAGCCCTCTACCCTCAGTGGTTTTTAAGGTCAAAGGGTGGACAGAAAAAGCGCGGACAGAAAAAAGTGCTGACGGACAGACAAAGCCGGCACAATAGTTTTAGTTTTCAGAAAACTAAAAATGGAAAAGATATTTGTAATTAGATCAAGTATTCAGAAAAAAAGAAAATTTTTCATAAAAAAAGAATTGGGTTCCTGAGATGCCCAAGCGCCAAGAAACTGATCAGGATCTGACGTCATGGATATCGAACAAATTATTAAAATTTTAATGCATTTTCTTGCCTAAGGTCTGCAAATAATGTTACCTATGTTAATCTACCTTCACAGAAACATGATTCAATAAAAAAAAAAAAGCTGTTGTACATGTTTTTGCGTATTCAGCTGAGCAACATATCTATTTGTGAAAGAATGTTTGATGAAATTTCCCTTTAATTATTATATTTAGTGAGAGAGAGAGAGAGAAAGAGAGAGGTAGTGGTATAAAACTTACAAGAATAAAATAAAATATTTCAACATTTACCTGGAAAGCCTACAAATTTCTTTCAGTTTTTAAATGGTAATTATTAGAAGGAAACAATGTTTAATAAAGACAGAGTTTATTAAATACATTTCATAAATACAGATGAGTCGAAAAATTCGTAATTAGATTAGGCATAAGAAGGCGCCGGGTGGTGCTCAGGGTACTGAGCCTCTCCCTCGTAAGTGACTTCAGCCACAAAACCTGAGTCTCCGTTGACGTTGTAGGACACCCTCTGCAGGCGACCGTCGGGGAGGAGGACGTAGTAGGATCCCTGAGTGTCGTAGCCATCTCGGGCCTCTTCGTGGCCGAAGTCGTTGCCGGAGTAGTCGTCCTTCACGGCGTAGTTGAAGTCGTACTTGGCTGGCTCCTGAAATGGAAGATTTTAAAAATTTAGTCAAGTTCTGAGAATTACTGTTATCATTTTAAGGAGAGATATTTAATTACCAGAATTATTATCTCAATTTCTATTATTCATCTTCTTTTATAAGCAAGATATTTTCCTAACGAAAAGAACAACAATAAGAGGCACTATGAATTAATGTAGAACCTCTTATCTTCACTGTCGAATCAAGCTGTAATCTCACCTCATAAGAAGGTTGAGGGGCGTAGCCATATGGTGGGTGGGAGGGGGCTCCCAAGACAACGGCAACGATGGCCAAAGCTACACAGGTCTGTTGAAAAAGTAATAAGTGAAATTTAGCACAGTTATGATGATCTCAGGAACCTGCACAATTCGGCAAGAATATATCTTGATTTCAGAAACTTAGAGCATTTCAAGTTATTTTGGACAATAATTACTCAAAAATCTAAAAATATGAAAACGAACAACCAGATATATTCTGCCAGTCAGAATATATCAAAGATGACTCGAATTTCAGAAAGATCATGATTTCTCTGACGAATCGCTTCCTACAGAATCACTCCAGAAAGATGTATCTAGGTCAGTTAATGAGTTCCAAAAGGGCTGGACTCCTCTTAGCTGTTACCTTAGCGATCATGATGAGTCTGAGGAGAGGACTGTGATGTCAAAGAATGGAGTGAGTGCCTTTATATACCTGAGCATAGAAAGGGCGCTTGTTGGTTTAGGCGAGCCCCGCCCACTCGTGACCGACCGCTGTTGATGGTGTCCTTTCTAGACCGTGGCGTCCAGTTAAGGCCGACTTACGGAAGTACTTTCTAGGAACGGAAGGTCTCCTCCTCCAGTAGGCATATATGGACGTTATGGTTTTTTTTTTTTTTTGACGGCTGTTAGAAGTCAGGAAGGTGATACGAGGTGGGCTGATTACTAGACTTTAGGTATATTTCGCCCTCCTGACTTTCGTCTTTTTTTATTTAGGGGAAAATAAATTCACCAAATTAATTTTAAAAATTACGAAATTTGGCTTTGTACAAGTTTTCTCATGAACCTTTAGTGAATTATAATTTGACTCAAAGTTACTTTCTGTTTCAGTTTGTTATGAGAGGCAACTGTCTGTGTCAATATGACATGGCTTCACTCCTACACACACACACACACACACACACACACACACACACACACACACACACACACACACACATATATACATATATATATATATATATATATATATATATATATATATATATATATATATATATATATATATATTATATTCATCACCAAAGGCCTTTTTACTCTTTTTCTCCTTCAAGACAATTGAACCAGGCGTTGCCCTTTCGATTTCAGCAAGAATTTATGGGGTGAGGTTGTTAGCCCACACACTTCCCCGTGGATATTCAAGGGCCTTTATTACAGTATATAGGCAGATAGATAAACAGGTAGGTAAGTAGATAGCAACGGACAAGATAACAAAATGACACTTAACCTATGATGAGCTAATTTAGCTCAGGGCGAAACTAGTGAAATGATGAAGGTTGAAACTGCAGGTGATGACACCGGCGCGATTAGAAAGAAGAAAACCTGCAGTTTCAACCTTCGGAAGACTGTATAGCCTTTGCCGATTGCTTACATAGTAAAGACATTCTTGGTCAACCCATCAAGGTGCCCGTCCTAACCATCTCCCTCCCACCAGCTGTCTTTCTCAGCAATTGATTTCCGTTAGAAACGGATCATTTTCCATCACCTCCCTTTCTCTTCGTTTCACTGTTATGTGCCACCTCTCCTCTTCAGGTATCTTTAATAAGTCCACGCTTATGCCATTTCATCACTTCTGTTCTTGGCTGTCTCCTTCCACCAGTTTCGCCCTGAGCTAAATTGACTCATCGTAGGTTAACTGTTCGAGAGCTTGTCTGTTGCTATCTACCTACCTACCTGTTTATCTGTCTACCTGTATAACAAAGCACCTTGTATATCCACGTGGAAGCGTGTGGGCTAGCAACCTCACCCCATAAATTCTTGCTGAAATCGAAAGGGGAAAAAAAAGACTAGATTGTGACCGGAAGTAATAAGTAAAAATCCACAGTTATGTACATGAGCAAAAGGAGACTGGAACTGCAGTTAAGGAGGATGGTATAAAAATACTGTCAGCTGAAAGGATTTAAATGACCGCCCATTCATTAAATCTTCATTAAAAGGCATTTCGTTATGTAATCTATCAAGTCAACTAAACTTTATTTTCAAGTTAAAAATTTAAGAATTTAAAAGGAACTGTCTATGAACGCAAGGTATTGTGGTTATATATTGTCTTTAAATCCTGGCAACCAGTTCAGTGTGCTTTAATTAAACTGCTCAAAAATGTCTGTTGTAACTTTTCAGTTTTCGCTTTGAAATATCTTTCTTCTTTATTATGAAAAATATCTGAGAGATCAGACAGACGCGAGTTCCAAGGATATTACTCCTCTTCTTTCTAATATTGTCTTTCCTTCCCTTTCCTTTTCCATAATGCAAACTTCCCGTCGCAAACTCGAAAATGTTGTGTCTTGCGGCCATAATGACTTTTTCAAAGACTTACGACGTCATAACTTTAAATCTTCCCATTAATGTTTCTTATCACAACGAAACTCTTCTTGGTTTAGAGAATTAAACGCTCAAGTTCTTAGATGACTGCTGAGAACCTTCAAGGTTGAGTAACTCGCAGTATGAGAATCGTGGTCTTTTGGAATTCGAGAGTTATACGAAAAAGTTCAGGTTGAGACTCTTTAATTTAGTTTTTAGTCAGTGCAGTGTAGTCACTGTGCTTATGTTTTCCCTTCAATCTACCCTTTTTAGGTTAACGGCTCGTGGTAAACTAAGAAATTTGTATGAATACACTGGGATGATTATTCTGTGCTTTCTTTCGTTATTTCCAAATTCCACTTCTGAGATGCGACGGTAGCAAACAGCACAATACGATGCAAAAACGGAGCGAAAAAATAGAACAGAATAACCAGTAATACCTGACTGATCGTTAAGACTGTGAACTCAGGAAATGGAAGTTCGGAAAGCGACGAAGAAACTTCGACTGGTCGAATCAAGAAAACGTGAGGAGAAGTTAGTGGATAGGGAAATTGGACGGTTAGGGAAGTGGCGTTTGAACTTTAGAAAGAGAAAGACAATCCATACTGTTTTTACAGTCATGCGAAGACGCCATTCTTTTAAATTTCTTGAGTTCTTGGTATCTTTATAGTTTAATAGAGACGAGTAGTGACGATATACTTTGTTTGTCTTCAGTTTTCTACGATCACATGATTTTTCGTATCTATATTGTGTGAAAGTACAGTAATACAAACGATCAGAGAATTTAGTTACTAATTTTATGATTTGCTTTTATATTATTATTATTATTATTATTATTATTATTATTATTATTATTAATATTATTATTATTATTATAGCTTTATCAGACCACTGAGCTAACTATCAGCCCTCACAGTGGCTAGTCCGAGTGATTTGTTTTTACTTACATCTTTCTTTCATATTTTGTCAATTAAATTACAATTTTCAAAAAATTATTATTGGATTAATTGCAAATGTTGAATTTTCTGACAGAATTTTACTAATCGATTTGTTTCCAAAATTTGATAGCCGTTGCTGATTATACTAAACGGTGTTACGTGCTTATGCTACAATAATTTACCCTTCTGCAATAGTTCGCTACAATGTTCGTACCTACATTGCCTGAATTCTTATTCTCCTCTAGTCAATTGCTGTCATTTCAACTTCGCCCACAGTAAGACTAACTAGTGGACTCATTTTACTTCCAAGTCCACGTCCCCATTAACTCTCATTGCAGTCAGACTCTTTTATGGATATATTTTCAAAATGCTTTATTACTTTCTGCAACTTCTCTCTCTCTCTCTCTCTCTCAGATTTGGTAAGTACTTCTTCGTTTTATTCAACGGGCATTTCGGCCTTCCTCCAGATTCTCTTTGTCCTCGCAATTTATTTCTTTCACTGGCGCATTTGCTACTCCATCCAAGAGGACATCAGATAACTTTAGAGTTGAAACATACCTTTGATTCTTATACGATGTAGCCTCTTGTCCTCCCTAAATAGTGAATAATAGGAAAGACGATCTTGGATGAACTTTATATTCCTTTATAGATAAAGGAATTTACGTTTTCTTCTTTAGCTCTTTGCCCCGCAAAGGTAAACAGTCCTCATTGTTGTTCTATAATATAAATCTCATTAAAAATCCTTCAAGACAGAAGTACTATGACTGTTGTTTGCGTATTTTTGTGGGACATACACTCCCAAACAATTCTGAGAACGGGCACAGGACTAGTATTTACTCGTACCTGAAAATGTCAGCGAATTAGCAAGAAGCCTGAATGACCTTTGGCGTTTAACGTTGTCCGTGTCGTGAAAGGAAAAATTAATTACACTTCCATGGTCAAAAGCTCGCTTCAGATCTATGCATAATCTATCAAACCATGATACAGAATATTTTAACAGTAATCACTCACTTACATCCATTTGGGTTCTGTTGTTTTCAGAGTAATAACATAGAAGATCCAGACGAACTACAGACGGAGTAACCCGCCAGTGCCTACACAGTATGTGTAGATATAATCTGGGAAATATTTTTTTGTTCTCAGGGCAAATTATTACACTTGAAAATTCTGTTAGCATAACTAAGATATTTAGCATTACGAGGCATGCCCATATCAATAAGATATCCTTTTAAAAAGTAGAAGAAAGTTACGACTAGTAAATGAATCCAGGAAAAGATGAAGTTTATAGTCCTTGCAAACCAAGAAACTTATTTGGATCGCTCAGTTCATTGAATCATTAATATATTTATTTCTCCCTGCAATTACGAAAGATTTTTCCGTATTTCAACCCAGATTCGTACCTTACTAATAGAGAGTAAAGAATACTATTACTTAGGTATGTGATCCAACATTGATTTATATAGGTATAAAGATGTTACATACATACATACATACATATACCATATATGTATATACATGTATATTGTATTTGCTTATATATTTATATGTATATATATATATGTATATGTATATATATATATATATATATATATATATATATATATATATATATATATACAGTACATACAGAGAGAGAGAGAGAGAGAGAGAGAGAGAGAGAGAGAGAGAGAAAGAATTTAAGGTTTTCTTTCGATTTTGATGTACAGGCTTTTTGAAAAGAAACATTTTATTTAGTAAAGAAAGGGTTTATTAAATAGATTTCTTAAATACAGAGGAATCGGAAACTTCGTAATTAGTTTAGGCATAGGAAGGTGCCGGGTGGTACTCAGGGTACTGAGCCTCTCCCTCGTAAGTGACTTCAGCCACAAATCCTGAGTCTCCGTTGACGTTGTAGGACACCTTCTGCAGGCGACCGTCGGGGAGGAGGACGTAGTAGGATCCCTGAGTGTCGTAGCCATCTCGGGCCTCTTCGTGGCCGAAGTCGTTGCCGGAGTAGTCGTCCTTCACGGCGTAGTTGAAGTCGTACTTGGCAGGTTCCTGAAGTTGAGAAAGAGAATTTCTATGCTGGTATCCCGAGAATTATAACTGAGACTTAGATTTTAATAAAGAACAACAATAATTAATTTTGTAAATTATTTAAAAAATTATTTCTTACAGATGGAAGCATCTTGTACATTAGAGGAACTTGATCTAATTCTTACCTCATAAGAAGGTTGAGGGGCGTAGCCGTATGGGGGGTGGGAGGGTGCACCGAAGACAGCGGCAACAAGGGCCAGAGCTAAACAGGCCTTCAAAAAAACAGGAAGAGAGAAAAGAATTATCATATGTGTAAAAAACTAATAACTACAGATAATCTTTAAATTCATAATCTAATGTCTTTGTTGGTCTTGATATAATTTAGTTTGTAGATGAAAACGAATGACAATCTAAACTAAATAAAAAAAAAGTGAGAGAACCAATAGGTAAATAACCAAAAACACACCACTGTGCTTATTAGTTTCTGTTAATTCATGAGTCACTCGTGGTCACTTTCCCAAGAGTCACTCAAGAGAGCTATTAAATTCACTTCATGAATTTTAACGCAAAATCCACAAATCCTTTCGTCCGTTACCTTAGCGATCATGATGAGCTACAGAAGAGGACTGCGATGTCAAGGAGTGGAGAGGGCGCCTTTATATACCGTACGAGAGAAAGAAAGTTTCATGGTTTTGGATGTCGAAGAAAAGGAGGTCAAAGTGAGCCCCGCCCACTCGTGACCGACGGTTATTTTCGACCGCCGTTGATGGTCTCAACCGAAGGTTGAGTTTATGAAGGTACTGTCTAGCAGCAACATTTAGGTGGCGTATAGTTAGAAGACGGCTGGTGTCACAGACTGCTTTTAACGATCGCTGAAAATCTGGATCTCAGATTTAAGGTATAGAATCTTAAAGGTCAAGATTTTAGTCAAAATCCATCTTAGGTATTTTGTGAGTTCTTGTGTTTACAGAAAAATTAGTATACTAAATAAATGGTAAAACACTAGAATTATGTTCGATCTTCAGTGACAAAAGATAGAACCAAGGTCCTTCAAATATACTTAGAATATACTTGAAGGACCTTGAATAGAACAGGATGTCAGACTCTTTCGATGATGAAAGTCGTCTTGCCGTGTTGGTCGGTTGACTGAAAAAAGTTAAGTATACCTTAGTTTAACCAGACCACTGAGCTGATTAACAGCTCTCCTAGGGCTGGCCCGAAGGATTAGGTTTATTTTACGTGGCTAGGAACCAGTTGGTTACCTAGCAACGGGACCTACAGCTTATTGTGGAATCCGAACCACAGTATAACGAGAGATGAATTTCTATCACCAGAAATAAATTTCTCTAATTCTTCATTGGCCGGTGGGAGAATCGAACGCGGGCCAGCAGAATGCTAGCCGAGAACGATACCAACCCATCCAATGAGGAACTTGGTTGGTTGATTGAGACCAGAGGTATACATCAAGGCTCTTATTCCATTTTTCATCTTATCACACGTACGAGCGGCATTAAGGAAAGGGCCTGTGTTGATCATAGGGCCGAATTAATCTAAATCAACCTTCCTCTAGACCGAACTTGCATTTTATCGTCGTAACGTAAAAGATACATAATCGTGTCAGTAAAAGGTGGCCTCTAGATCACACAGCAGAAATTTACTCTTCTCGAAATAACGATTTACAAAAAGGAAAAAAATAACCCATAAAAGAGGAAATCTTACGGAAATGAATTAGAACCTCAAAAGTTCACTCGAAGCTGCAATGCTTTACTACCCTAAAACAGTTCATCTTGTATTTCATTATTCATATTTTTATCTGTTTATTCATTAATTTGTTCATTTATCTTTCGTTTTCTTTTCTGATAACTGATCTATTCTTTTTTGTATTTCATAATTGTAACTTCTTTCAAATGAACACCATATTCTTTGGAAGCTTGTATTTCAAGTCAATGGCCCCAAAAGGTTCCATATGAATGGGGGTTGATCTTCTGATTAACAGTCATAATGATGATATTTCGAAGATACACAGAGATCATATGATGTCACTAAGAGAGAGAGAGAGAGAGAGAGAGAGAGAGAGAGAGAGAGAGAGAGAGATGAACAGGTAATACGTTACTGATCACTACAACACATAAGATAGGTAGAGAGAGAGTTAATACGTTACTGATCATTACAACACACAAGATAGGTAAATAAATATGAGAGAGAGAGAGAGAGAGAGAGAGAGAGGGTTACTACGTTACTGATCATTATAACACGCAAGCTAGGTAGATATGAGAGAGAGAGAGAGAGAGAGAGAGAGAGAGAGAGAGAGAGAGAGAGAGAGAGAGAGAGAGAGATGAACAGGTAATACGTTACTGATTATTACAACACACAATATAGGTAGTTATAAGAAAAGAAAGAAGAGAGAGAGAGAGAGAGAGAGAGAGAGAGAGAGAGAGAGAGAGAGAGAGAGATGAACAGGTAATACGTTCCTGATCACTGTGGCCGTGAAGCCTAGGTAATAAAGGTCCGGAGAGGATGGGAATGAGAAGTTAGTGGCTGGGAAAATTGGACCGGTGGGGAAGCGGCGATGGAGGCATATGATCTACGGTACATTATAGAGTAGTATTTCTCTCATCTTGCTACTTCTTATTTTTTATTCTTTGGAGGAAAAGGATATTTGATAGTGACACAACTATCGTCGCTACACTCTGGTGTCGAGTTGTTTTATCGAAGTATCTTATTTTTTATGTTGCCAGTTTCTTATGCGTACTGTTCTGAAATAAACTTACAAACCGTGCCTACTAATATGTACCAGATTCAAGTATCTCACAATTTTATGTTTCAAGGAATCACGCCTTTGTGTCTAGATATATGAATCTTGGTTAGTGTTAATGTCGTAGGGAAAGAAAGATTTCCTTAAAATAAATGGTTAAGTCTTAAAGTTTATTTGAATCCTTATCAGTGGATCATGGTCCTTGCTTCACCTACATTTTAATCATCGTTCGTGTATGTAATTTGCGTCCACTACCATTACTTTGATTTTTCCCATTTACGTTGAAAAACGCAGCAAATTCACTTATCAACTTTCATATACTGGCTTTGTATCTCAAACTGGAGCAATTTACAATGAATTCAATGTTGCTCTTCTATGCATTTTGCATCTTTCCTCCCTAAACGTACAGTTCTTTCAAACTGCATCTGTAATATTCTGCTGACTTCCAGCTTCTCTTGTTTTAAAACCCAACCCTAGACTCATGCTACTTGGGTTGGTCACTTTATATTGAAAATTTATGTGAGGGAAGTAATTACACAATTCCTCATTGCAAAGTATCAAATTTCTTCCATTTCCGCAGATTCATGAACTCTTATAACGAACTCAATCTGTTGCAAGTGAATATTTCAAAGAAGATTTTAACCACAATGTTTCTATGTTCCCATAAACACTGCAACACCTTCAAGAATATTGGAACAGTATCAGCTGTTCCAATATTCTTTCACACACACATAAACGTAAAAACAGGCATATTTCCGCCTTCCAGCATTCTTACACACACATAAACGTACACACAAATACATCCCCTTGAACCACAAATCTGCTCTTAAAATTTCTCCCTTTCCAAGCGCGTTAGGTTCGTCATCTCAAAGCATACTGGCATCTTAAGAGTACAAAAAATTACCAAACCTTTGATTTACATTTGATACAAAATCTGCTCCTGCCGACCAGTTGGCTTATCCTGAAGAAAATAAAGATTGATCTTAATTGAATTTCATCCCTGAAACAATAAGCCTTTTGAAGAGGAATACCCTACCAGATCAAAGAAATTTACAAAGAACCTTCTTTTCTTTACTCCTTTGATCCGTTAGGTAAACTATCCGAAATGATATTCTGTAATCTAAAACTTGTCGAAACACACAGAGTCAAAAGCATTCTGTGTGCGTGTGTTTGTGTGTGCGCGCGCGCGTGTAATGCCTACAGGCCCGAACGGCTCTCAAAAGCAGACGACTATCGCTACCGTGAATAGCTCTGGTATTTACTCTTTCATGTAAACACCCACAATTGTCAAGCAGTGCGAAAGACCTCTGGCGCTCATACGTTTCCCGTTTGACATTAATAAAAGACAAATAGTTGAATTACCTTTCTCTAAATACGCGCATTCCACCTATTGATCCTCCCTGCAAACCTTTGCTCAAAAAGGACTTGACAAGGTTGCTTTTGTGAAAGAGGTATTCGTTCCGATTTATTCATTTATATCCACTTGATATTTATTGCATTCGAAGCAATAACGTCGATGATCCGGCTGAACTTCAAAGGAAACAGCCTACGAATTCCTACACAGTATACTTGTAATATGTATTTGCTATAAGGATAGTTTATAGGGTTTGTGGTAAATATTTCATCTGTATAAACTAGCATAGTAGTTTCACGACACAAGAATTCTTTTTAACTGTAACACACACATATATATACTGTATGTATATATATATATATATATATATATATATATATATGTGTGTGTGTGTGTGTGTGTGTGTGTGTGTGTGTGTGCGTGTGTGTGTGTATTCATCCATATACCTTTTTTCCCATTTGAGGTGCTTGCACCAGGCGTTAGCCATCCAACTCTTTCGGGGTAAGATCTCGAACCCCATCCTGCTTTAAACCTTAACTGTGACTACTGTAATCGCCTAACTACCAGGTGCATTGTTCATTGCTTTAGATCAATACAAATACAATGGATCTGAACAGAGCACACCCGCCCTTACCAAAGCTTCGAACCTGGGTCCTCGTTCTTGGTAAGTAAGAATGTTGCCGTTCACACCTCTACCTCTCCCTTGAAGAGTCAGTTGGACAAAAAGAGTCGTATCTGAGCGGTGCATCTCGTGGCTCAATTTATTATGAATCATAATAAATTTATGATCCGTGGATCACTCCCGGTGTAACGACCAACAGCAGTTCATCCAGTTGCAAATGTATAACCAGAGACCAATTTTAAAAATGATTCACTGTTCCATAGGGGGAATTTACTTGTAAATCAGTACCACGTAGTTCGGTACGCTGCCGCCAGGGCTGCGTTGCTTGCGCAGCCGCAGTCTTGCTGGGAGCTCCACACACTCGCGGGAACAGTGGAAACTGAAATGAAGCTTAGGGTCTTTTGCGATTTTTTTTATAGTTCGTTATCTTCATAATGGTTCGTTGTGAAGCCTATAATTGCAGAAATGGGCACATGAATTCTTCAAGGGAAAATGGAATAACATTTTACAGGTAAGCAAAGCATACTGAAGTTTATTTACCCATGATTTAGTGCTAGTCAGAGAAATGTCTTGTTAGCAGTAGAAACGCTCGTACTTTAAACGTCACATATTTTCATCATACATGCAGTTCACAAGCACAGTGGCGATTTCAGTTTTGAAATCAGAACATCATTAATCATATGTATGCCACATATTATAAAGTAAAAAAGTTATTGCTTATTTTTAAAAATGTTCAGTAGTACTGTATGACTATAGGTTGTTTCAACAAGTCTCTCGTCTTTTTTAGCGTTACCATGTCGTATTTTGTTAGTCATTAGGAATATTTGCAGTGGATAGGCCTAGACAATTATGTCTATGCCACCAGTTTTTCAGCTTTAGAAATGTAAGGGCAGCGTTAGGCTTGTTTAACGAAATGTGGTTTATCAAACTTAGTTTCTCGAAGACCAAAACGTCACACTCGGTGAGAGTATTCTAGGACGAAGTAAACAAACCGTAGAAACCAACTTTTATCATCAGATTCAGATTAAAGTGTAACTAATCCTGGTTTGATCCATGTTTTCAACAAACGGTGTCTCATAGATTGCTAATGGCAAGAAAATGAAGTTTGGTAGCGTAGACTAGACCAATGTCCTCAAGCTACTCAATTTGAAAGATGCCGTATCGTTTAAACCTTATTCTAAATATCACTTAATTTTAAATATGTAAAAATAATTTCTGTATCGTAAAAGTTATGGACTCATCATACCTTGAAGAATGGTGACAAGGCAAGGAATTTTTGACCAAGCAAACGCTAGACTTATGCTTATTGAAAATTAAGTTTGTAGCCAAGGCTAGACCGATGTCCTAAAACCACTCACTTGACAAAATGCTGTATCATTTAAACCTTACTCTAAGTATTACTGAATTTTGAACATATAAAAATTATTTCTCCGTAGTAAAAGTTTTGGAATCATCATGTCTTTAAGAGTGGTAAAAAGACAAAGAACCTTAACCAAGCAAACGCTAGACCTATGCATATTGATTCGGCCGGTAATATCTTGTTTTGTCCTTCTTTTATGAACTGCTGTATTCTAAGTCAAAATTATTTCTCTATGATAATCCTTATTTAACATTTCCCTATAAGTATCGTTCAAAAGCTTTTGGACAAGACCGAAAAAACTTTGGTAACCTTTGGCTGTCGTCGGTTTGTTTACGAGATGCTAGGCATGGCGGGAAAAACTCATCTCTATTAAACGCGTTGTCTTTACTTTCACTAATCAATGCTCCCCGGAGCACCAAAGTAGCTAAACATGCTAAACAAAATGCAGCTTGCTAAATGAATGTGATGCCGTCTCCACATTGATGCTATTTCTTGCTTGTCATTAAAAATGCTCTGCGGTTGGTAAGCCTGGAAGCTATTGTTCATATCAACTTGTCTTGTTTTCAACCTCTAACAGTGATGCTTGAGGGTAATAGTCGTGTATGTGTGTGTGCGTGTGTGTGTAAGTATGTGTGTGTATGCGTGTATGTTTATAGAGAATGTTTAGAATTATTTATGCGTATGCATGTATTTTACTGACTGTTCGACATAGAATAATATTTTACTTTTTTTTTATTACAAGGAATATTCAGAATGATTTATCTGTAGTATTTAGACTTCCGATTGTTTGATATTTGTTGATCAACATTTTATTTTTTTTCGTTGAAGGAGCATATATAGTTACAGTATTTATATGCTTATAGATCACTGATCGTCCAATAAGGGAATCAGTTTTTCTAACGAAGTTGCATTTGACTTTACGCTATCTCAGATATATACGGATTAAAACAGGTGACTCTGTTATGCAAAATTCTTCACTTCTTATAAATCAGCATTTCAGGTTTTTCTCTTGTTTTCTTTATCTTAAAAGAGAACATAGTTATTTTTATGAATATAGATTACAGATTGCGTAATAATGGAAGCAATTTTCAAATTAAATCATATTTGGCTTTACAATAATTGAGATATATACAGACTAGAATGCAAAAGTCTTTCTTTCAATACGACAGACTTCAGGGCAATAATATTTCGAAATATATAGCATAGTAATGACTATTTTACCTGTAATAAAATTAGACATCTTATAATAATTACACAAGAGGAGGACAAAGCCAATGTGATACCTTAGGTTTTCGTCTCTATAGTAAAGGACTTTGTTTCGGACTTGGTATTTCAATATGGCCGCCTGAGGTCACACGCTCAGCAGGGAGATCACCACTCTATGCTACTGGCTCTCTATGACTCTTACGCTTTAACAATACTGTCTAAAGTTATATAAAATATAAGATTCCTGCATGATTTTACTGTCCGACCAAACAGCATTTAACTTTTGTAGGTTATATTGCTTAAGTCAAGCTTTAAGTATCACATAATTATATTCGTGTTGATACTGTTGAACCAAGAGCATTACGGAGTGTTAATGAGTATTACGTATATGTTAAGGAGTGTAGGTAATTTAATAGTATTCATTCTTGTTCTGGAGAATCATCTAAAAAGCTGAATTGTTTTACGAATTTTCATAATCTCCGATGTAGCCCTGATCTGCATACATTACGTATTACATCAAGTGAACTCTACATACGCTATATAATACATCAAATGAAATCTACATACACTACGTAGTGCATTAAGTGAAATCTGCATACACTAAGCAATACATGAAGTGAAATCAGTCATATTTCCCTGTAAGAGTGAGTTATGTGTAGTGAAACATGTCAGCGTTTGTAGAAATCATTTAACTTCTAATCTAGGATATTTTAGGAGAAACAACATCCAGCATACCACGTGGTTCTTCCTTAACGTTGTGCCCTGAGAACTCTTATGACAAATGACCGGAGAAGTTTGCCATTAAAACTATAATAAACTCTTGCCAGATAATGGAATGAAATAGCAGTAAAGTGGTAGATAGCGGAGAAATGACAGGAGAAGTTTACGTAGCAATCATGCAGTCCATATCGCCAAGATGTTACTCAGAATTGTACCGTTCATACTTGCGTAAAAAAAAAAAAAAAAAAAGGGGGTTAAACAAAACAGTTTACAGTGGGTACCTATGTGAGGTTTACAGTTTCTGATAATTAAGATGATTACGTTTGTAAACACTTGCCTTGTAATTAATAGATTACAACTTTGTTCCATATAGGACACTGGGGTAACAGCATATGCCCTCAGCCTCAGTAAGCTGGCATGGTGTCTCAGTGGTCAGCGGTATAAGTCCAAGAGCAGGATCTTTGTCCATTCGCCTTTTCTCAGGCGTGATTACTCACTGATAATAATAATGATAATTAATTATGTTTATGTTTATTTTTCAAATCTTAATTAGCGAAAAGATCCAGAGACTGTTCCACTTTCCCCTAAAGGCCGCTGCATCTTAGTACATCAACAAGGTTGAATCTTAACGAAAATCCAGTATAAAAATGGTCCCTAGTGCGTCTGAGCCCCATGTCACGTTGCGCAATTTCGCCAGTCTTTTTCCAGAACCATTTCAGAAGAGTCTCTGATACATTCTTTTCAGCTCAGTGCAAGGGCGAACGTCGCTGAATGCCACTATGAACGTCACTTCCCGTGTTATTTCTACTTTATTTTTATTTCTGTTTTATTCTTATTTTTGACAAAATATGGGAAATCGGTCATTCAGCCCGTGCTTTGTATTCCCCATTGTAAGCAGATGCCAAAGGCCATGAGGTGACACGGCTGGAGAAGGGTCATAGGGTCACAGTCTTGTCCAAAATCGGTATGTTTAGAGATATCCGTATCCGGTTTTTGACTACTTCGGCATTTTTGCGACCTCATGACCTTGAAAGTAGGCCAGTATCATAACCATCTGGTTTACATAGTCAGGAAACCTTAGGATACCGTCCTTTCAAATTTCACGAAGAAATGAAAAGAGTATGGACGAAAAAATCAGAAAGAATGATGATAATAGATATAATACGTATGACAGCAAATCACTTCACCGCAGCGATACTAAAGTTTAATGATGAATAGCCAATACTTTAACATGAAATAAACTAATGTATTTTATATATGAGCATAAACTTTTATCCAATAATAACGATATCAATGAAACGCAAGAGCATCATCACAGCCCTCCCCTAGGGAGAGCTGGCAGCATTTGTTTGATTTAGACTTGAACTGTGGGAAATTAATAATATATCGTGTCAGATTCGTTATCATTTTCTGGGATTAACAGCTGTTAAAACCATATAATGGCAGTGGTATTGCGTCTGTAATGTCCATGTCCTGGCAGAATCTATGCTTACGTGTAGAGCACCTTTTACAATTTTTTTTTTACCTTATAATTGCCATTTGATGTATATTGTATCCTACGAATAATATCTATCTATACGTCTCTCTTATACGCCGTCCTCTAAGCGATGATGATTTCAGAGGCACTTTTCTTATTAATCAGTTCTTTGTCAGGTTCTGACTAACCGCAGGCTTTTATGCTTTAAGCAATTCTCTCATATTAAAGATTTAAATTCATTGTGCATTCATGAACACATTACATCTTTTCTCGTCTGGAAAACTTTCCGTATCTGCAGAGACCTCAAGATTAGAGTAATACCAGAAAAAGAGCCAGATAAGGTGGCAGTATTTCCATACAAAGAAAAGTAACGGCTCTCTCAGTGGTCAGGGTGATTGATAGCTTGTTAATCTTGTGTTCCATTTCGCTGTTGACTTTCGTAACAATACAGCTTTGCTTTAGCAAATCACTATATTTCGTAGTTTTAAAATGCACTTCCCTTCTAGGTTCACTCGTTACGTATTTCTGAAAAGAAGGATGAAATAAATACAGTTTTTTTAATTTCCTTACATAGCACCGAAAACTTTGACTGAATGAAACACCACGATCTTCTTTGGCCATACCATTCATGAGTTTGAATAATGGCTTAGGAAAGATGTCGGTAATAAAAAGAGATTATCATATAGCCGGAGAGCAATTGATAGCTGGAGGATCATGTATGTATACATATATACATATATATGTATATATACAGTATATATATATATATATATATATATATATATATATATATATATATACATATACATATACATATATATTATATATATATATATATATATATATATATATATATATATATATATATTTATTTATTTAATCTGCATGCACAAATACACATACAAATCTCTCCCTTAAGCCATCCGCCCTCCCCCACCTTGTGCGATTACGTAATTTTACTTGAAAATCGTTATAGCTGAACATTATACAAAAAATGATATTACTTGAAAAGAAAATATACGAAATAGTTTTTAATACGTTTCAAGAAAATTCAAGGCTTCGTAATCTTTGATTTGGAACACGTAACCTTCACGGCTTTGCAAATGAACAAATATAAGAACATTGATAATGTTCCACTTGAAGCGTATCTTCAGTTATTTTTATTACCATATCAACTTTTTATGGAACGCAATTGTTGTTACATTAACGACATTACATCGCCATTACTGCATCAAAAGACCACACCCATTTGAATCTGAGAGGAATACAAAGGGCTTCGGGAGGGATGACTTTGTATGTTGTCACATACCGCGTAATCATTTCAAGTCAAAATCTGTTTTATACTTATCGCATTTCTGCTGTTGTGTCTTGAGCGAGATGAGACACTCCCATGATCTCTCATCGCGAATAAGAAGCTAATAATGGGACGGTACTACTTCAAGGGCAGGTGACGTCCAGTCGCACGCTTTATTGGCGAAACCAGAGCAGGGTTAAATGAACTCTCTCTCTCTCTCTCTCTCTCTCTCTCTCTCTCTCTCTCTCTCTCTCTCTATCAGTGCAAGGGCAGCAAGATTTGTTTCATGTATCCCTCTAGGCTTGATGATGGTAACCAAGCACATTTTAAACGGTATGGCTAATCATTTTTACGTAACGGAAAATTGCCTCTCCTCCTTAGCCTTGGGTTATTAATGTTCACTTGTTACTGTATTGTGTTAAAATTTGAATTATTGGGAGGTTAAATATTATATCGATACAAAAGGTCTTATATTAAAAGAGCGACTTAGGGAAAACAAAATGAAATTACGGTTTGAGGTTTCCGCAAGATATACACGTATGCTGATACCGTGGTGGTGCATTTGATGTGATGAATTCGTCATTGTACCTACAACCCAATTTACTTCTTTCTTTCCTTTCTTTATTTTCGTTTTCTGCTCAACTTCAGTAAGATGACGCGGATGATGATGTATTTCCTGTTGCCCAAAACGAGGTACATACACGTCTCTCCTTAGCTTGAAACATAATTTACCTCAAACCACAACATACTTCCTGTCCTTTATTTGAATTTCCTAGAACATTTTATTGCAAAAGAAGACGAAAACTTTCTCGATTAAGTAGGATATCTGAAATTTTAATAGTTTTAAAGTGTTGTTCTCTAAACTATCTGTCCTTAAACCCCCGCCCCCATGATCTTGATATTTTGCCAACATCTCGAGCATGTACATTCTCGAGTTGCTTATCTGCAATTCGTTTGTCCGTTGAATATCATATTCTTTCTATGAGTATTATGGTGCATATAGCCTTCAATTTGAACATTTAAACCTTTACATTACTCTATCCTTTCTCTTTCAACTTCAGAACTTATTTCCATGTCCGCATAACGCCCTCCAAATTTCCTGTTTTGTTAAACCAGGAGCTTAAACCCTGAGGTCAGATTACCCAATCAAGGGAGAGACACACAAATTCATTCAACTCGCGAGAGGCGCCCAGGACCCACTAAATGGGTCCCGGACGCACTTGGCATGGGGTAATTTAAGTATATCTGGAGCTGCCTGAAACTAAATGCAATTAGAGGACTCCTTAAGTTCGTGTTGAGACATGGAGTATGGACCTGCGAAGGCGAGAGAGAACGTGTTTACGTATTCATGTGTTTACGGTTTAATTAGGTCGGGTCATGTCAGTAATCCAGGTCACGTCTCAATCTTGGTGTTCTGTTCTTAATGACTGCGCAGGACCGCTACGTGCCAGACAGTAGTACATTGCTAATCGGATGTAAAAGAGTTCAGCCTTCAGAGGAATAAATGTTGTTGATGAGAGTGAAGTACTAATGAGAGAGAGAGAGAGAGAGAGATAACAAATAATACATGATATTATGGAGAGACAGAAAGAGATAAATAAGTTACACATGATGTTACAGGATGAGATAACAAGTAATAAATGATGTTATGGAGAGACAGAAAGAGATAAGTTAGTTATGCATGATGTTACATGATGATTTCAACTCCAAAGATGACAGCGCATCTTTTAAAATCCAATGAAAAGAAACACGGATATGGGAGCATTTAAAATCAAATTAAAGCTACCGAACATTAGACTTTCAATGTAGAATTGGATTCACGAATTATTGTCGGTTATTGCATAACACATCCAACCATTTTTTAGGTTTGAAAATATTCTATCAGTTATTAAAAGCCTGTAGATAGATGGACACACACCTATGCACAAATGCTCTATTGACTTAGTTTTTCACGAATAAATCTCACTCTTCTAATCAGAATATTTCTAGCTATGCAAATATGGCGTCAAGGATCTTAAAAGACATTACGTAAGAAATTTTTCAAATCATGTGAATGCCTTTGCAAATTTTGCTGTTAATGTCGAGCTTTCTGTGAAACATAATTGTAGATATCTCTCTCTCTCTCTCTCTCTCTCTCTCTCTCTCTCTCTCTCTCTCTCTCTCTCTCTCTCTCTCTCTCTCTCTCTCTCTCTCTTTCTCTCTCTCTCTCTCTCTCTCTCTCTCTCTCTCTCTCTCTCTCTCTCTCTTCACACCTGTAAGGAAACATAATATCATTCTCAATCTCCTTTTACTTATTATAAACAATAGTTGCAAAAATAATGATAATGATTGCATTGTTACAAATTTAAAACACAGACATTGGTATCCTTCGCTGAAACTTTTACACATGAAGGAAAGTGAAGGTCTGCACTCCAAGCTCATTTCCCTACTAATACGGGCATTTTGTATCATGACCTCATACAAAATGCAACTGAAGCCCTCTCACTTGTTTTGTAACCCTGAAATTTCCTCTTTGACAAAGGAAACTCCTTTATATATATATATATATATGTGTGTGTGTGTGTGTGTGTGTGTATAATGTATGTGTATATATATTAATAGTTTATATATATACATAATATATGTGTATGTACATTAATAGTATTTATATATATGTGTGTGTAAACCAAAGCTTCATTATTCTAAATGAGGGATTTTTCATCTCCGATTTCTCGGTAAATGTAATCAGAATTTCATGCCTATTTGCAAACATTTACCTTTCGATGAAGTGGTATTTTGTTCTAAAAAAATCATACAGTCCAATGACTCATTTCCATTTGAATTACAAACAATTGCGCCAATTAGACCAGCACGTTTTGATATGCATGATGCAAAGTGACGTCTAAACGGAGAGTGAAATTTAAAATGAGAGCATTGTTTCAGTGTCATCCGGTACGTGCCATCTCTCCCTCGCTAGTTGTGTCATGACACCGTTAAAGGGAACCACCTGAACAGCTAAATAATAGCGTTCTCTAATGACAGAGTCTCCGGGAACCGCACGTTCCCAGATAGCGGTCGAAGTGACCGACCGTGTAATTGGGTGCTGTTTACATAAGGCCCGTCGGTGTGGATCTGTTTTCCTACTGAATTCGTTTAGAGGTGGATTTGTTTACTTGCTTTTTTCTGCTCTGTCTCTTTAATAATAATAATAATAATAATAATAATAATAATAATAATAATAATAATAATAATAACAATAATAATAATAATAATAATAATAATAACTCCGATGAAGTTTACTTGAGAGTGGGTCTTCTCCCGAGATATTCAATAATCTGTAATAATAAAATCCGAGTGGATCTTGTTTTTCCTCTCGTGGTTGACATAACACAGCCGCCCACCCCTTGCAAACCGGTTTGTCCGCCCAGGGTGGGGCTGGGTAGGTAGGGCAAAGGGAGGATAGGGGAGACATCCACCCTCCTCCTCCAAGCCTGTTTGTCCGCCCCGGGTGGGACGGGGTAGGTAAGGGATCGGGAGTGTATGGGAGACAGCAGCGCTGGGGTTCCAGCGCGCATAGCGCGTGCCAACAAGCTTTTAATAATAATAATAATAATAATAATAATAATAGAAGTAGTAGTAATAATAACAACAATATACTTTATTTCGGTTCAGTTCGTCGTTGGACGGGTCGGTATAGTTCTCGGCGAGCACTCTGCTGGGTCCGCGTTCGAGTCTCCGGCCGGCCAATGAAGAATTGAAGGAATTTATTTCTGGTGATAGAAATTCATTTCTTGGTATAATGTGGTTCGGATTCCACAATAAGCTGTAGGTCCCGTTGCTAGGTAACCAATTGGTTCTTAGTCACGTAAAATAAGTCTAATCCTTCGGGCCAGCCCTAGGAGAGCTGTTAATCAGCCTCAGTGGTCTGGTTAAACTAGGATATACTTAACTTTAACTTATTTCGGTTCATGCCTACATGAAAATAAACAATAAGGATGCTATAGAAACAACAAAATATAATAATTCATAAAAAATAAATTACCACTACTACTACCCGTAATAATGATAATTATATAAGAGACATGAAAGTAAAGGTAGTGATGGGCTCAGTTAGAGCAATGGAATGTTATCCACGCCTAATCAGTTGTGTAAGGGGAATGAAAAAGTCTTACTGAAAAGATCGGTCATTAACCATCATCATCATTATCATAATGCTGAAGTAAAGTCACAATGTTGTGGATAAATTGTTCCCATTAAACATCCACAGTAATTCCGCTATCTTCTATTTTGGTCAAGGTTTCGAGCAGAGTAAAAGACTTTGGAATTATTGCGGATTTTCAGTGGGCAACAGTAATAATGATAATAATAGTAATAAGTAGCAGCAGTAGTAGTTGCTGCAGAAGTAGTAGTAGTAATAATAACAATATACTTTACTTCGGTTCATGCCTACATGAAAATAAACAATACGGATGCTATAGAAACAACAAAATATAATCATTCATAAAAAATAAATTACCACTATTACTACCCGGCAGTAAACATAAGAAAGTCCAGTAACAATAATGGCTCACGAAAAGGAAAAACAAGAAAAATAAGACGAAACGGAGCAAAACAGTAACGAAAAATAACTGGGTTAAACGAGACGAGGTAATTATGTACAAAAGTCGCCCATCGTCAATGAAGATCACCAACAGGACGGACGTTATGGTGATCAGAAATAGCACTAGTAAAAAATATCTTTAGATATAGTAGTCATTTCATATATATATATTTGTATATATATATATATATATATATATATATATATATATATATATATATATATATATATATATATATATATATATATGTACGTATATATAACTATTTGACCTTCTCTTGACATGTGTGCCCATTCTGTCTTCCTCTCTTTTTTTATTTGTTATTCTGTAAATTATTACATTTGTCTCTTGTATACATTTATTTATGCAGCCTTTGTAAATATTTATGCTAGCAATGACCACTAGGCTGTCCTTCCTCCTGAGCCATCACCTGTTAGGTGAAACGTTTTGATTTATATATATATATATATATATATATATATATATATATATATATATATATATATATATATAATATATATATATATATATATATATATATATATATATATATACTACTTTTTATATTTATATGTATATATGTATGTATATATTTATATAATATATATATATATATATATATATATATATATACTTTTATATATTTATATGTATATATGTATATATATATATATATATATATATATATATATACTTTTATATATTTATATGTATATACGTACAAACATATACATGTATATATATGTATTATATATATAACATATATATATATATATATATATATATATATATATATATATATATATATATATATATATATATATATATATATATTATATACAGTATATAAATACATATATACTATTTTTTCATAAATGTCGACCTTGTTATTTGCTTATCTAATTCACGAGTATAACTTAAACCGTATCTGTAATTCAAAATCATACTTAGCTTAATGCCATGACCTTTCTGAATACCGTAAGAAATCTATAAATATAACTTCGATAAAAAAAATATGATATCCATATTACTTAAGTGTTTTTCCATGTTAGCTTCGATTTTTCTAATCGTATAAAAAAAATTACATATCTAGCCAAGGGCATGAATGAAAAAATCAGATTGAAATAAACGAATCAATCTTCAACGCCTGTGGTCATACTTTACATATTGAAAAGGTTTAATAATTTTTTTATTATTGCTGAATAAACTTGAGACTCCTTTTAGTGACCGCTATCCTCTTAGTGATGCTGTGACTCACAAGGGACTGAGGAAGAGTCCTGTATTTTAGCACTTTCCGTCGGAGTGAATAGTGACATTTACTCCGTGGCTCGCGCCTTCAAAGATTTAGAATATTATGTAACTGTCTTCTGACAAAAAACAAACGAACAAACAAACAAACAGGCTGTCGGTCAACGCAAAAAGTAATGGGGAGGAATGACGCAAGAAAGGCAAGAGTGATTGGCAGGCAGAGTAGGGGGCGTCCAAGTAATTAATATTTTTCTCGAATACATATTAGTTAACCTTTTATGTGATTTTTAATTACTTATTTAATAAAAGCTTGTATTTATCTTGAATCATTAAATTTTTTTATTGCGTGTCTGTCTGTCTCTGTTTTTAGCTTTTTATTCACGTTTTGCACTCTATATATTCATTGACTATAACTTACCAATATCTGTCTTTTTTTTTAGCTGACGGTAAATACCCGCAGCCGATATCACTAAAGATAATAGTGATTAGCGGAAGTTTATGCTGGTCACCATCCACCAGGGGTTATAGTTTGCTTTCATCACCAACCACAATCAAGGTAGAATCTCCACTGATACGGGCTGCGTATATTTAACGTCAGCGCAACAAAAAAAAAAAAAGTCTATTATCATTTCTATCCCATTCAGTAATTTGATTTCACCATCACTTCCCCGTTAATTTTCGTCATAAGTCGAATGTTCCTCCAACTTATAAAATAAACTGCGTCAAACTGCAAGGAACTAAAGTTCTTCTGAGCTTTAGTCCTTTAGGCATCTAGAATTCATCTGTTATATCACCACAAGAAAAGAATGGAACCAATGGTAGAAAACAGATCCGTAACTTATTAGCTAGTCTTACGGTCAGGTCTCTCTTTAATTTCCTATTGATATCTGTATTTCACTGACGGTCTGTTCTTTAATCTTATTTTCATATTTTTATAAATAACCTGAAGTATATCAGCCAGCAACTGAGGATTCTTTCCTTTAAGGGCAACGACTAACCTCGCCCGATTCTCTGGACTGCTTACTACCAGAGACTGCTGTGCTCGTATATTCCTTTTATGCCTATACATGTGCTTTGACTGTATAAAAGATCTTTGTTAAATCTTCAGATCTTCTATGAAGATTCCTTTTCTTATAAGATATCTCCGTCGGTAAGAGGAGCTTCCAGTAATCGACAATTGACAGCGTTAAGGACTAGCGAGTTATAACGTCAGTTCTCTCGATTTCATTTAAGTGAAGGGAATCACCTTCAGCGGGGCAAGTGTATGGTTATAAACGGACGGAATGAGAAGGCGCTCTACGGTAATCCCTAAACTTTCCTTTATGCGAGAACTAAAAAAAGACGAGAAAACATTTTAGGAGATACCTTGAATACTTCTCAACCCTCTCTGTCGATTTCATGGGCGGACCTACTCACTGTGATTAAGCTCAGAAATTCTTTTGGGCAGAATAGATGGAGATCAACTCGGAGCTGATTAGAGTTTTTCTGTCAATTTCCATTGGCGTAGCGTCATCTGGGTCCTCGGCATTGTGAAGGAAATGGCTATAAGGACAGATAACGGAAGCTTAAAGGTGCTCGAGAGAGGTAGATGATCATCGCTGATCGAAGTCAATTTAACCGAAAAGAATAGATGGGGAGAAGAAGAAGAGGAGCAAAAAAGAAAAGGAGAAAGAAAAAAGGGTTTAATGAAGGAAATTTTTTCTGCCCCTATCTGCCTCAGTCTCACTACTTCTATTCTTTCCTTAAAAGAAAAATCGGCTCTTAATTGCTTTTTGATGTATAATAAGAAAATTATTGATCTAACGTTAGGGGATAATTTCTGTCATGGAACAGTTTCAGAGCGAACCTGTATAAGATGACACTCTCACCCTCACTATTCCATTTTTTACAATTTAAAATTTGAAATTCGTTAGATGAGAAATAATAAAAAATGTTTTTTTTTTGTTTTGTAAACATATTTCTATTCAGCTATATTCAAGTCAAGAAAGCTTCTAAACATCTGTTGCATCTTTTGTTATTTTTCTCTAGACTGCATGACGCGGAGAAGCTAAGTTCTTTACAGGTACAACATAATTAAGAGTCCATATCAGATTATTCAATTTTTTTTAGGTCAGTGCTGAAATAAATGAATCATCAAGAAATGAGCTATACGCACACGTGGCGCATGGCCTCAAAGAAAAAAAAAGACTTCAAAATGTATTTAGGAAAGAGAAAATGGAAGGAAAAGTTTGCTAGGTAATGAGTGAGTGCAAATAATGGTAAGAACAGGAGTGGTTGGTGGTAAATGTAAGAGAGAGAGAGAAAGAGAGAGGTGACCTCTAATAAATTATGAGTCCAAGAACAGAAAAAAATGATGACATACGGAAATGATGGTATTAACATTTTCAAATTATCGAGTAATCATGACATTCATCTTATCCCAGTGAACGGTCTTGCCCTATGCTCCTCCATCTCTGAAGAGATAATCCGATCAACTTTAATCTGACAACCAAAAAAAACTAATGACGTTAACAGCCAGCCATATTC
>NC_089746.1:54481511-54489011 GCF_040412425.1 Macrobrachium rosenbergii | reverse complement strand
CAGGCATGAAAACTTCGTGTATATATATACAGTATATGTGTGTTTGTGTGTGTGTATACATATACATACATATATATATATATATATATATATATATATATATATATATATATTTATTCATATATATGTATGTGTGTGTGTCTGTGTAAATAAATATTCATATGAATGTATTGCTAACTCGCTAAAAAAAAAGCCTTTGAAATGCTTATGCAACCAGTAATACCTTTATTAGTGGTTTCATTTGATGGCCAAAGCGATGACTTAGGGTAAGCAAATGAGATTTAAGCGCTAAGTGCAAGACAAACATTATTTGTTTCACTTTGTAACATTTTCGAACTCAAAATCCATCGATTTAACATCAGGCTTAATGAAGGCACATCTCTGCCGTACATTTATCTTGTACAGTTATATTTTTAGCTTTCTGTAAAAGGAAACTATTGTGCCGGCTTTGTCTGTCCGTCCGCACTTATTCTTTCCGCACTTTTTTCTGTCCGCACTTTTTCAGTCCGCCCTCAGATCTTAAAAACTACTGAAGCTAGAGCACTTCAAATTTGTATGTTGATCATCCACCCTCCAGTCATCAAACATACCAAATTGCAGCCCTCTAGCATCAGTATTTTTTATTTTATTTAAGGTTAAAGTTAGCCATAATCGTGCTTCTGGCAACGATATAGGATAGACCACCATCGGTCCGTGGTTAAAGTTTCTTGGATCGCGGCTCATACAGCATTATACCGAGTCCACCGAAAGATAGATATATTTTCGGTGGCCTTGATCATACGCTGTAGCGGCAGTACAGAAAAATCGATTGCGCTGAAGAAACTTCGGCGCATTTTTTTACTTGTTTTAATTGCTTTTAATTTTACGTTGTTTTAGGCAGTTTGTTTATGGAAGGTCAGTAGTGCTATTATGGGCACTTTGGGTGCTACTTGAAAATCACTTTATATAATGTTTTTATGACCATCAGCGTTATTATTATTATTATTATTATTATTATTATTATTATTATTATTATTATTATTATTAGTACTTCTATTTATTCCAATTTTATTTATGGACCCTTGAAAAGAAATTAATCTGCCTAATGATGATTAAAACAAAGAATAAACAAAGACGTATCTCTTCCGTTAACAGCGGCGTTCAACCGTTCACACGTTGCTCTTAATAACGCTTAAAATGATAGTGATAATAATACTGGTGACGGTACAAGCGTGCTCAGCATTATTATTCTAAAAGTGCTATGCTCATCAGCATACGTGTAATGTCTAGCGTATATTAATTTGCTTGTGGGACACAGAATGCTCAAGCATCCCTTTAGCATATTCCGTAACACGTAAGTTCGAAAGTAATTAATCAATAAAAAAAATAAATCACATTTTGTAAAGCAACAAGCATAGGAATGCGAAGTGTTCTCTCATTTATGCGTGCAAGCAGTAAATTCAGAGCACTGCTGGCAATTTTTGTATTTCTGTCAACATGCAACATTCAGTGAGGGACAAAGAAATCTACTGGCGCGTTGGTAAATTGGCCAACACCATGACAACTACGTTCCAAATTCATATTCTGAGAGATATTCATCAATCAATATAATATAATATAATATAATATAATATAATATAATTAAAAACTAATATAACATGATAGATTAAAAAACTGTCGTACAGTACCAACTCGGTGTACAGGTGTGATCATCTGAAATTATTTTGTGATCAAAGTTTATAGGTGTATTCCTTACGATGAAGAATGCTTTCCAGCGATGATAGAATGCTCAAGCTTTACCACCTCATACTTTATTCATCCCACAAAGCTTGAAAAATCAGGAACAATAAATCTAGAAGGTGTGGGCCAATACGATGCGCTTCACGGGTCATCGAGTTTTCAGAAGTCGATCCAGGACGTTCGTCCCAACATAAATCCCAAAGATCAGAAGACTCGGGAGAATTTTTTTTCTGGATCCTCTGCCGAGGAAAGAAGTTGAAATGGTTGTAGAATAAAAAGGAATAGTCAAATAACATCAAAATAAGAACAGTTACGTCAACAAAAGAGGCGATCAGCCAGAAGAAAAAAAGAAATGAAGTAAGTTTTAAATCATTGGGTTTATTGTTTAAGACTAATTTTAAGGATATAGATAGAAACTCTCATATGAAGCAAAATATATTTTCATTGTGGCCTTTTCTTACCATTAAGTTCCCTCTGCGTCCTGATTAGACTTTCTCACCCATGACTATGCAGAGCGCAAGAGGATATTCCGGGTGATACTTGAATTTCTCCCGCATCTCCGGCGATTCCCATCTCGATTAGTTGTGAGATGAATGACGTTAGGCCTTCGCGGGAGAAGTTAGGTCTAAAAGGCTGTCAAGTACAGGTCTACATTTCAAATGGATAACAGGCTTAGCTTCATAATCGTATTATTAAAAAAAAAATGGCATTTACGTTTTACTTCAAAAATGGTTCATTAGTTTCGAGACTAACCAACACATTTCAAAAATTTTAATGACAAAAGTTGTGCCAACTATTGATTTCAGATAGCCAGCGGGAAGATGGTGTACATTGTCCATGAAAGGAGATATCGCAAATGAATGTTGACTAATTATTTGTTTTTTTATACATATTTATCTATTTCTGTAATCTATTAGCAACCACCAAAATTTGCACAGAGTAATATACACGGGTGGTAAAACTGACACCTTTAAAATTCAATATGTTTGATAGCAGTCACATTCCTCCAGCAGAAAAATAAAAGATAGTTTGGCGGCAAAATGTTAAGAAATGCCAGAAGCAAGCTCTCATGGGACGTCTCCATGACACATAAGTTGACTTAGGGATCATTGACTCTTACTTTTGACTCAAATGATGCTCAAAGAATTTTCCAACAGATTTTTCTCCTACGGAGAGATATTAAATCTGATTCTCGGCCGAATGAGTTCGTATGCTAAACATTTAAAGCTGCTGATATATCAAGCTGATGTAGTTTTGGTTTCACACGCAAATGCAACCTGCTGACAAACTTGTTTAGATTTCATTACACAAATAAAAACGTAGACTTTCTCTCATCCTCCATTTCGTTTAAATAGCGAGAAAAAAATTCTTTTGCACATCTTGGAAAACTGAATGAAAGGCACGATCAAAAGTATTATTATTCAAGTAATGCTATTTTCCAAAAGCGAACTACTGTTACACGAGTGTGTAAATCTATACGGTGAGGTAAAAAGAAATTACCTTAATGTCAACACTATATCACCTTTACAACTTATTTGCATGGATTCTATTTCCTTATTTTAAACAAAATGAGAGAGAGAGATTTCTTTTTACGGCCTCATTTCCTATTTTATTTTCTTCTTCCTCCTTATGTAATCATTCGCAGTCAATCATTTGCTACTTTTTTCGTCCTCTTCCCCCAAAAAATCAGTTCGAGCGTCTTTAAGCGTCTTTTCTCTCGGCTAATCACTATTTCCTTCAACGATTTCCAATGAACCAAATACGGCAAAGTTTTTGATTGAAGTACTGCTCCGAAAATTGACTGAAAAACTTTTCTAAATTCGTAACTTTTTCCTCCTCCTTCCAAAGAAAGTCGGCGATCACTGTGAGTAACTGATTCAGAGTCTTTGTAGAAATAGAAATAGTTCAGTCAGCTGGAGGAACAGACTTACCATGTTGTCTACCTCCTCTGACGAAGCCTCGTCATTCATAGTGATGTACTTGGCTTCATTCATGAAATAGCTGATCTTTACTCCTTGGGGAAAATTCAAGTATTCCCATAGAGTTGGCTTCATTTATGAAATAGCTGATCATTACCCCTTTGGGGAAAATTCAAGTATTCCCATAGAGTTGGCTTCATTCATGAAATAGCTGATCATTACTCCTTAGCATTCCCATAGAGTTGGCTTCATTCATGAAATAGCTGATCATTACTCCTTAGCATTCCCAAGAGTTGGCTTCATTCAGGAAATTGGCTGATCATTACATGGGAAAAATTCAGCATTCCCATTTGGCTCATTCATGAAATAGCTGATCATTACTCCTTGAGGAAAATTCAAGTATTCCCACAGAGATGGCTTCATTCATGAAATAGCTGATCATTACTCCTTAGTATTCCCATAGAGTTGGGTTCATTCATGAAATAGCTGATCATTACTTCTTGAGGAAAATTCAAGTATTCCAACAGAGTTGGCTTCATTCATGAAATGGCTGATCTTAACTCTTCAGGAAATCGAGATCTCTCTTAGAGAGGGCTGAGAAAGCACTGATATCGAGAAATCAAGATGGTCTCATATTAGCACTGTCTTTTGTTCTTTGATCAACCCGATAAGACTTAACATGACGAAATCTAAGTAGAGAGAGTATATTTTGAAGAGCCGTCTTACCTTATTGGGAAAAACCGATAGATGAGGATTCACTTGTGATATGGTAAAGCTATTATAAAATATCAAAGTATAGGACAATATCATTTGCCTATTAAAATTTCTCAAGCAATATTTGTTTGAAGTTAGAAATCACTGGTTAAATCTCTGTGTTGAATGTATGTAAGTATGTGTGTTTGTGTGTGTAAATGTATAAATATATATATATATAAATTATATATATATATATATATATAAATATATATATATATATTTATAAATATATATATAAAATTATATATCTGAAAATACCAGATAAAATATATACATACATATTTTTACATACGTATAAAGCTGTAAAATTTTATATCTAAAAATACCAGAAAAACGTGTAACATACATACATATATTACATATATATATATATATATACATATACATATATATATATATATACATATATATATATATATATATATATATATATATATATATATATATATATCGAAAACGATCCAACGAAAACCATAAAAGCAAAAACGAGGTAACTTGAGGTTAACAAAAAAATTGAATAAACTTTAGATGGTACTGGTCTCAGTAGGTCAAGCAGGGCAAAGGGCATACGAAAATTCGTAGGAAAAAAAATTGTGTCCATGAGCTAGCAAAATTTGGCTTATTCAAAATATAATGTGCAGCAAGAAAAATTCTAGGTTTCTTTATCTGTTTATTTTCATGAAAGCAAAGGTCAACAAGGTTAGATGTATCAAGAAATATTCAGATAAGTTCATTTTGTCCATAAATTGCGAGTGTATGGGAACTATGAAATTCGATTTCATGAATAGCAAACTTCAAGATTTGTAAGTTTGCTAAACATCAGGCAAATTAAATGAGTAAAGGAAAACCCCGTCAAAACATGAAATATATAATAAAATAATATTCCATAATAGAGAATATAAAGAAAATGCTGGATGAATTTTAGGTCCTCTATTTCATTTTTATCTTATGTCTTTTTTAATTACTCTTAAAGAGACTCCTTAGAGACAGAAAATGTATGATAAATCTCTATTCGGGATTTCTTTCACCTCCTCCTGTAGATAACTGGCATAACATAGTCAAACAAAACATGATTACCTACATAAAAGAATCAGTTGAATAATGGGTAGATGAAAAGGAGATTGAATAGGTAAATGAAAAGGCTCAGAATAACGCCACTTATACAGCCATAAACAAATTAAGAAGAAAACCCGACAGAGTTTACATGAAAGTCGAATGAAATTTCAGCAGAGTAAATTTTTCCTCAGAGATATGAAACATGTTTTCCCCCATATTTACGACTCTTAATAAAAAAAAAAAAAAACTTTTGTGGAATAACCTACTGATGTTGGACGCCAAGAGAACTTTTTAATCGATCGGCCAATTACAGCAACCTTACCTGGCTAATGGGACCCTATTTTTTCCTTATTCTCTTCCATGAAGCTGCTTGAAAAATCGGCTGGAATTGCGTCCTTTAATGGTAACGCTTTCGTATCATTATTAATGTTTCCACTTTAATGTGTGACTTTAAGTAAGAGAAATTAGAGTCTTGGACTGTCGGAAAATAAGTTTAATTGCTGTGTTAATTTTTGCACGATTCACTTGAATCTTTCCCATTGCTGAAGTCTTTCCTGACAGAGCCGTTCGTTTATAAATAAAAGGAATTCCTATTTTGCATGTTTTATGACGCAAATTTTTATGGTGAGTGTATTTTTTTTTACAGAGGTATTATTTCTGTTATTTAGAACTTTGAGGATGAACCTGACACACACAAACACATATATATATATAGTGTGTGTATATATATATATATATATATATATATATATATATATATATATATATATATATATATATATATATATTACATATAAATATACACACACACACACACATATATATATATATATATATATATATATATATATATATAGAGAGAGAGAGAGAGAGAGAGAGAGAGAGAGAAAAAATATATTTGCAACAGTATTTAAAAATATCATTCACTCTGGCGGTTGCATAAACTTCAGATATATTAAATAACGGTCCCATCAGTATGTTGAATGTTTTCCGTTTTTCTGAGAGAGGATCTCTAATGTATATTTAAATCTATAATGATAAACTATAAATATACGTTGCCTGTCACAAGTCTCTCAACAAGATTTCAATTTTCTTCATTCTGTCCAATTTTTTCTTTGGCTGGTAATATTTTATTACATCGTTGCATTTAATAAACCGTCCAGATTTTTCATACATCAAATTCTAGATCGATAAAAAAAAAACAAAGAAGAACAGTTGTTGGAAAAACGCAAAGAACATTGATAATAAAAGGATGAAGTTCTCCTAAAAATCTTACACATGGTTATAATTCATCATCCCCATTCTTCAGGTCAAGGAACTTTCTATAAATTAAGGAACGTTATTAGGTCAAGGAACCGTAAATGAGACTCAGACGCTATCTTGGGAACCACTAAATAATAGCTTATGATTTGTCTTTCCACAGAAGCTCAAGATAAAAACCGCAGTGTCTAAGAGGTCTTTTGGACCAGTGCCCAGTTGACTGAACTGAATAGTGTTTGTTTTATCTTGCCTTTGATTTTTAAGGTAACATTGGTCTCGTTTGGTTTTATTGATTTTCAATCCTGATTTCACTTTTTTTAGTATTGAGTGATAGTTATTTCTAACTGAAAGGATTGTTACACTGCCGCTTATTAGATTCCATGTACCCATATCTTCTCGAGGTTTCCATGATCCTCAGGGTCAAAGTAATGTTATTTGTTTCCTTGACTGATTCAACTTCAAGGATCTTACCTTTGAATCAGTAAATAATCCAAAATCGTTTTCTGTTATGCATCCTAATTTCTTAAAATTATAAGTATCCTACACTATGTATGAATAAAATTGGGAAATTACCTTACTATCCTATAGCACATAATATATCCCGAAGGAAAGCGTCTTCCCATATTCGCACAGGTTTTCTTGCATCCCTTGTAGGTATCAGTACATGCTATGCATTTTGCGAGTTTTGTGATTTTTAAAAAACAATTGTGACAGCTTAACCAGTATGCTTAGTCACCGGTTTTTCAGTATGAGGAACTTCCACGGTTTCGGTCGTTTACGTGAGATTTGT
>NC_089746.1:54469011-54476511 GCF_040412425.1 Macrobrachium rosenbergii | reverse complement strand
AAACTACTATTAGAACAGGGGCAATTAACCGGCTCATACGCTCTTCCGTCAAATTGTACGGTCAACACTGACCACGATCAAAGTCTCTCCATTTTAGGATATTCTTGAACCTCAGTAAGGGAGAAATCAACCGGCCTCATTCTCATGGAAGTAAATACCGTTTGCGGAAATCGGCGGTTCTTTATATCCCGTCCTGGATAAACGTCCACCATCAACCTGCGCATGCGCATCTCCCTGTCTGGAGCCATCAACCTGCCTCCCTGAACTGAATCGTGCCTGTTAAAAAGTTTTTTATTGTGAAGTTTCAAATTACGAAAGAATAGTCCATCAATCCCTGCTTCCCACTGCCGGTTCCTGAAGACATGATCTTCGTCCATTACTCAGGAGTATTGAAAAACTTTTGGGTGATATTTTATGAATACTTCTGAACTGGAAGTCCGATGTACGGATATTGAAAATACTTTCTTCTTCTTCTTCTTCTTCTTCTTCTTCTTCTTCTTCTTCTTGTTACAGAAGGCGAGTCTTCCCATTTTCGATAAATTGGGATCTTCCATTTCATATGTCATCATCATATATTGGTTTTCACCGATCTTACCGTATCCTGAATATTTCATTTTAATTTTTTTAAATCTCAATTTTTACTAGAATTCACCTAATCTAATTTCATTCTTTTCATAAATACACCCATCATACACGAAGATAGCTAGCAAATGTCATCTCTTAATACATCACTTGATAATTAACTCTATATGTACGCAACAACGATTGTTTTAAATGATGAAATAACACTGCATAAAAATTTTAAATGGTTGGAGACAGCGAAGAAATATCCCTGTAATCCACCTGGAATGTAATTGATGTTGAAGATGAAAGTAGTTGTTCCTAAATATGTACACTGGTATAAATGGTAGCAAATATTCGGTAAAAATGGAAGGATATACGTCAAACCTCACCACTTCAAGTCCAGGAGTTCAGAAAGAGAAAAAATATAGTTACACGATGCCATTTTCTCAGTAGGTATGATTAATGACTATAGTATATTGTAGTAAATTATATGCCATTTTAATCGACATTAGATTGAAATACTAAGTAAAAATATAGTGAAAGAAGCATTAAATGAGTTAGCTAAGTTCACTGAGAGGGAGAGCTATGTTGTGACGATAATACAGTGTAAACCCCGCCCATGTGAGTCTGTTGATCAATTAGCGATATATTCTTGCTACTAGCACGTACGAGATAATCCGTCCAGGTTACTGGCACACCTGAGCTCGCGTATAGCTTCTCCGGATTCTGCAGATTAGTTGCTTTGTTGAACTAAGTTTATTTATTGAAGTGTTTGCGTGACTACCACTTCACACTGCCGTTTTCGCTTTCATTTTGTCCTTAGTTGTGTCTAAGTTCCGAATGTGTTGCCTGTTTTGTAATATCGTACGATATTGCAATTCTTAGACTGTTAAGAAACATTGGCCTTACGTTTGCCAGTACTTTTAATCTCAGTGATGCATGCGTCTTAGAGCTCCTCACCCACGGGAAGTTCATACTAGCAAATCCCTGTGTTAGGACAAGGTTAATCTAATTTGGCAACAACAAAAAAACAACACTGCACGCAAGTGACAGGCAAGTTAAACAAACAAAGTTTCTGGTCTGCTGTAAGCCAACCACTTTTTAATAATGTTGGTTTTCTAACTTTTCGTCATAAACTTGTTGAAAGGGGATCAAATGTAAGATTTTGGCCAAACTTTCCCACTGGGCTTATATATGACCTTAAGGGAAAGTGCGGGGTTTTTTTGGTTTCCGTTTGGCTTTATATCACCCATGATTGCTGTATGAAGTGATGCAATCGGCTTTTCAAACAACAAAATTTTTTATTTCCTTGAGGCATAAGAAATATCGTATGATATATGTCAATAATTCTTATTAGCGTTTGGGGACGCACGCACACTCACCCAAATTATATTATATATATGTGTATATATATATGTATATATATATATATATATATATATATATATATATATATATATATATATATAATATATATATATATGTATATATGTATATATATATATATATATATATATATATATATATATATATATATATATATATATATATATATATATATATATATATATATATATATATATATGTATATGTATATGTGTATATGTATATATATATATATATATATATATATATATATATATATATATATATATATATATATATACATATATATATATATATATATATATATATATATGTATATGTGTTTTTAAGTCCTATATTTTGGTTGTATTTATAATATATAACAAATTGAATTTAATCACCAGTATATATATATATATATATATACATATACATATATATATATACCTATATTTGATATATACCTCACGCGTACAGTGTGTTTTTTAACTGTTTTTGTTGTATTTAAAAATCGTTATTTAATCACCAGTTGCATTATGTACTGACACTTTATGCTATAATGGCTTTGGATGTTATTATTGGAACTGTTTTTGTTCTCATTGAAAAATCGTTATTTATTCCTTGTATTAGTGTTTACATTTTATGCTATTCAATGGATTGTGGATGTTAACAATAAAATATATATTATATAATATATATAATATATATATATATATATATATATATATATATATATATATATATATATATATATATATATATATATAATATATATATTTATATATGCAGAACAGTACGTAAATATTATAAATATACATACACCGCCGAACAGATTCAGACTAAATAGCTAGTTATTTATACGTATACGTTTGTGTCTCTATGTATACATCTTTTCTAGCATAAACCTTAGAGAATTGTCTCACAGTAGGCCATGTAAAATCACCTGGAATCAGGAACATCATCGAATGACGGAACAAAAGTTGCAATACAGGAGGCCATTTGGACGATTGAAAGGGCCTCCCCTGGTGGGTGGGTGGTTGGGTGAGGTAGGGGAGGGAGGAGAATGAGAGGTAGGAAGGAAGGGGAAAGGAGGGACGAAGGAGAAGGGATGGGGAGGAAAATGCTTGTGCTTCCAGGATGCAGAAAAGCGACGATCGTAATTTCCAAAAGAGGTCGTTCCTCTCTTAGGACTTAAAGGGGTCTCACTCTTGTTTTCCATCTTTGAGAGAGAGAGAGAGAGAGAGAGAGAGAGAGAGAGAGAGAGAGTTAGAGGTGATTACTGAGAAGAACCGTTAATCAAAAAAATACATAATAAGATTTTGCTGGGAGGGCTTCCAGCTTCCGAAACATTCTTGATACAAGTAAATTATCACGGAGGCCCATTGAATTAATGAAATTCACTTTTAATGCTCTTGAAGGGAACAATATTTTCCATTTAACGGTTTGAAGTCTTCTAGTAATGCGTCGTGGCATAAATTGATAATATAGCTACGGATTACGAAATAAAGCCATTTATATCTTGCGATGTCTGAGAAGAAAGACGTTCCAAACTGTACAAATAAATTTCTAGTCTTATAGTGGAATTTTTCTATTCTATTGTTCCAAGGCTGTCCTTTCACAACGAAGAAATGTAAAAAGAAATAAAGATTAAATGTTCTAAATCCTCTTAGCGTTCTGTAACTATGCCTTTTACTACAGTAAGGTCAAAAGAATTGAGTGTGAATTAAATGTTCGGCTTGGCGGACATTCTACTATGCCAAGATCATTCCGATGACATTCGCTTCAAATATTCTTAGGTGAATTCATTATTCTCCTCCAAAGACCAAACTCACACGCCTAAGGATGAGAGTCAAAGCCAGCTAGTAATTTAGGTATTTGAGAACGGCTTGTCTCCTGGCTTTCTGAACATACAATGCATTAATGTAAAATCTCGTCATGGCCAACCTTACTACCTCTAATGCGGAATACTGTTGGCAGATAAACTCAGCAGCGTCAGATCAGTTCACGAATAACGAAAATGCACCAGGAATGACGCAGTAGCGCTTATTGACTTTCATAAGTCGAAATGAGATGAGAAGTTGTGTTGATGACTTTGGAATTCTAAATCCTTTTTGCCCCTCTGCGAGAGCTGGACTGCAAAGCAAACACGTGTCTAGTTATGAATATGATTTGGGGAAGTAAGAATTAATGCTGGCCAAAGTTATCAGTATTCATAACTGCGATCGCTGGGTCGTATGTAAGTGTGTCTGCATAAGTCTGTGCAGGGAAGCCATTGTTGTGGAAGCTTGAATCTGATATTTGATCTCAGATATTTGCTATGGAAAATGACACACATTAATTTTATATGGGAAAAAATAATAGTGAATATAATAGTGACTTTATCGTTACAAAGAGGAAAGTGACGAATCAGTAAAATGCTAAAATACATCTATTCTTTCATTGAAAGAACAGGCATATTATAGAAGTTTAATGTTTCTGTGTTTCATTTCACTTCCAACACAGTACGGATTGATTGGCGATTGATCAAGTTCTTTATAGCATCATAGGCTTGACTGAGTCATTTAATGACTATTAATAAACATATGTTCGTTCATACTGCTCGTTAATCCTAAAAAAATGGAACTGAATCGATACCGCAGATATTTCTAGAAATAAACTTTTTCTTCGTCGATATTCTTTTCGATCCTGGGAAAGGAAATAGTGTATTGTCAAAGAAGTACTATTTTTACTTATAATAATCTGAGAACCAATACAGAAAAGGAATAAATAACCACATGATTCCCATACAAACACGCTTGCGCACGTTTACGCACCTATACGGGGGCTGGGTGGGGTGGCTAGGGAGAAAATTAATTAAAAGTCACTGCCACATCTCTAATTATCGCAGAATAAAGAATAAACTCCTGTTCAGAAATCCCAAGAAAAGGCACCACCAACGTCTAGGTCTTTTTCTCCTTCTTCCCAAAAGTTACCAAAAATTATAAACTTTTCCCCCTTCTGTCTCTCCAGATTTCTGGCCTCTTCAATCCTCTTGACTCTAAACATAAAGTTTTAATGCAACCTTATTTTTTTTTGTATTCGTATTCAGTCTCCACAATTCTCTTTGATACGCCACTATATTTTAACTGCAAATTGTAAATGAAAACCCGCATTTATGTTCTTATGTAAATACTGTATTTGAACAATGTAGGTCAACATTGAAATGACAGCTTTCGACATTTTGCATTGCAGTCCACATCAACCAACTGGCTGAGAATATACAGTACAAAGTTTTACAAAAGAATTTTAATATGACGGATTTTTGGTATAAAGTTTGGCCATTTAAATAGTCGTCAATTACGAACTGGTCATTTATGAAATGATTGATCTTCTGACACCATGCCCTGCGTCCACTGTTGTCCTCAATTGGTATTCAGGCTATCCGGGTATGGTAGATGCCCTTCTGCATTGCTATTTGTTTCTGGAACAGTTTAACTTCCACAGAGAACCACAATATCAGGTCTTATTTAAAAGGTAAGCGCATGGACACAAGGCAACGAATAAAACTCCCTTAGTTGGTGAAAGTTAATAAATGAAAAGTAGTTTGACATGGCACCTCTAATAATTGCCTATCTTCCCTTTTGCATTGCTATTTGTTTCTGGAACAGTTTAACTTCCACAGAGAACCACAATATCAGGAGTCTTAAGAAACTGATTAAAAGGTAAGCGCATGGACTTACAAGAATAAATTGCAACGAATAAAACTGACCCTTAGTTGGTGAAAGTTAATAAATGAAAGAAGTTTGACATGGCACCTCTAATAATTGTGAGTAGAGAGGATGAAAATAGGGAGAAACATAAAAATAAGACGAAATTGTTAAAGGAATACGAGCGATGAAAACTGAATTGATTAACTGATTAATATTACTCTAATAGGCGTCAATGCAGTGAAAAGGTAACCAGAAGGTTTAGTAGTGGCTCGGACTTGTAGAGAAACTGGGAAAGGATACATTAGGTAAAAGTTCCGTGAAAAAGAAGAAAAATAAGAAAGTACCTTGCTGACTTAGTTGTAACAGTTAGAATTAGAATTAGGTTCTGGAACGACTCGGTCTCAATATCTAGAGATTGAAAGTTCGTGTGTGTAATTAGGATTTTTGTGATGGGGTTATATACATATATATATATACACACAAATATATACAGTATACAGTATATGTATACAGTATATATATATATATATATATATATATATATATATATATATATATATATTATATATATATTTATTATATTCATACATACATAAATATATATATATATATATATATATATATATATATATATATATATATATATATATATCATTATATTTATTCAATGGACACCATTTTACATTCTGAAGTTAACACAGCCTCATCATGAAGAATGTAACTGACACCACAACGCTTGGACAAGTTCCCGGACCGTACGTCGTCGCTCTCCATTACTGTCATTTACTGGCCTTGTTGTAGATGTCTTTTAAAAGGTATTAATATTCTTACCTCTAAATTCTCCCGCAACGTCCCCTCCCCCCGCAATCCCCCCGCCCCCGCGCCCGGCTGTTATCCATTTGTGACCTTACATTTCCAAAAACCCTATTTCTAGATTTCTTTCCTTGCCTGTATTTTTTCTACTAACCATATTCAACTATTATCTCTTTAAAAATCAACCATTGATGAAAAGAGATGTTTAACTTTACATAAACCTCTTTCACCTAATCTCTCTCTCTCTCTCTCTCTCTCTCTCTCTCTCTCTCTCTCCCCTTGGTACATCTGCCCGGATACAGTTATCAGATGGCCTCGTTACGACGCTATAGAAAGCTCGGGTTTATTGCTGATGATGATTAGCCTTGTAAGCACTAATGAGGACATCTGTAATTAGGCCTTGGAGGAGTACGTTTATTCTTCTTTAGATGGGAGCCTTGACGAATCTCATTGTTTTTTAATAAAAAATGTTCCACTGCACATTTCAAAAAATTGTCTTTTTACATGATGCTTCTTTTCTATTCATGTTAATCTTTCTCACTTCTTTCGCAACTGAAATTTATTATCTTTTCTTGTCAGAGTATCATGTTTTCCATCAATCGGAAGAAGTCAGACGTAATCCCAGTCACCAGTCACGTGATGAGATAAGGTTACCTTCAGATCAGACTGAGGTCAACCTAGTCAGAATGTCACACAGATCGCGCTCTCCTTTCAAGGTCAGCCGCCCTCTACTCTTCCATGACGTTCCACCCACGGGCTGCGGGCGTGGCCCAGCAGCCACCGCCCTCCGCGTGGGAGACATCAACTTTCCTCACGTCCATATCCTGCAGGAGCAGCGTCTCATGAGGTGATTCCGGTCCTTGCCCTAGGGCTGTGGGTTAGGCATGACGTGGATACGAACCGATTACCAGTGGCTGATCGTTCGTGGCCTTCTTCGGATTACATGGACGACTGTCCTAGCGAATACGTTTGTGGTTAACTCATGAACGTCAACGGGTTGCATATATGCTTGATTAGCGGAAGACTACGATTCTTTATTATCGATATAATACTATTCCTCATGTATAAT
>NC_089746.1:54346511-54464011 GCF_040412425.1 Macrobrachium rosenbergii | reverse complement strand
ATAATATATTTTGTGTGGTGATAATAGTTGCTGAAATATCATATGTAGTGTAATGTCAGATCTCACAAGAATGAATGATTTAGATAACTTAACAGTGTAATTTAGAATTAGTAATACGTTTTTAATAGTAACATAGTGTGTCAGCAACACGTGTGTTCTGCAAATGCTTTGTTTTGCTTCGATTGTCATTGGGAAAGATAACGTGTTGACAAGTGAGAGATGACAGTCAAGCCGTGTTAAGATTTTGTTAAAAGCTTTGTTCCATATGATTTTCTGGTAAAGTCTTGTACCTTTTTGAGAAATACAAACGAGTTGCTGCACTGAAGCACATGACAATTACGTCATGTTCAAGATTACATTGCTCTGATCATGTATTGTTCTGATCTCGTCCCATACGATTTTCTGTTTGAGTAACATACGCCTTTCTAAGATTAAAAGCACATGTCTCGATCGATTACCTCATGTTTTGTAAGATTGCATTGCTTTGATCACGTGGTGTTCTAATGTGTTAGTTTTAGCCCCAAAATGCTTTGCCTTAATAATGACATCATCTGATTGTTTTGCTTCTAACTGGAATCCTAAAGTTTGTTCATTCTGATTTCAGAGACTTTTGTGTGGTTCCTCCCCACACCCCCACCACTCTCTCTCTCTCTCTCTCTCTCTCTCTCTCTCTCTCTCTCTCTCTCTCTCTCTTTCATCAAAAGAGAGAAGTTATTAACATAAAATATTTGTGTGTTCATTGATATTAGTCTTAGCTTTTGAGATCTGGTAGTAATGGTAACAAGTGTATATATTCGTAATGGCACCTAACAGAATTGTGCGTTTTGTGAATCTCAAGCAGCTGCATTGGGGCGATTTTGTGAAAGTTTTCACAAGCTTGTGTAAGGTAAAGTGAATTTTGCTTATCATTACCATGGTATAATAAGGTATATTAAGGGATTTTTGCCTTAGTGTAATTGTTTTTGGTAAATATTTTGTTTATTCTTGTGTGTTCTTGAGTTTGCAATCTCTTAATTTTTCACATTTTATATAGTGGGGATTTAACATTCATTTACTTAGCATTTTAAGTATTTCTTAATAGTTTAACGTAACATACTTGATTTAATTTTCATTCACTTAGATTTTCTTTTCACTTGGAACACATCATGACAGTATATACAATACATAGGGTTTATATATATATATACATATATATATGTGTGTGTGTATTCATATATATGTGTGTGCATGCTTGTGTATTTTCGTATAAATGTATACATATATATATATATATATATATATATATATATATATATATATATATATATATATATATATATATATATATATATATACATACATAAGCAAGTTCTAAAATATTTTGCATGTAATACACAGCAACGTTATTCGCTGAAACAATTTTGAATCATATTTAAAACATTTTATCATGAGTAAATTTCTTTTAGAGATTATACCCAGCAAAATCATTTGTTGAAATAAATGCACTGTATGCAGATTCTATGTAAAATAAAATGAAATGTTACCTAGGAAAACGTTAAAATGAAAATCATATTAATAAAGAAGACATATCTATAGCCCACACAGATATATTTCACAATGCTTAAATTAATATTATTGATATCAAGAAATAGTTTAAGGTTGGACGCAAATGGAGTCGACATTTAGCGTTGGTTTTTGTAAGAAATATTTTCATACCGGATATATTGGATTCATTTAATAGTTTTACTTAGTAGAACACGCTTCACTGAAATTAGATGAAATTCCAAACCTTACCTGGTGTACAGAAAAGACAGTTTGCAAGCTTCGTTTTTAGAGCTGACTAAGGCTCGGTTCTATCTCAGATTCACTTCCTGCACTTCAACAGGCCTCATTTCTAGGTCTAATCTTATTCGTTATGTAAAAATGATTACCTCATTCTACCTTCAGTGGCTTCCTTCACTGTAAATAATATCGTAAACCACATGAGAAATCATGGCTTTTGCATCATGGAGCGCAAACAATATAATATATATTATAGGCACCTTGTTTATTTACATTAAACCATACCTGTTCCCTTACGATAGGGGTTACCCTGGCTATTCCTGACCGTTCCCATCTGTTGCCCGTGTTGTAATCTCATGTATTCATTATTTTTTTTTTTTCTCTGAGTTTTATTACCCATACCTCCCACGTCAGTAATATAGCTCATTTGGCTTCAAGCAAAGGTACCTACAATTATCATTCCCCAACTTTAAACATTCTTTTTTCATGATTTAACAAACTTAACCTTCATACTGTATATTTGGCCTGAAAACTGGAGGAAAACAGTCAAGTTATCCCTCTCCTGTGAGGGAATAAATCCTATTTTTAACTCATATGGTTGGCCTGGGGTATTTTATAAGCGCTTTAGAATTTGTATTTCTACTTTCAACACTGATGTTCGAAATACCATTCGGTTTTTAAGCAGATAAAACTGAAAACCTTTGTTTTTTTCGCGTACAGAAACACTACTTATTCTTTTATAAAATTCATACAATTATAGTTAATGAAATCTGACGCGTTGAGTAGCCACGCGAGTGTCATAAGAGATGTAATTAGTTTTAAAAGTAATTATTGAAAGTTGCCTATTTAGTTCATTAGCAAGTACTCGACCGAGTTGAAGTAGGGTTGATATAAGGGAAGATCTGTTCAATAATGAGTTAATGTATTAATTAGGGAACATTACTTCAGCTCTTGTATCAGGAGTTGACTGATAATCAAACAAAAGCTCTTGCCAGATTTCTGTCAACTAGAAAATTATTAATCATAAAAACGTCTGGTACTAAACAAACCATGAAAAACACCTACAGCTATAAAGAATGTTACTGTTTTAGAATCCTTGTGTGTAAATTAAAGAAAAGTGTTCTGGCCAATTAAGTAATTAAACCATGTTTACAGCATTGTACTAAAAGGTTCTTTACAACGTCCGCTCTTCCGTCCGTGTTGGTTCCATGAGTCCAGAGGTCCACACCAGGCATTTTATGAACTTTAACACCTTACCTGTGCAGGCAATAAGGTCAGCTTAATCTAAAATCAAACTGCTCCGTCTGATTTGTATTCTATCTTTTTTTTATTTTTTCATCCGTTTCCATGAAGCCCTAATCACTTGGATTTTCAATTCCTTTAATTTTGTCCTACTCGAGTTTCCTCCATTCATTTCAGAAGAAATTCTTCTTAAGAGAATCATTTGATTGGTTTTTCATTGGTATTTTCCGAAATTCAGTCAAACATTCTTACTGGGGGTGTTGTCAGTTAGACTGTCGACAATAGGTCTAAATCGATTAGCCACGTCGAAGGGTGGAGAGACACAACAGGAAAACATCAGGTCCGTAATGTAAAATAGAAAGTAAAGTGGAAAATGAAATGTTAGATTTGTAACAGAGAGTGAGAGAGAGAGAGAGAGAGAGAGAGAGAGAGAGAGAGAGAGAGAGAGAGAGAGAGAAAAAAACTTTTCAAGACAGAGAGCCAGAAGCTTACAACAATGCAAAAGGCTGTCATTAATTTCGTTACTCCTTTTTTCAAGTGAAAATTGACATCGACCCTCTACAGGGTATAAAAAACGAAAAGCAAAACTGTACAGAGTGCAAAAGTAGAGTCTGTGTCATGATGAAGTAAGCAACTGGTGCTGTCCAGCAACTGAGGCTCAGGAGGGTTGAATAGAATCGAATGGAATTTGATATTTTTTTAATAGCTTCTGGGGTAGAGAAATCTTAATCACGAATCGTCCTATCACGTATGCTGGAAACAAAAGACAGGCAAAGATGCTAAAGTCGACCTGTCGTAAAAGTAAATGGAGAAGAAAGGCGTTGAAAGGCAAATAAATTATGGAAAACTGACATTGAGATGCCCTTAACTACTCCTGCATGCGAATGTGGGCTTATCAGACCTTGCATTGGAATGTTGTTTTCAACAGAGACGATTCAAAGGAATTCCGTATCTTTAGTGACTCAATTCTTGGACGTCGTTCAATTCTGCATCCTCTTTCGCGATTTACACTGCAGATATTACTCTGGGCATCTTTTCTCGCAAGTTTATTTATTGTATTCCTACACAACTTCCGCGATAGTCTTGAAATAGGAACTAGAAAAACCAACCAGATATTGCAGACCTCTCTTGACAAGGTGGCTGCGTCTCTATTTCAACAATATACCTCAAGAATGAGTTAACGAACATCGACGAAATTTTGAGGAAACATCCATGCAGTAATTAATTCCCTCCAGGTGAACAATTTCTAGGCGTGTGGATTAAGAGTTAGTGGGAAGGTTTCGGAGTCAAAAAAAGAAAGTCCTTAAATTTTTTATTATACAAATCTTCGACCCCCAACAAAAGTTACTCCTCTGGAGATGTTGACTGAAAGAATGCTTTAACCAAATTTCGCCAAACTCTGTTCTTTAGATTTAAAATAACCCTGCTGTCAGCTAGGCAGAAAATCAGGCAGATAGAAATATACCATATACCAACAACCACATTCGGTGTTTTATCTTAGATAGGGAACGCTCGCCTGATTGTTATTTGCGTCTAAGATGTCACTACATCTGTTTATCGCTTTGTCCTCAATGAATTAGACAGCTCTACAATGAAAAGGCGTGGATGGCGTCTTAAACGGAAGACGCTAACGAAAATATTAGCTGTTTAGACGTAATCAACATGGAGTTGTATCACTTAACAATAAAGAGAGCCTTGCTTCCTCCGTTTCATGAGGGGTACGAAATAGTGAAAAGTTAATAGGATCCATGTTAGCATCGAGGTAGTGCAGACATTTTCTGTCAGAAGTGAAAAAGTAGAACGAAATGTATCCCGTCTGGCAGGATAGGTCATGAAGGATGTCTGAACGACTCATAGATGAGAGAGAATGTACTGGTTTCCAGTATTTACAGACTATCAACATCTTACGAGAGAGAGAGAGAGAGAGAGAGAGAGAGAGAGAGAGAGAGAAAGAATGTATATTAGTGCTCCAGGAGATTTGCGTTAGAGCACTCGATTATTCATATACAAAATCCAGTAGAACGAAAGAAAAATAGATATGTAGATTATGACGAGCAACCTCCCAAATAAGTAACTGATATCAGGGAAGATTTTTTTTTGAGGGGGTGCGGGACTGACCTAGGAAAGAGACTTGAAACTTTAGTGCAAATGTTCTTAATGAGAGACTCAAGAAAAAAAAATCAAGAATCAGAGCTCGTGCAAAAGATATACAAAATACTACATTGATATATCAAGATATTTTCGCAGAAGATAAATTTTAAAAGAAATCCTTACCAATGTCAGTTTACAGTATTATTTTTTATTTAAAATTTGAAGATTAGAGGTGTAACTATAATCTAGATAAGTTACATATAGATAAAGATAATGATATTGCAAACAACACTGAGCCATAGCCAGTGTGCTTCTCATTGACTCTAGTGAAGTTTACTGATCTCTCTCTCTCTCTCTCTCTCTCTCTCTCTCTCTCTCTCTCTCTCTCTCTATATATATATATATATATATATATATATATATATATATATATATATATATATATATATATATATATATATATACAGTATATATATATATATATGTATTTATACATATATATATGTATGTATATATGTATTTATATATATATACATATATATATATATATAATGGTGTGAGTGCTTGTAAAAAGTTCAAGGTACGACTGTTAATGTTTTCCTTGTTTTGAAGGGTCTTTTCATCCAGTGATAGAAAAATATTTAGATCAATAAGGCTGTTGAATGAACTTACTGGAGCATTAAGATTTGTATCTAATCAATTTTAAGTTTTACCGTTGCGTGAATTAGATATTATTTTGACTAATGGGATAAGACTGTATTTGTACAATAATCTGAAGCATAAGGATAAAGTTCTTATTTTAATTTAGTCATACTTCCATATACTTACCAGTCTATTTATTGAGTTTATTTTGTTCTTTGCAATGTTTCTATATTCGATGTTGTAAAATATGTTTTAACACATCAGAATACATTAAATATAGTTTAAGAGCATTGAAATTCAACATTTTAACATTTTGGATATTTAAACAATGTCTTGCAAGTATATTCACGATAAATATAATCTATTTATTCTTTCATTTAATTACAGAGATATAGTTACTACTAAAACTCTCTCTCTCTCTCTCTCTCTCTCTCTCTCTCTCTCTCTCTCTCTCTCTCTCTCACACACACACACACACACACACACACACACACACGCACATACACACAAACACACACTTCCTGTCACTTAGCCAATAAAGATATAAAAAATTTGCAAGTTTTCTCTCACACTGAAAATCATATTTGGAGAGTTCTGTAAACTTTCCGTGGGAAAAAGTATGATGGGCGTCATAGGTCAGAAAAGTATACTTTTAATAGACATTTTGACAAAACTAACAGCCCCTAATTTTAGCGGAATATCTTTTTGCACTACAAAAGCGTAGATAGACGGTGAATCATCTGATACTGTAAGGGTTCGATTAACTTACATTTTAGGATATAGTAAAATATACTATGTGAACATGCGCGAGGTTTAGGTTAACTTTAAGATCTGACGCGTGCCCAATTCACTGGGGTGAGATTGCTCTTCAGTAGGTATCCAAAAAAGTGAGGTGGTAGACTTGTAAAAAAATGCAGTGCTTTTTATCAGTCAAGCGTGAGGCTAGACTCCAGCTGAAAGACTTCATTAATAAGCCGATTTTATAACATATATTCAAGCTATGATTGATAACAATGAACATATGACAATGCTCGGTGCCTCATTGGTCTGCTGGCTTTCTTTATTTCATTTAATTCCTTCAGAACATTCGGCATTATTCGAAAGTTTTCTTAATAAGGCAAAAATAACGATCTAGGTGTGGTTTTTGTTACTGTAAATTTAGCTGTCCTTATGCCAGCTCGAGCTAGATGTCAAATGCTTTTTAGTCTTCTGAAAAGAAGACTATTGTGCTGGCTTTGTCTGTCCGTCCGCACTTTTTCCTGTCCGCCCTCAGCTCTTAAAAACTACTGAGGCCAGAGGGCTGCAATTTGGTATGTTGATCATCCACCCTCAATCACCAAACAAAACAAATTGCAGCCCTCTAGCCTCAGTAGTTTTTATTCAAGGTTAAAGTTAGCCATAATCGTGCATCTGGCAACGATATAGACCACGCCACCACCAGGTCGTGGTTAGTTTCATGGGCCGCGTCTCATACAGCATTAAACCGAGACTACCGAAATTTAGATCTGTTTTCGGTGGCCTTGATTATGCGATGTACAGAAAACTCGATTACGCCGAAGAAACTTCGGCGCCTTTTTTACTTGTTCTTGTTCCTTCTATAATAAGTATGTTGCACCGTACTTCGTTGTTTCGTAAAGTTGTGAATTTATTAATGAATGATTAAAACAGATATCCCGTTATTTCATCTTATAGTCAGTCTTACAGCCAAAATTTCTCGATTTTTTTTTATTTTCCATCAGCTATACCAAAAATTATTTTAACCCTCACTTGACAGTCTCTTGTCTAGCCATTCTCTGTAGCCTAAAGTTCTATAGAGAACTTTGACCACGTTCCTGAATGCCTGTGTGCAACTCGTTCTGTTGAGGTCTCACGACATCACTGGCCATTCCAAGAGATCATAATGTCGCGATGTCTGTTTCAGAAGGTACCGATGTCAATCTGTCCTTTTCAGGAGGTCACGATGCCATGCTGTCCATTTCGGTAGGTCATTTCGCCAATCTGTCCATTCAGGTAGGTCTTGACGTCACACTATCTATTCCAAGATGTTTTTCCTTAAATTTAGTTTTAGACTAAGAAACACTCTGCTTGGAAATAACATGGATGTTGATGCCCTAAATTCTTTATAGGCTATTTCCTCATTCTTTTTATCATCTTTTAGGAAATTATCTCTCTCTCTCTCTCTCTCTCTCTCTCTCTCTCTCTCTCTCTCTCTCTCTCTCTCTCTCTCTCTAAGCTATATAACATCCCCTGAACTCTCTAAAAAGCTTCCAAGTACATCGAATTTATGTAAAATGTTTAATCTGACACGTGTACAAGTAAATCTATCAGAAGTTGAATGCACTGAGATCATTTAAACGGTAAACATTGATATGCAAAGTCAGTCTTTTTAATAACACCAGCTCTTCAGTTAGCATCAAAGTAAATAACTTTACTAATTCACTTATCTCTTAATATTAGGCTCTTTCATGGCAGTAATTCAAAAGCTCATATCTAAGGTATATGTCAAGATCTCAAGATCGTTGCGCATGTATATTTAACCTAGGTATTTTATTTTATATTCATTTATTAAGCATTTCAAGCTTGCTGTCGCATAGGTTTTCTTGAATATCCTTTTATATATCAGCTGTATCTTCTTGATATTTTAGCACAGCATGTTTTAGACCCTCCGGTAATTTTGGGCAATATAATGAAGTACCAGAATTTATTGATTAAGACAATTTACTCTTGAACTATTTCAATTTCCTCAACATTCTTTGTAGATATCAGGACACCTGTCCTTGGCTTATGAATGGAAGAGTGTACTACGATATGGCTTTTTACATTTTACATATTCAGACTAGTTTATACATTAAAGTTTATCTGTATTTCATTATTTTGAGAGATTATTATAACCTCATGGTTCATTTACAGTACATAGATACAGATGAGTGGACCGACAGAAAATCAGAGGGGCAGTAGTCTACTGGTTTTCAGGTATGTTTATTTTGTCGTCCGATATGCGCAAACGTCTGAAGTCACCCATAGCTGCAAGTATACGTCCATCCAATTGTATCAGCTATGCCGCGATGCATTTGCATATAATGCAGAGAAGGTAGCCAATGGGCTAAGAATTTCTCTCTCTAAGGGTTCCCTTTAACACACATGCACCGGAACATGATTGAATGATTTTAAAATTCTTTTAACAAATTGACAATTATGGCATTCTGTAGAAGGATTTTGATTGTTGAAACCAGTAGGCCTATTTAGACGCTTGCAGCTCGCTGCATAGGTTTATATTTCAGTGATAAGGGAACAAATATATTCTAGTTGTACTGCTTAATATTTCTATAAGCTTGTTGATGGGTATTTCCAAAATAAAATAAACAAATAATATGTTCAATGTCTTGGTGGAATTGTAATTTCTGTATATATTGCTCATACTTTTTGCTATATCATAAAGTATATAGTTTTTTAAAAGATAATTATTATCTCATCCATTTTTTCTCCTTTTCATTTCCATCTGCAATATCTTATAATAGTGGTGTTGATTAAAAAAAAAACTATTATCTCATCCATTTTTATCTCCTTTTAAAAAAATAACATTTCACATTTTTTCTCCTTTTCAATCTCTATCTGATAATCAAAACTGGCCCACTACCACCCCATTCTTATGGTAATAAATAAAAACATACATGATATATAAAAACATACAAATGCCTATATGAAAGATACTGAATAGGAAGTGGTTACTGTCGATAATTCAGAACGTAAAAAGCCATATCGTAGTACACTCTTCCTTTCATAAGTTTGAGACAGAGAGAGAAACGAGTGGGCGGGCTTCTTTCCTAAACTCTTTAGCTAAGCCAAGGACAGGTGTTCGGATATCTACAACGAATGCTGAGGAAATTGAAAAAGATCAAGAGTAAATTGCCTTAATCAATAAATTCTGGTACTTCATTATATTGGCCAAAACTACCGGAGGGTCTCAAACATGCTGTGCCAAAATATCAAGAAGATACGGCTGATATTTAAAAAGATAATCAAGAAAACCTATGCGACAACAGGCTTGAAATGCTTAGTAGTGTTATCCTTTATCCTTGAAAAATCTCTGTCGTACTTTTTAATGCGACATAACTTCTTTGTGAATTAGATTAGCCAACTTGCATCAACCCAGCTAAGGCTACAATAGGGGTGTAACCAAATATTTTTTGTGAATAAACAAGCGTCGAAAAAGGATTCATATCCCGTAGCTACTAGGTCAAAGTGGGTCCTGGTGGCTACAAGTCTCATAATACGGCAGCTTTCGTCATCCGGGCACAAGATTTTGCTTATGTATTAAAGGATTTATTATCCCTGGTCTTTCAACGCTCTGCCACAGGTACCTGTAAGTATTCTGCACGTCTTAGTAAAACACACAGCCTTAAGTGAGGTTAAATATGTCTGGGAAGGGGGCCATGGCAGAAACGGGACAAGACTTCCTAGGTGAGGTTAGGTAATTTGGAAGACTCCAGGAAAGTTATGTTAAGTTAGGATAGGGTGGATCTCTTTCGATTGAAAAGGTATTTACAGCTAAACCAAGCGAACGCCAGGTGACTCTAGTAAAGAATAGGCATCTAATTATCCAGTAAATAAGTATTGAGCTTGCAAACTAAAGTTTGCCACACAAGTCATCTCCTTAAACTTTGGTTGAAATCGTTAGGATTGTAGTGGACATTAGGAAATTTAACCTTTCTAGATACTTTTAATTTTTTGAAAGTCTCTGTTGCAGCGCTTGCATGTGTTAATAAATAAGGATATGGTTTATATAACAAGATGGAAAAAAAGTTCCATCATCATATCGCAAGGGAATGCATAATCCTAACCGTTTTTGCATCGTTCCCAGAAATCGATTATCTTGAGCGTGAAAGGTAGAACTTATTGCTATGCCGATGAAAAAGGATTGATATTTCTTGCTCTTGCTTCCTTTTAACTTGAAATAATGGCCGATTGATTAGGATAAATTCCTCTTTTCTTTGGTAATTATTTCATTTACTCGTACACTGTGCCAGCTCATAAGACTCACAATCTGTTATCTTTAAGTCTTTAATTAAAGGTGGTGACTACTAACAATAGTATTCGTACACATGTACCGGTATTGTTTTCTGGCACTTTTTATCACCTTGCAATAAACGTGGTATTTTGGGCCCAATAACGAACTGATTGACTTCCTTAAAATACCGTTGTAAATCAGCCAAAACTGAGTCAAGTAAGTACAGCTGCATATAGTTACGATTGTGCTAAAAAAATAAAATATAAAATTATTGTTTCGTTGACTCGGTGCTAAATTCAGCGGGAAAATGACATCCTGCCAAATTTCGAATTCTCATCAGATTTTAACTGGAGGAAGCTCAAGAGCGTTCGTAAAAAATAGAAGATTTAAAAAAAAGAAAGAAATATATGACATTTCATTGCAATTTCAGGGACAAGAGAAGGTCTGCGACATGTGCAAGGAACTTCAAGTACATTTTATTATTTCTGCAAAACTGTTGAAACAGTTTTTTATGGTCCACGAATCAGTTTCTAATGAAAGTAATAGTTGTTCACAGATGAAAAAGTTCTCTATAAATGCAACTTTTTAGATTAAATAACTGGCGTTTCAACGAAAATTTATTATAGTGACGTATAAGACATCAGTTAATAACGAACTAAACTAAATTAACTAATGCCCTCTGTGCCGTAAAACGCAAAAGGCAACAAATTCTCTGATATCGGAAAGTTTTTTTTAACGACAGTTTACCTCAGACCAAACAAACAGTTTGAGTTTAGTATTCGTCAACAAAATGTTTTTTTTTTTTTTTTTTTTTTTTTGAGCCACTTTCATGATAGAAGAAATAAGTCGTTAGAAACATGTAGGATGAGATTTAATGAATAAAAACACTGATGACTCCGTCTGTGTTGTGTTTTCAGTCATAAACATGCATTCAGAACGTAACCTGCCGTGAGAACAGGTTTCCCGGAAAAATTACCATCGAATTAATAAAGTCCACCTAAGAATACATAGAAGAAATGATCTAAACGCAGCCTCTAACTTTGCTGATGTTGCAAGCAACTGCAAGCAACAAATGCTTACGAATCTCATCCTTTTGTCTGCATTGTTGGAGCCCATTTTTCATTCCAACAGCTCTGATTCACTCGGAACGCCGCTGCGTGTTTTCATGAGTTTCTCGCTTCTGCTTTCATGCGTCATGATTTTTGTCAGAGATATAACTAACTCTGAATAGGCTCTTCCTGCCATTAATATTTCTCAACTTCCAGCACTTGCTTCCCATTAATTATTGCTCTAATAGAGATGTTTACGCTTGCATATGCGCATGTTTAATGTTTATCCAAGGGGAAATACACTCACACAACTGTGCAAGAATGGAAAAGCATAAATGGAGTGCAAGAGCTCTGGTTTGGCATGAAATTAGCTGCAATTTATTAAGCGTTCTCATTACATAATAGATTGTTAATGGAAGTTGCTTTATTTTCTTGTTCAAAAATATGAACTGAGCGGTGGCCCTTTTAAGTTGGAAGAATTTCTCTTATGGTTTCATTAGGAAGATTCGAAAATAACGTAAGTTGTTTACGATTTTACAACCACTGATTCTTGTATTAATATTTTGATGACAACTAATTCCATTTCATCTTGGGTTTGTCTTGTAGAACATGTCATGCGAATTTAAGTAGTCTGTCTATTTGCTGCAATTCTATCCGTAATGGAATTTGTAAACCTTGATGTCACGTCATTTCATGCCTCATATGAGATATTCTTCTCTCTCTCTCTCTCTCTCTCTCTCTCTCTCTCTCTCTCACACACACACACACACACACACACACACATATATATATATATATATATATATATATATATATATATATATATATATATATATATATATATATATATATATATATATATATATATATGTATGTGTGAGTGTGTGTGTGTGTGTGTGTGTAAACGTGTGTGCGTGTGGGTATAAAAAAAGAAAACTATCACTTTTAAAACCCTTCACGTCTATTGAGAAATACACTGCTCTTCCCTTGCAAACTTTTCTATGAAACACAAAAATTTTTCCAATCCTTCTCCCCATGAATTCAAAATAGCTTTATATGTGTGTTCGTCTTTATCTTTTAAACTTTAAAGGCCATTATTGTCCAATTTTTATGAAAGAAAAAATAAACTGTCGATGAAGATAAATTTACAGATACATAAATTTCTCATCTACGTTAAGGAATATTATTTTGTAAGTATCCACAGAGAATTTCTCAGTTACGTTTCGAATGAGGAAATTATTCTTTGTCATTATTGAAATCATCACCATCTAAGTTATTCTCTACAACTTAGTGCAAGTATACATCCCCGAGGACAAAGAAATATATTTTCATCATAACTGTTTTTTTTTCAGCAGTAGTTACTCCCCAGTTTGATTCCTGCGTTTAATTCTGTTATAAATTCCATTTATTCTCAATTATTTTATTTGTATTTTTAAGATCCCTGAAATACAAACTATAGGACATCTTACTCCGTTATCATTTTTCCACGGCCAAGAATAGAATAGTTAGATCTTGCGCTTCCTGGCTAAAATCAAATTTAATATATTCACTAACCGTGAAGGAACTGCGAGGTTATTTTTCAAATCGTTGTAGAATCAAACTGGCAGCCTTTAAGGTCAGTCTTCGGATTTGTTTTATCTTGGATGCCTAGTTTTTCAAAGCCCCATTCGATCACTTCTCTCTAATACCGTAAATAAAACTAAATATGATTTTTACCAACTGGTCAGTCTCGAAGCTGATGACAAGTGCTCAGACTTTCTACGAACGTTGAAGAAGTATAATTTCAATACAAACTGCTGATTAGAGTAACAAGGGGAAGAAAAAAGAAGAACTGCTTGTGCAGCAAAAACAAAAACAAATCAGTAGTATTCCTAATCCCTTATGTCCGACATCTGAATATTCCTCATGAATCATAAAATGATACTCATGAATCACAAAGTTCAAGGTTCTCATTACTCTGCAGTAGCAAAACAAGTATTTTTTTAGGCTTCAATTTAGAGTGAAAAACGTACATGGTTCTACTTACAAAATGCCACCAGATCTAATTTCATATGATTTTTGGGTATTGGTGAATAAAAAAATCATATATCTATGGCACATAAACACTATCGCAAATAAAATCATGCATTTAAAATTCAAAGGCTCGCGCAGAAATTATTATTATTATTATTATTATTATTATTATTATTATTATTATTATTATTATTATTATTATTATTATTAATAGATTCACAATTTCGTGAAAAACAGTTTGAGTAATAAAAATCCACAGTTATATAGTAAATATATTACTATGTAAAATGAACCAATGACTTTCGAACACTGAACGGTGTTCCTCATCGGTGTTAACGTAGTAATATATTTACTATATAATTGTGGATTTTTATTACATTATTATTATTATTATTATTAGTATTATTATTGTTGTTGTTGTTATTGTTGTTGTTACTGTTGTTGTTGTTATTATTCACAAAGTGTTTATGTTCTTATAATGTAAGTAGCAGTGTAACAAAGAGGAAGATGAAGAAAGCTAAAACTGCTGTATACAATTAATAACACAAACTCGGTATGTAACATGAAAAAAAAAGTGAACTGACAGATGATAATTAAATGACCTTTCGTAGCCTCTGATCTCGAGCAGACTGCATCATTTACAAGATCGTTAATTGCCTTCCGCAATTGTTAAAGAAACGTTACACGCCCCATCAAGTAATAAGCAGCATACCGGCATGGTCATTATTTTATCATGAAAAGTACAATTAAAGGTACACGGTTTGTAGTCAGTACGAAGATGCTTGATAGTATGTGGTCAGGGGAATAAAGACAACTTAGCTCTTGAGGAACAATAGAGAATGAACAACAAATCTTGAAAATAAGATTTATTTAAAAGTATGTCAAAATAATTAGTAATAAAAAGGCAAAAACGATTCATATCGTTCAAAATTCAAAGTACTGCTGTTTTTTTCTTGATTTATCTTTCTTTCTTGTCCGAGGTGAGCAAGTAATTTCATCAGTAAGAAGAAATTCTGACAAATCACGTTTTTTTTTAAATCTCACTTCCTAAAGCAATCATCAAACCATGACAAATAAACATTACCCAGTTAAATAGAGCAGCGTACGTACTTGACCAAAACTCAATACATCTTTATGCAAATAACATAACTTGAACCACCTGCGGTGAATAACTGTTACGGACGAATCTCCTTAAACACAACCTTGCAAAGAGTGATATTTTCAAGATCTAAACGTTTGTTACGATTAGGTGGGACCCTGTGTGAATCCTTTCTCTTTCAAGGGCCGGAGACTCCTCCCTTCTCAGCTTCGGTATATAAAGCAGCCATTCGAGTAGACTACAACGCAGTCTTCTTCAGCAACCCACAATGATCGCTAAGGTAATGTAGATAAACTATGCTCGGAACTGACAGTTAACCTCTTGTGGTGGAACGATATTTCAAGAAATCCATACATGTGAATGCAAGGGATCTATTTTTTCAGCATAAGATGCCTCTCGGCTCGCTATTGCAACAGTCTGATAAAAGCACTGAGAGAAGTCTTAGATGCTATAATATCTGAGGACTTTATCAATGACATGAGCTATGGGGGAAACAATGTTTGATGGACATATCTGTTACAGACTTGTCTGGTGTTGGTCCTCGTCGCCGCCGTTTTCGGTGCCCCTTCTCAGCCTCCCTATGGATACGCCCCTCCACCCTCCTATGAGGTCAGGTTTGATCAGTGTTTTTGGATATTAAATATCTGATAGTAATTGACATTACTTTGAACAGCTTGCTCGTAATGCAGTTGACAATTGAGAATAATTTTGAAACGTCATAACTGGTTTTTTTTTTTTCTTTACTTCAGGAGCCAGCCAAGTACGACTTCAACTACGCCGTGAAGGACGACTACTCTGGCAACGACTTCGGCCACGAAGAGGCCCGAGATGGCTACGACACTCAGGGATCCTACTACGTCCTCCTCCCTGACGGTCGCCTGCAGAAGGTTTCCTACAACGTCAACGGAGACTCAGGATTTGTGGCTGAAGTCACTTACGAGGGAGAGGCTCAGTACCCTGAGTACCACCCGGCGCCTTCCTATGCTTAGGCAATCTATTTATGGAAAGAATATGTGCAACTATTTAAGAGAGATTTGTTAAATAAAACTATCGTTTAAAGAAATATCGTGTTTTAATATGGCAACTAGAAATGTTTGCTATACATTCAGTCGTTCGTGTACAATTCAAAAGTGGCTTATATTTATATATATATATATATATATATATATATATATATATATATATATATATATATATATATATATATATATATATATATATATATATATATATATATATATATATATATATATATATATATATATATATATATATATATATATAAAGGAGTCAATCGCCAGTTAACACGTACATTAAAGTTATATTAGACACAGGGACAGAAAACTTCATTCTCGTAAAATGCAGGGAAGGAAATGGGGAACCGAAATTCTTAAATTTCTTAAAATCACAAATTGCTCTTAGATAATCTAAACTTCCTTCTGATCAGAAATCATAATAATTTTGATGAAATCTTAGCTGATCCTCCTTACTTGCTGATTTTTTTTTTTTATCTAACCTCAGAGTTCAAAGAATTTTATGAACGATTACATCGAATCAAAAGTAATCTGAGCTATACATTAGTTACTCGAGACAATACCCATACAAGCATAATATTTCTACGAGGAGACAGGAATTTTTAAAAGCAGATTTCCCTCAAAAGTAAAAGTATAAAGTTTCTTCATATGTGTCTATGATGCCTGAGAACTTCTGCTTGATTAACTTAACTAGTCTTTAACTAAACTTCCACCTCCCTTCCCTCTAACCTGCCTATAACTAAACTTCTGCCCGCCCGCAAATTCCTGAGATGTATGCCAGTATTGCACCAGACCCGGTTTTTTTTTTTTTTACCATTCCCCTAGGTTAGGTTAGGTTAAGTTAGGCTGGGTTAGGTTAGATTAGACTAGAACTACTGGAGTAATTTGGGTGTTGGGAACATAATGAGATTGTCTTCAAGAAAATTCTATGGTTAGTTTTCAAGATATGGCGTCCCACTTTTTTCAGGGAAAGGTCTCGGTTACTCTCGGGAAAATGCAGCCCGCCCCCTCCATCAAACCTGCTGTCTGAAACTGAACTTCCACCTGCTCTCCATCTAACCTGCTGTCCTTTTCTAAATCTTACGGCTTTTTTTTTTTACATATGATCACCTTATCTATTTTGTCAGTACTTGTAGATAGATGTACAAACTTCCAATCCTATAGAAATAGGTGATATATTTCTTGTTCATTTTTCGAAATACGAATTAAAATAAACTTCTTTGTCCATCTTACCTGCTCTTAAGGTTTAAAAGACTACTTTTTCAATCAAACTTTCGAGAGGTTTCCCCTCCATATATAATTTATTCAGAAAAACTAACAGAGCTGTTTCCAAAACTTAACTTGTCTACAAATCTTCCACCTGCCCTCCATCTAACCTTGTTCTGCCCTGCACTAAAATTTTAACTAAATTTCCACCTTCACTCTCCATCCAACCTGCTGTCCTTTATTAATCTTTCATCCTACTCTCCATCTAACCTGCTGTCCTTTACTAAACTTTGCCAAACCAACTGTCCATCTAACCAGCAGTCCTTTACTAAACTTGCTTTACCACCAACTGTCCATCTAACCAGTTTCTTGTAATTGCCATTATCAATCTAAACCTATCTTGGAATGGTTTTATTTGATATCCATTTTTATCTCGCTGTTGTTATCTAACCAGCAGTCTTCCATCTAACCTGTTTCCCTTAACTAAACTTCCACCTGCCCTCCATCTAACCTGCTGCCCTTAACTAAATTTCCACCTACTCTCCATCCAACCTGCTGTCCTTTATTAAATTTCATCCTACTCTCCATCTAACCTGCTGTCCTTTACTAAACTTCCACCAACTGTCCATATAACCAGCAGTCCTTAACTAAACTTCCACCAATTGTCCATCTAACCAGCAGTCCTTAACTAAACTTCCATCTAACCAGCTAACCAGCTATCCTTAACTAAATCTCCACCCGCACTGCCTTCTTTTTAAATCTCAACCGGTTAGGTATGATATGGTAAAATCAAAAATGGTTTCTGACTGATAATCGTTAAAGTCATTATTTTGTGAAATTACAACGCGTTAAACTGAACTACTGATTACAGATGGTTTTTAAACTAAAGAGTACAGTTCGTTCGTAAATAAATTTTGTTTTGGGGAAGGAATCCAGAGAAAGACTTGTAAAATCAAAAGTTCCACATGACTTTTTTTTTCACTATCACTGTATATATTTCATGCAATCGCCTGGAGAATTAAATGTAGGCCTGTTTTGAGTATACTGGTTTTATTACACTGGGTAAAATGTTGTAGAATGAGAAGTATGAAGAATGTAGAAGAATGCAGATGACTGGCCGAATTTCAGAGATTTTTTATCCTTCGTCATAGTTATAACATATTTTCTCAACATACCCTAAAATCAGTTTAAGATATAGTAACATACAGGAACGGCGGTAATGTTAGAAATCTTCTTACTCTATATGATCTTGTCTAATAATTTTGTACGCACATTATCTTATATGTTGCCATTAAAACATTCTACAGGAGAGCAAAGCACTTTTAAACTGTATTAGACTAGTTATTTGTTAAAGACTGTTTGTGTAATTTTAAGAATTTCTTAAAATATGATATTATTTTTCCATGGAATCTTATAGAAAAGAAATGGAATTTTCGTGATCGAAAACAAAGAGAAAAGAATGAATGAAAATATAAATATAATAAACGGTCATTTAAAAAAAAAACAAAAGTACAAAGGGAAATATCTGATGCTTTAACCAGGCATAACTAAAACAAACAAAAAATGCACCGAAGTTTCTTTAGCGCAATCGAGTTTTCGGTACAGCCTCTACAGCGTATAATCAAGGCTACCGAAATTAGATATAAATTTCGGTAGTCCCAGTATAATACTGTATGAGCCGCGGCCCATGAAACTTTAGCCACGGGCCGGCGGTGGCCTATCCTATATCGCTGCCAGAAGCACGATTATGGTTAATTTTAACCTTAAGTAAAATAAAACTACGAAGCTACAGGGCTGCAATTTGTTATGTTTGATCAACATACCAATTTGAAGCCCTCTAGCCTCAGTAGTTTTTAAGATCTGAGGGCGGACAGAAAAGTGCGTACAGAAAAAAAGTGCGGACGGACAGACAAAGCCAGCACAATAGTTTTCTTTTACATAAAACTAAAAATTAAAAAGGAAAATTAAAAGTTTGCTTTGGCGTCCCATTGAATAAGAAGAAAACTCATTATCAAAATGGCCGTAGGTCTTTATCAAAGAAGTCTTAAAGAACTTGAGGTAAACAAAGGAAAAAAAACAGGAAATAAGGTAACTGTTAACATCAGCAGAATCCCAATCAGATATCCAAGTAACAGTTACGGATCGACTAGAACTTTTTTGTCCAAGTTGAAAAGTCCACAAAGAAGAAGAATCGATCAAGAAACATACATTGGCAACCAACCACAGCGAAGTAACTTGTTATGTCGCAGAAGAATGTCACTTTAGCTTTCGAAACTCCATCGTAAGGTACCTTGAGCGAAGTAATGGCAATGTCAAGGTCAGGTGGGTGGTGTAATAGTGAGGGACTTCTTCGGGAAGGACCTTTCTCCCGTCGACACAATTGGCTCCTCCCTCTTCGACGTCAGGTATATAAAGCCTTCTTGCCACTGTATGTTATCCAGTTCCTTTCGGAGAATTCATCATGATCGCTAAGGTAAAGCAAGGCTAACGATTACTTTTGAATATATCTAAATTATATAAATCAGTCACCGTAGTTGAATATATGCAAAGAGGTATGTTTCAATTCTTTGTTTAGGAAGCTATGAAGGTGATTTACTTAATAGAAAATACTTCTTACGTATGAAGCAGATGCTATGCATGATATCATAGACACATCAACATGTCACTTATTGCGTTACATTTTGTCAGGTTTCCTTGTTAATGGTCCTCGTGGCTGCTGTCTTTGGTGCCCCTTCCCAGCCACAGTATGGATACGCCCCTCCTCCTTCATACGAGGTCAGCTTTTAATCCTGTTATTCTGAAATGGAGAATAATTCCTAATACGTTCAAAATATTTCAGAAAATGATGAAGTGACTTTTGATCCAAAATACTAATAACGGAATGATCTTGTACTTCGGTGCATATTGACAGGAACCTGCCAAGTACGACTTCAACTACGCCGTGAAGGACGACTACTCCGGCAACGACTTCGGCCACGAAGAGGCCCGAGATGGCTACGACACTCAGGGATCCTACTACGTCCTCCTCCCCGACGGTCGCCTGCAGAAGGTGTCCTACAACGTCAACGGAGACTCAGGTTTTGTGGCTGAAGTCACTTACGAGGGAGAGGCTCAGTACCCTGAGTACCACCCGGCGCCTTCCTATGTTTAGTCTATTCATGGAACGATAATACATAACTATTTATGAGACATTTGTTAAATAAAACTATCTTTTAAAGAAATATGTTTTAATATGGCCACTAGGATTGTTTACTGTTCATTTCAGTCGTGGTTAAACTATAATATAAATCCCTCCCTCAAATTCCTCTTTATAAATATATATATATATATATATATATATATATTTATAATATATATATATATATATATATATATATATATATATATATATATATATATATATTATATATAATATATATATATTATATAAATATATATACAGTATTAGATATATTATGTATATATATATATATATATATATATATATATATATATATATATATATATATATATATATATATATATATATATATTATGTAAGTGCCGTATGCATTTTATATTTTATTCATAATTTTGAGGCTTCTTGACTCGACTGCTACAGCGTAACCTCTCAGGACTAACTTATTGGGCAATTGCCAGATCCAAGAAGCTGTAGTTTGACGAAGTGACGATTGTTTATTTGAGGAAAGCCGTCCTCCTCAAAGCTACTGTGTGGCCTTAGAGCAGTTCACAAGACTCATTGGTCAGACCCCATCTGCGATGGACTTCTGCATTTATTAGGCATGTGGACTGGACGAGAGGTGGTGTGCAATCGATTAGGACTGTATAGCTACAACTGATCTTAAGGTGTTACATCCGTTCAACTTGAGCAGTCGTAATATCTGCGGCCTGGACAATTATTGCTCCCATGCTGTTAAATATTTAGGTGGACCCAAATACAGTGTGGTTAGTATCATTGGTTTTGTTTATGTAGTAATATGTGCGATTTAATTAGAAACCATGTTAATGCTTGTTTTTCGGTTTTGGTAATTTTTTTATTTAGCTACAGTAATTAAAAGGTATTATCTGAAATTATCTACTAGATTAAATTTATTTAGGTGATTGGCAATTGAAAGTAAAGTTAGGAAGCCTCATGAGCGTTCTCACTCTCACCCAGTGTGAGTCTGTGACGTGCATGCGGTTAGCAGTAACGCTCACAAGGAAGGTGTGAGGCGACTACGACGACTACGACAACCTTCTCTGCTGTACTTTAAACTACAGAAATTGAATATCGAGGACAGTACAAGGTACCAACGTTGCTCTTCATCCGTAAATATATAAATTTCAGATTCGTATTTTCTCTCCATTCTCAATTCAGTTGTGTCTATCAAATTATATGAATGCATTCATTTAATTCAATTCCCGTAAATTGTTGCAAGAACTTGATAACTTTAAAAGCAATGAGCTTTTGCTGCAGACGGTTGTAAACGTGCCTAACCTTCTAAGCTATGCTGACGTTACAATAGCTGCCCACCACCGATATGGATTTATTCGTTTATATTTGTTGATGAAAATTAAAGCATTAATGATTATCTGAAATGTTCTTTGATGAATAGACGCAAAGAACCAGATGCCTTGTTCGTCTTGTTTTCATGTAATGTATGATCGCCTGTGAGGTATCTTGTTTAACAAAGTGATTCAAACTGCGTCGTAAACGGATGCATTGTTATCATTAATCTTCCTGCTCATCCATCCAGCGTCATATTTGCTTGAAATTTGTTAGCAATTTAATGTCATTAGTCGCTCCTTAATCATTCTCAGTGCGTTTCTCACAGTTCCTGCTGGATAAGAATCGGGTTCTTTGTATACCTGATTTAAATCTTGCCCATTGAAAATCTTAGTCTATATTAAAAAAAGTCGTTGGAGCGGTAGGGACATTCCTAGCTTCAAGCAGAAATTAAGAATGAGGTATTTCATCATATTTAAAAGGAAGCAGAAATGTGAAGTTTATATTATACTTGAGAAAAAGAAATTTGAAGCAATGATGTAGGTTTAAAAACCATTAATTTCTGCTTAAGGGAAATTTTGATAAATGTTTATCAGTCTGAAATAAAAACTGAAAAAGAGGAATTTTCTTATTAAACTGAAAAATAATTTGAAAGACACCAACTTTACATTCAAAATGTCCCCGTATAATGAAAAAACGCACGAAAAGATTAAGAAAAAGGATGTCTTGTTTGGCACAAATTGGAACAAAAGATAGATAAAAAGAAAATTCAAATGAAAATGAATCTAATTAGGCTCAAATGGAGATGAATTTTACGAGTCCAAATGATAATGAATTTCATTAGGTTCAAAGGAAACTCACAGAGTACCTGAGCCTGGCACCATCCTGCTGCTATTTTCCGTTTGTAGAAGTAACAAACTTTAATGGCATTTTGAAAATTAGTCAGCTTTTAGTGCTTACACTCTCATTAAAAGCATCTTTAAAAGAATTTTTTCTTTATTATTTCAGTGAATGTATATTTGATCGATCGGATTTATATCAAAGGCTTCGAGAGTGTATGTTAGGTTCTGGTTGTAGTGAAATTATATTCATTTTTCAGGCTTCACTTCTGGACTACCAATATCAAAGTTGATGAAAACTGTTAAATGTCCGCAAATGTCAATTTATTTACAACAAGCCAGCAGCTGTCGGAATAGATTTCAAAATGCTTCGCTAAAAGAATATTTTTTTTCTTCAATGAGAGTAATTCTAATGACGGGATTTATATACGAGTATAAGGGTTCAGAATTGTATGGAAGGATTTGGGTGAGGTGGGATCGTACTCACTTTTGAGATCACATCTGGGATGCTTCGATCAGAGTTGACGAATGTCAGTAAATGTCAGCATCCATACAAAAAAATCGACAGGTCTCGCACTAGATTTCAAAATGTAAGTAAGCAACCTATCTCAACGTCAAGTGATTTTCTATGGGGTGAAAGGAAGAGCAAATTGACGCCGTAAAATGAGTGAAGGCGGGAGAGAGTAAGTGGCGTTTGTTATTCTTGGTTTCATGGTTTAACAAAGGTCTGAATATATCATGTGCCTTTTATCCTCACGCGGTGTAGACCTAAGATATGTTAGCCATCATATTTTCACCCCGAAAGAGAGAGCGAGTACAGGCAATTATTAACATCAAAGGTGATGTGATTGCTGTCACTCATCACTGGCAACGGTTTTGGAGGTGGTGCAGATGGACCCCCTTGATCCCCCAAGGGAGGTCGTTAACTACAACAAAAGGGAAATGCTCATTGCGGCTTCAGTGAACTACTGAATCATTTTGCATGGCGGTCGATCCATGTGTTTCACCTCAACCGCAACGTATTTTTCCTACGAATCATTTTGCGTTCGCTTTTCTGTACTGTATGTCTTTTTTATTTTCGTTTATTCAAATTTTATATATTGGTGCGGTTTTACTCGTGTGATCATTTTGTTTTTACTACCCTCCATTTTTTCGTTCATTGCACAATCACGATGTGCTTACTTATTCGAATATATTTACTCTTATTTAAAGCGTGAGTGGTTCTGCTTAAATGATTTTCAGTTTAACTCGTGAGCTTTGATGCAGCCTGAAAATATCTTGACAACAGTAGTCTGGAAGACTTCTTTTTATATTGGCATGTTCATATTTACTCACCTGCCCCCGTCATTTTCTATATCATTAATCTTCTCATCAAAATATATTTAGCTTCTTATAACTCGTGTTTATTATTTCTGATTATCTCTCCTGCTCTTCCGATCTATTTATTTTTTATATGTATCTTTCTCTTAAAAAGTTATTTTTGTGTTTTAATGATTCGATTCAAATGAAACCTTTTGTTTGTTTGATATAACTTTCAGGATTTTAACAGCCCTCTTTGCCAGTAGTGTCTTTAATATATTATTGCAACGCATTTAGAGTAAACTAATTAACCCAACGTTGCTGTAAAAGCGGCCCCTGAAACCTAATAAGTAACGGGTCCGTATGTGTTACTTTTCCGGTTAATCGTAAACAGTCTCGCTTCGAGATGGAGGGATTGCAAAATTCATTCAATAAGGATCGTATTAACTGATGGTTTTTTCTCGAAGTGAATTTTTTCCACAGTGGACGCAAATAGCCTTCCGGAGAGAGAGAGAGAGAGAGAGAGAGAGAGAGAGAGAGAGAGAGAGAGAGAGAGAGAGAGAGAGAGAGAGAGAGAGAGAGAGAGAGCTAATGCTTGACAATTTCGTCTTGTTGTTCTTTCAAAAAGGCTCCTTTCGTATACAGAACGAATGGCTTCAGCCACATTTCTTCCGTAGTTATTTAACGTTTTATCTCGCCATTTTTTCTCTATTCTGTTTATTTGCTTTTGTTTGCTGTAGTTTCTGAGCTTCTTTAATGAGAGCTTCATGGTCCTTCTTTCCCAGCCCTAGCTCTTCGTTGGACAAGTCGGTAGAGCTGTGGACTAGCACTCGCTAGGCCCGAGTTCAAGTCTCCGGCCGGCTGATGAAGAGTTAGAGGATTTTATTTCTAGTGATAGAAATTAATTTCTCGCCATAATATGGTTCGGATTCCACAGTAAGCTGTAGGTCCCGTTGCTAAGTAACCTGTTGGTTCTTAGCCACGTAAAATAAGTCTAATCCTTCGGACCAAGCCCTAGGAGAGCTGTTAATCATCTCAGTGGTCTGGTAAAACTAAGGTATACTTAACTTTAACTTTTTCCCAGCTCTTCTGCGGAACGCACCTCAAATTTGTATTTCTTGTTTATTTTACTGTCAGTTTTTCTTTTGACTCGTGAAACCGAGACATTCATATTTGAGCAAACATAGATGAGATGGAAAATCTGGTAACACTCATTAGCATATACCCGGACAACTGAAAGGAAACTGGGCTTTGGAATAAAAAGAAAAATGTCAAAATGCTTATGCTGATAAAATCCGTTCATCTTGGTTGTTTGCTGTTGCAGTGATGACGCCAGCGGGTCGTGAAATATATCTGCAAGGAAGAAGAACTTTTTATCGTACCCAAAAATCATTAGATCAAGTGTGGCATGCGAGTGAAGTTCAACCACTAAGGACTCTCGTTTCCTGAAGAAGCTCAGTCTTATGTTTATGATGAGGCGTCCCTTTTAGCAGCTTTTGTAGGAAACTAATTTCCCTGAGCCAGCGATAACTGTTCACCGGTAAGTATTATACAGATTCAAACATTTTATTTCCCTTGTCGTCTCTACAGTATATATAATGTTTATATTCAACGCCTGGAAATCAGTCATGCTATATTTATTTATTTCAAATATCGAAGATAAAACTTATAAGAAGCCAGTTTTCTCATTCAAACAAATGTCTTAAAGGTTTTAAGGTGTGGTACAGAGAGAGAGAGAGAGAGAGAGAGAGAGAGAGAGAGAGAGATTGATATATTTATCGCCAATCTCTGTTCTCTGTCACCCATCCTCTTACACAGGACGTCAATCACGACTCCAGTCACGGGAGCACGGACGAAGACCCCAGGATGATGGCCTTCTTCTTCCTCGTCCAACTGGATCTGGAGGGCTGGACTTCAAATACGGACCTCTCGGACGACCAGGAGGACCTCGAGATGCTGCAGACGGTCAGTCCAGAGGAGGAAGATAGGCTACCGAAGCCGCCACTCAGTCTTCTGCCGTGACTTCCCAGTCGGACGACAATATTGACTCCTCAGCCCAGGTAAAGTTTGTTCTTCTCTCGGGCCACCTTCTTTTATTCAGCTCGGTTTTGCTTTCAGTTCTCTCTCTCTCTCTCTCTCTCTCTCTCTCAGGCCATTCTTTTATTCCTCTCAGGTTCCCTTTCAGACCTTTCAAATATGAATATTTTATAGTATATTGTTTAAGATTGTGAAATTGATTATATAGCTACACCATTGATTATATAGTTACTGAATTGATTATATAGTAACTAAATTGGTTATATAGTTACCGAATTGATTGTATAGTAATTAATTCATATAGTTACTGAATTGATTATATAGTAACTAAATTGATTATATAGTTACTGAATTGCTTATAAAACAAATAAATTGATTGTGTAGTTACTGAATTGAATATAGTAATTAAATCGGTTATATAGTCACTTAATTGAATATATAATTTATATAGTTACTGAACTGAGTAAATAGTAACTGAATTGATTATATAGTTACCGAATTGATTATACAGTTACTAAATTTAATATATAATTGCTAATTGCTTACATAGTTACTAAACTGATTATATAGTAACTATATTGTTTATATAGGTACTGAATTGATTATATAGTACCTAAATTGATTATATAGTTAGCGAATTAATTATATAGTTACTGAATTGATTATATAGTTTCTAAATTGAATATATATTTACTGAATTGAGTATATAATTGCTGAATTGATTATATAGTTACTAAATTGATTATATAGTTACTGAATTGATTATATAGTTACTGAATTGATTATATAGTTATTAAATTGATTATATAGTTACTGAATTGATTATATTGTAAATAAATTATATAGTTATTGAATAGATTACATAGTTACTGATTTGATTATATTGTAATTAAATTATATAGTTATTAAATTTATTATATAGTTACTGAATTGATTGTATAGTTACTAAATTTATTATAAATTTACTAAATTGATTCTGTAGTTACTAAATTTTGTGTATAGTTACTAAATTGATTGTTAACTAAATTTTTTCATAGTTACTGAATTGATTATATTGTAACCTAATTGATTATATATTTAGTGAATTGATTATATAGTAACTAAACTGATTACATGGTTAGTGAATTGACTATTTAGTAATATTGATTATATAGTTATTAATTTGATTATATAGTAAATAAATTTATTACATAGTTACTAAAATTTTTATATAGTTACTGAATTGATTATATAGTTACTAAATTGATTAGATAGTTACTAAATTGATTATATAGTTACTGAATTGATTAGATAGTTACTAAATTTATTATATAGCTGCTAAATTGAATTTATAGTTAAATAATACCAAAATACTCATAAAGACATTTGCAAAGAAGAGATATCTGTAACTATATAACTAAACTTCCATTTAACCAAAGAATTTCAGTGACTGGCAGAGGTTTTGAATAAAAATGGAAGACGATTCCGCACGATATATCGAAATTAATTTGCCGTTTGCCCCATGGACTGGTGGTCAGAGGCACGGAGGAAGGAGTTCCTACTTAAACAGGACAGACAACATTCTGTCATCAAACCTGGTCCTTTCACTTTCTGTCACTATCAAAATTCTCTCCTGGGGACAGAGCCACCAAGAAAGTAACCCTTCTCAAAACTTATTTTTATAGTTTGTGGAGGACCAGTTATTGATTTATCTGAGAAACTGGTAAGCCCTCTCGCACCTGCTTTGCTGCTAGAGAGAGAGAGAGAGAGAGAGAGAGAGAGAGAGAGAGAGAGAGAGAGAGATGGTCTTTTTTAAATCTGGCGGTTAATCTTTATCAGCGTAGAGATTCACCTTCATTTCAAGGGGCGTACGAAAAATATACTCCGCCTTCCTAGGTATTGCCAAATTAATATTTAAAATAGCCTTATAAATCTTTTAATTTGCTTAAATTCATTCATACTTTGGTATAAATTTTATTAATAAACATTTAATATTTAATTTTTAATTGAATAATTAACTTAATTCAATTTATAGCGCGACTAATAATAGGAAAAGAATAGTTTTTTAGACATTTAACAGAGGAGACTGGCAATGCCGTTAATATTTGCCAATAGATGGCGGTAGCAAATTTTTTTAAGTTTTTGAAAATGTAAATATGTAGTTTCAGTGGCTAATATATATTGTGTTTTTGGCTTCTTATAATATTCTATTATATAGTCGTATTTCTTAATTACTCAGTAATATAATCTTTTAAACATTATTTTAACATCCTACTGTAGTTTCAATGGAAATTATTCATTAGATTAGATGGATAAGGAAAGAATTTATTTCTAAGTATGTATCCTTAGAGTTTCCCAAATCCTCTTAACTTTATGGTATTTTTTCAAATATCTTTCAGAATTTGGACTTATAAGTTCTTTTGGACAGATTTGTACTTATCAGTTATCATGTCTTTAATTTAACAAGAAACCTTTCATTATATTTACATGCACCACTTAAAGTTACCTAATCACATATATGTACTGATCACTCACTATTGCTTTAATTTTAAAGCGAAAGTTTCGCTATGTACTTCGTAACCGCATTTCATACCGAATTTTTAAAGGTGAAATAATCATTAACAAAAAGCACTACTTAGTGACTGACTTAGTGTTTCTTCAAGTTGCCCCAGATGCCTCTCAGTATCAGCGTGTTACCGTGACAAGACTTGAGCCCTGCTCAAGTGACCTAAGTTATCATTATCAAGTTATATTGAAAACATCATTAATTTATTTCAAGTTGTGTGTGAATACAAATCTTGCCTAATTAAAGTTGATATTTATGTCGGGAAAACAGTTACTACATATATCCTGTTTGTTCCTTCCAGGATAATTTTAGACAAATCATATGAATCCAGAATCCACGATGGTTGACATGACAGCTTCCTGGCTACTCAGGGCCAGAAGTTGGAAGGATTTCAATCAATAACTATGGTGTTTACAAATGACTATTGATTCTTCATAGCTTTGTTGTTGCAAGGTGAGATTGTTTTTGTTTTCCAGTTAGGATAATGGCAGAAATTGCCTCTAGGGGTCATATTATTAGTGAAATAGATGGTGATAGGCTACTGATAACGATGGTGTGTTTATTCACCCTAAGAGTGTCCAGTTTTGGGGTGAAATTTGGGAGAAGGACACTACTTGATGCTATATGCTTTAAATTTTGGGTTATTCATATGAATTTTTAATGACTTTTTAGACCTAGCGAAAGAAAATTTTAGTGTATTAACTTTGAGTTATGGTCTGATAAGCTTTTCATATGTTAGCTACCACCAGATGACTTACGTACCAACAGGATATAGGCTACTATCTGTGTTTTGCGTAGTTTTGACATTGAATCTTTGCGAAATTTAGGGAGACCCTAGAACAAAGCTATACATGGTGTGTAGAAAGAAGCACAGCTGGGTACCATTAACTGTGAAAATGAGTGGTAGATACTAACACAAGTTACTGGTAAGATAAACTGAAAGCCTTACTGGTTATGTAGGCAAAATGTCACCATCAAATTGAACGTAACTTAATCCACAGAGTTAATAGATACCAACCTGGCCAAACCTAACCAAGGACACAAAAACCTCTCAAGCTTTGGCTGAAATTTGGAACTCATTATTTCTTACGAAGGAGAAAGGATGGATTAGTGGAGTTATTTTACAAACCTCTCTTGAGTCAACTGCTGCTTCAGGTAATTCGTAAATCGTGTAGTCATTTTTGTCTTGGTTTTGTTTCAAATTCATCTTGATAACTGATATTTATATTCAGTGATGAAAAAAAACACTACAGGATAAAGCCAAAGGAGTTGACATGGAGTGGTAATGGACTTGCAAGATCTTTTAATTAAACATGAATGCTTGAAAAGTTGACAACTGTAACTTCAAGCATAGAACTAACCATACAAAGATAGATTATAAAAGGTTTGCTGGTAATGTTCCATTTAAACATTATATAGTTAATGTTTATATAGTAACTGAATTGATTATATAGTTACTGAATTGATTATACAGTAACTAAATTGATTGTATAGTTACTAAATTGTTTATATAGTAAATAAATTCATTATATAGTTACCAAATTGATTATATAGTAACTAAATTGATTATATAGTTACTAAATTTATTATGTAGTAACTAGACTGATTATATAGTTACTAAATTGACTATATAGATACTAAGTTTATTGTATAGTTGCTAAATTGATTACAGAGTTACTAAATTGATGATATAGTAACTAAATTGTTTATATACTGTAGTTATTGAATTGATTATATAGTAACTAGATATTTATATAGTTGATTATATCTTTCATTGATTATATAGTTACTACATTCCTTATATTGTTACCCCACTGATTATATAGTAACTAAATTGGTTATATAGTTACTAATTTGATTATATAGTACATGGTTATTATATTGTTTATATAGTTGCTATATTGATTATTTAGTAACTAAATTGATTATATCGTTTCTGAATTGATTATATAGTTACTGAATTGATTATGTAGTTACTGAATTTATTATATATTTACTACATTGATTATATAGCAACTAAATTGGTTATATAGTTACTGAATTGATTATATAGTTAGAGATTATTGATTACATTGTTACAGAATTGATATAACTATTGAATTCATTATATAGTTACTAAATTTATTACATACCTTGTAAACAGAATTTATAGTAAAAAATGCCAATTTTTGTCAGACATCTGTAACTATATAACTATATAAATATATAACTGAACTTCCATTTAAACAAAGAATGGCATTGACTGGCAGAGGTTTTGCATCAAAATGGAAGACTATACTCCACGATATATCGGAATTAATTTGTCGTTTGTCCCAAAATGGTCAGACACAGAGTTTTCCTAAAACAGGACAGACAACATTCTGTCATAAATCTTTTTCACTTTCTGTCATAATGTCATGATTGTCAAAATGCCCTCATATGTTGGTAGAACCACTTGACGTTTAAAACTATTTTTATAGTTTAATACCAGTTATTGATTTATCTGAAAATTGGTGACCCCTTCAACCTATTATAATTTGAGAGAGAGAGAGAGAGAGAGAGAGAGAAAAGAGAGAGTTTTTTTAATTTTGTCAGCGACGAAAAATAGACTAAGAAAGTGCTGTATTGCCAAAATTAGTGTTTGAAACATCTTTATAAATCTTTTAATATACATGATTTAGTCATATATTGGTAGAGATTTTATTAATACAAGTTTAATATGAAATTTTTAATTTGGTGATTCGATTATTATAATTTATATAGGATAATAATAGTAGAAAAAGAATAGTTTTTTTAGACATGTTTCCCTTAGACTGACAATGCTGTATTTGAAATTGGCTAAATAAATTTTAAGTTTTTGAAAATGTAAATACGTAGATTCAGTGGCAAATATATAATATGTGTTGGCTTCAGATAAGTTTCCCTTACATAATTGTGTTTCTTAATTACAGAATTGGGACATCACTTCAGAGACATACTGTAAGTTCCTTTGGACATGTTTGTACTAATCAGTCATCAATACTTTAATTTAACAACAAAAAACCTTTCATTATGTTTATATGTACGACTTAAAGTTTCCTCAATTCTGATCACCTTTCGGTATTGGTTCAAATAATTTTGGAAAAGACATTATCTTAGAGACTTCTAACTTAATTGCACATATTTGTACCGATCAATTATTATTGCTTTAATTTTAAAGCGAAGTTTTCGTCATATAATTCGTAATTCCATTTTATACCGAATTTTTAAGGGCAAAATAATCATTCCCAAAAAGCACCATTCAGTGACTGACTTTGTGTTTCTTCAAGTTGCCACCATGATGCCTTTATGGGGTCATATTAGTGAAATGGATGGTGAAGGCTACTGATAACGATGGTGTGTTATTCACTCTATGGATGTCATTTTGGGGTTGGGGAATTTGGGGAGGACACTTGATGCTTCATACTTTATATTTTGGATTATTCATTTGAATTTTTAATGAATTCTTAGACCTACCTAAACAAATGTCTAGTGTATTAACTTTAAATTATGGTCTAATAAGTTTTTCATATGTTAGCTACCACCAGATGACTTAGTATCAACAGGATATACTATCTGTGTTTTGAGCAGTTTTGACTTTGTATCTTTACAAAATTTAGGGAGACCCTAGAGCCAAGCTATACATACTGTGTAGAAAGAAGCACAGCTGGGTACCATTAGCTGTGAAAGTGAGTGGTAGATACTACCAGAAGTTACTGGTAAAATAAACAGAAAGCCTTAGTGGTAATGTAGACAAAATGTCAGCATCTAATTGAATGTAGCTCAACCCACAGAGTTAATAGACACTAACCTGACCAAACCTAACCTAGGACACACTGACCTCTCAAGCCTTGGCTGAAATTTGGAACTCATTATTTCTTACGAAGGAGAAAAGATGGATTAGTGGAGTTATTTTACAAACATTTCTTAAGGTAACTGCTGCTTCAGGTAACTCAGAAATCGTGTTCATTTTTTTTTGTGTGTGATCTTGGTTTTGTTTCAAATTCAAATATTATGATGTCTTAGGATATTAAATATTCAGTGATGAAATTGGACAATTACAGTACAAGATAAAGCTCAAAGGAGTTGACAAAGAGTGGTAATGGTAACTTGCAAGTTTTTTTACTTGAACATGAGTGATGTAAGTGCTAACCTATTGCTTCAAGTGTGGCTACAAGCATAGAAGGGTAGCCATTATAAAGTAGACACTTTGCTATGAAAAGGTTTGCTTGGTATTATGTGGTGCCATTACTGAATTGATTATATAGTTACTAAATTGATTATATAGTTACTTGATTGATTATATAGTTACTAAATTGATTATATAGTTACTGAATTCATTATATAATTACTGAATTTATTATATAGTTACTAAATTGATTATATAATGACTGAATTCATTATATAATTACTAAATTGATTATATAGTCACTGCATTGTTTATATAGTAACTAAATTTATTATAATGTTACTAAATTGATTATATAGCTACTGAATTGATTATATAGTTACTGAATTGATTATATAATTACTGAATTAATTATACAGTAACCAAATTGATTAACCAAATTGATTATATAGTTAGTGAATTGATTACATAGCTGCTAAATTGAATTTATAATTAAATAATACTAAAGTATTTATAAAGTACTTTGTTAAGAACAGATGTCTGTAACTATACAAGTAAACTCCTATTTAACTAAAGAATACCAGTGATTGGCAGAGTTTTTACATCAAAATGGAAGACGATTCCACACGATATATCGAAATTAATTTGCCGTTTGCCCCAGGGACTGGTGGTCAGAGGCACGGAGGAAGGAGTTCCTACTTAAACAGGACAGACAACCTTCTGTCAACAAACTCGATCCTTTCACTTTCTGTCATTCTGTCAAAATTCCCTCCTGGGCCCAAACCACTAAGAATGTGACCCTCCCAAACTTCTTTGAACAGTTTGTGGAAGACCAGTTATTAATTTATCTGAGAAATGGGCAACCCTCTTGCACCTGCCTCGCTGAGAGAGAGAGAGAGTCTTTTTTTTAATCCTGGCGGTTAATTTTTATCAGCGTAGAGATTCGCCTTCATTTCAAGAGGCGTACGAAAAATAGACTCCGCCTTCCTAGTATTGCCATCATTAGTCTTTGAAATATTATTAGTATAAGTCTCTTAGTTTACTTAAATTCATTCATACTCTGGTATAAATTTTATTAATAAATATTATTTGAATTCTTAATTTAATGATTAATTTATTGTAATTTATGGGGCAATTTATAATAAAAAAAGAATAGACTTTTTTTTAGACATTTAGGAGTGGAGACGGACAAATGCTGTCAGTATTTGCCAATAGATGGCGACAGCAAATTTTTTTTAAGTTTTTGAAAATGTAAACATGTAGTTTCAATGGGTAATATACATAATGTATTTGGCTTCATATAAGTTTCTCTTACATAAATGTATTTCTTAATTACTCTATGAAGTAATTTTGTTAAATTATCTTAATATCCTAGTTTCAATGGAAATTATACATTAGATAAGGAAAGGACTTATTTGTATGTATGTATTCCTTAGAGTTTCCCAAATCCCCCTTGACTTTATGGTATTGGTTCAAATAATTTTGAAAATTAAGACGTTCTCTAAGAAACTTATAGCTTTAATTGCACAGATTTGTACTAATCAATCATCATTGCTTTAATTTTAAAGCAAAATTTTCGTTTTATACTTCGTAATTCTATTTTATATACCGAATTTTTAAAGGTGAATTAATTATTTCCAAAAAGCACCATTCAGTGAGTCAGTGACTGACTTCGTGTTTCTTCAAGTGCCAACAGATGTCTCTCATTATCAGTTGTGTCACTGTTACAAGACTGGTGCCTTGCCCAAGTGACCTAATTTATTATTATCAAGTTAATTGAAAACATCATTAATTTATTTCAAGTTGTGTATAAATACAAAACTGCCTAATTACCGTAAGTTGTATTTATGTAGGAAAACATTTACTACATATATCCTGTTTGTTCCTTTGAGGATAATTTTAGACAAATCAAGTGAATCCAAGATGGTTGACATGACAGCTCCCTGGCTACTCAGAGGCAGAAGTTGGAAGAATTTCAATCAATAATTATGGTGTTTACAAATGGCTGTTGATTCTTCATGGCTTTATTGTGTTGCAAGGTGAGATTGTTTTAGTTTTCTAGTTAGGATAATGACAGAAAGTGCTTTTATGGGGTCATATTAGCAGTGACATGGACAGTGATAGGCTACTGATAACGGTGGTTGTTATTCACCCTAAGGGTGTCCATTTTTTGGCGGTAAATATGGGGAGAAGGACACTTGATGTTTCGTACTTTATATTTTGGGTTATTTATACGAATTTCTGGTGATTTTTAGAACTACCTAAACAAATTTGTAGTGTGTCAACTTTAAATTATGGTCTAATAAGTTTTTCACATGTTAGCTACCACCATATGACTTGTGTACCAACAGGATATTGGCCACTATCTGTGTTTTGAGCAGTTTTGACTTTGTATCCTTGCAAAATTTATGGAGACCCTAGAGCCAAGCTATACATACTGTGTAGAAAGAAGCACAGCTGGGTACCATTAGCTGTGAAAATGAGTGGTAGATGCTACCACAAGTTATTGGTAAAATGAACAGAAAGCCTTAGTAGTGGTGTAGGCAAAATGTCAGCATCAAATTGAACGTAGCCTAACCCACAGAGTTAATAGATACCAACCTGACCAAACCTAACCTAGGACACACTGACCTCTCAAGCCTTGGCTGAAATTTGGATCACATTATTTCCTACGAAGGAGAAAGGATGGATTAGTAGAGTTGTTTTACAAACCTTTCTTAAGTTAACTGCTGCTTCAGGTAACTCGGAAATCGTGTAGTAATTTTTTGTGCGATCTTGGTTTTGTTTCAAATTCAAATATTATGATGCCTTAGGATATTTAATATTCAATGATGAAATTGGACAATTACAGTACAAGAGAAGACCCAAAGGAGTTGACAAAGAGTGGTAATGGTAACTCAGCAAGCTTTTTGACTTGAGCATGAGTGATTGAAGAGTTAGCCTGCAGCTTCAAGTATGGCTACAAGCATAGAAGGGTAGCCATTACAAAGTAGATAGATTGCTATGAAAAGGTTTGCTTGGTATTATGTGGTGCCAAATACTATTTCTGAAGGTGTTGAGGATCTATTAGTGCCAAATTCAGACCTGGAATGGCTTGGGGGCTTTCTGGGCTCTGGTCCAATGTTTAGATTGATCAAACTGTGACTAGGAAGGACAGCTTTTAGTATTCAGTTTATATCATGAAGTAACATCGCAGTCAGGGTATGTAATTAATCCCATATTCAGGATATTTTTAAAAACTGGGCTAATATAATATTACTAGTTCATTATATCCTGCACTTAATGAGCAATTTATTTACCAAATATAGCAGGAAGCGATACGTATGAAATTTCAATATTTTTAGTGAATTTCAGTACTCTGGACAGCACAAAGACTGTCTTTACTGTTGCTAAAATTACATTGAGGTTTTTATTTTATTTTTATGCTGTTAAGTTATTTGAAGCTTTGTGCATACTGTTAAGGAAATCAATTAGCTATTGGTTTTATATTCTCAAAAGTTCTAAGTAAGGTTGCTGATAGATATGACGTGCCTAATGTGACTTGCAGCAAAATGATTCTGTAGGCTTTATGCTTCACAATGACCAATACTGTACCCCATATTACTGAGAAATCTGATATATAAAACCTTTGTAAAAATGTTTTGTCAGAAGAATTAAATTGTATTAATGTTATTAACCAAAGTCAATCTTATTAACTAAATGAATTTAGGACATAAATATCAGTTAGGTTATTTTTTGTTCCAATATTCACGATATTAAGTAAAGTTAATGTTATTAACTGAGCATCTAGGCCTTAGATAAACGTGTGGTTATTATTTGATCCTATACTAATGTTAGGTTAATAGCTTAGTTAATTTAGGCCTTAAATATCAGGTTATTTATGGGTCCAGTACTCATGTTATTAAGCAAAGTTTGGTATAAACTGAATTTAGTTAGTCCTTAAAAATCATTTAGGTTATTTATTGGTCCAAAATTATTGTTATTAACTCAATTAATTTAGACCTCATATAGGTGTGGTTATTCAATTGCTCCAATATTAATGTTATTAACTAAATTGATTTAGTCCTTAAATAAGTGTGGTTATTAAACTGATCCAATATTAGTGTTGGTTCTTAGCCACGTAAAATAAGTCTAATCCTTCAGGCCAGCCCTAGGAGAGCTGTTAATCAGCTCAGTGGTCTGGTTAAACTAAGATATACTTTTTTTTATTAACTAATGAATTTAGGCCTTAAGTGTGGTTATTAAATTGCCCCAATATTAATGTTATTAACTAACGAATTTAGGACTTCAGTAAGTGTGGTTATTAATTTGCTCCAATATTAATGTTAATAACTAAATGGATTTAGTCCTTAATTAAGTGTGGTTATTAAATTGGTCCGATATTAATATTAACTATGTGAATATAGGCCTTAAGTAAGTGTGGTTATTGAATTGTCCAATATTAATGTTATTAACTAAGTGAATTTAGGCCTTAAATTATTCAAGTGTGGTTGTTAAATTGCTCCAATATTAATGTTAACTAAATTAATTTATGCCTTAAATAAGTGTGTTATTAAATTGTCCAATATTAATGTTATTAACTAAGTGAATTTAGACCTTAAACAAGTGTGGTTATTAAATTGATCCAATATTGTTATTAACTAAATGAATTTAAGCCTTAAATAAGTGTTATTAACTTGGTCCAATATTAATGTTATTAAATACGTGAATATAGGCCTTAAATAAGTATGGTTAATTATTGGTCCAAAATTCATATTAACTAAATTGACTCCTGGTAGTCTGTGTCAAATTCGATATAATGTTAATGGGACTGCGTTAGGCTAGAATAGAACCATTTGTCATTAGTGTCAAGTTAGTTACACAATTGAATGTAGGAAAAGAGTATTTTCATAGTCTAACATAGTCTAGTTACACAATTGAATGTAGGAAAAGAGTATTTTCATAGTCTAACATAGTCTAACTTTGACTAACCTAACCTGATGTTACTAACACATCCTTAGTCTTGCATAGCATAGCCTAATTTAAGGTGTTAATAATATGTCCTTAGTTTTACATAGCCTAACTTGAGGTGTTAATAATACATCCACTGAGCTAAGTTCATCCCATATTAACGTCTAACCTAGCTTCACCTAACCCCAGGTGTCTAATATAGCCTAACCAACCCTTACTACTCCTAGGTGCTTAATTCACCTTAACTCATTCACCTTAACTCAGCCTGACTCAGCAATCAGGTGACTAATTTAACCCAAAATTGACTTAGCTTAACCCCAGGAGACTTGGGTTGCCTGACGTAACCTATATGATCCTTACTTAGCGTAACACTAGTTGAATAGTATAGCCTAACCTAACCTGTGTTACCTTAGGTACTTCATTCAACTTAACCTAACTCAACAATGGAGTGACTAATTTAACACAAAAGTGAATTAGCCTAACTGTAAGTGACTATGCCGTTATATAAATTTTTCCAAATTCTAACCCTTTCATTTTAAATATATTTTTCCTAGTGAAAACAATTGCATATTAAATAAATGTTACATAATTAAAAATTACTTTTTTAATAAATTTTCCTTAGTTATTATTCCTTACATTGAGATTATTTCTTTCTCATTGTAAGCATTGCATTTTAAATAAAGTTTTCTTAATTTAAACAATTGAATTCTAAATAAATTTTCCCTAATAATAACCTTTCATTTAAAATATATTTTCCCCAATGTAAAACAATTGCCTCTTGAATAGATTTTCTATAGTTATAACATTTACCTTTTAAATATATTCTCTGTAATTAAAACTTACATTTTAAATATTTTATTCCAAATCATAACCCTTTCAGTTTGAATAAATTTTCTCTAAATAAAACAATTGTATTTTTAATACTTTTTTTTTTATAATTATAACCCTTACTTTTAAAATAGATTTTTCCCAATTATGACCATTGCATTTAAATAAATTTTCGCTTAGTATAACCCTTTAATTTTAAGTATGTTTCTCCTAATTCAAAACAATTGCATTCTTAAATAAATTTTCTATAATTATAACTATTACATTTTAAACATATTCTTGCTAATTATAAAACTTTAATTTTAAACATATTTTCCTGCTTAAAACAATTGCATTTTAGAACAAATTTTCTATAATTATAACCCACCCCAAGGAGATATATATATATTTAAAAATATTTTGAAATTGGTTTTTATTTATATTTGTATTTATTTAGGTTAGCAAAATAATGATAAACTAAGATCTCAATCTTTTTTTTTTTCTTTTTTTTCAGACAAATTTATTTGGAAAAACATCACATTACGAAGGCCAAAGGAACATCAGAATTTATACGAGTGTATGAGGATTATTAAACACATCAGCTAATCTATCAAAACATCATCTAATATACCAGAACTAGTAAGTGCCTCCTTTATTGCAACATATCTGCCAATATCTACAATCTAACACTTAGTTCTTATTCCATTCATGACCATTTTGGGTGTAGGTCTCTCTCTCTCTCTCTCTCTGTATGTGTGTATCAGCCTTACATTTCTCTCTCTCTCTCTGTAACAGCATCTACATTTCCCACTCTCTCTCTGTATGTCTATGACACCATCTACATTTCTCTCTCCATCTCTCTCTCTGTCAGTGTTGTCAGAATCGGCGTTCACTCTCTCTCTCTCTGTCTGTCTGTCTGTGTCAGCATCGACATCTACATCTCTCTCTCTCAGTATTGTTTGTAAGAATCTACATTCTCTCTCTCTCTCAATATTGTTTGTACGAATATACATTCATTCTCTCTGTCTCTCTCTCTCAGTATTTTTTGTCAGAATCTAGAGTCTCTCTCTTGCTGCATTCTTTGTCATCATCTACATTTCTCTCTCTCTCTCTCTGTACTCGTATGTCTGTGTCAGCATCTTCATTTCTCTCTCTCTCTCTCTCTCTCTCTCTCTCTCTCTCTCTCTCTCTCTCTCTCTCTGCATGTGTCAGCATCTACATTTTTCTCTCTCAGTATTGTTTGTCAGAATCTATATTCTCTCTCTCTCTCTCTCTCTCTCTCTCTCTCTCTCTCTCTCTCTCTCTCATATGTCTGTCTGCATCTCCGTTCTTCTCTCTCTCTCTCTGTATGTCTGTGACAGCATATATATCTCTCTCTCTGCATGTCTGTTTCAATATCTACATTCTTTTTCTCTCTCTCATATGCATTTTTCCAAATAATATTTCGTTCCCTGATAATTTTTGTAAATTTTGAGTAAACTCTCTCTCTCTCTCGTATACTTTGCCAGATATTATGTTCCTAGATAGTGTTCATAGATTTTGACCAAATAATTCCCTCTCTCTCTCTCTCTCTCTCACTCTCACACACACACACACACATTTTGCTAAATATTATTTTGTTCCCCCCCTCCCTCTCTCTCTCTCTCTCTCTCACACACACATTTTGCTAAATATTATTTTGTTCCCCCTCTCTCTCTCTCTCACACATACATTTTGACAAAATATTTTGTCCCTGATAGTGTTTCCAGATTTCGACCAATTCTCTCTCTCTCTCTCTCTCTCTCTTCCCTGATGATGTTTTGAGATGTCGACCAAAGAATCTGCAGACATAATCCCAAAAACCACCAGTTAATCTGGTTAGGCTTTGTTCCACGCACAATTTTCTCATCATAATACTGTATGAATATTGTACTACACCGTACAAAATTTGTCCCATAGTGTATGAATAGTGTACCTTTCGTATATTATGAATTAAATACTTTTTAGGTGTGTACGGCACTATGATTTTGCAATAATCTGTTAAAGTTCTTTTTCACTGCTAAAACTGCAACACTAATATCATCTCTTAATCTTTGTCATACTTTGTCAATTCAAAAAATGCTGTGTCATATTTTCTATATGGAAAAAGGCTTGTCTGTTGAATTATATTGTATATTCAAAAAAGGTTGTCTATTATATTCTATTCTATACTCAAGAAATTTTTTGTCTGCCTTTGTGTATTTCCTATATTCAGAAAGGCCTGTCATAGTATTTTATACATTCTAAAAGGTCTACTTTCTTTTAAAGGCCTGTGTTACATTTTCCGTATTCATAAAGGCCTCTAATATTTTCTGTATTCAAAACAAGGCCTTTTAATATTTTCTGTATTCAAAAGGTCTTTTCACTTTTAATCTTAAGACAGTAATTTTGGAATGCATTTACCGAGGAACATTGTAATGTCTTCTGTCATGTTCTATATGAAAAAGGCTTCGTAATGTTCTGTATGAAAAAGGCTTCTCTTTCATATTTTGTTTCTATAAAAAGGACTTTCATAATTTTGGTCAGAAAGCCTACAAATTTTTAAAATCGTAATGTTCTATATGAAAAAGGCTTCGTAATGTTCTGTATGAAAAAGGCTTCTCTTTCATATTTTGTTTCTATAAAAAGGACTTTCATAATTTTGGCCAGAAAGCCTACAAATTTTGAAAAAAATTAAAAATTACTTTGGAAAAGAGAAACCGTACACAATTTTAAGATCCTTTTACTGACAAACTTTACAGTCTTCTGTTTGGATGCTTTTATACTAAGAAGCATTACAATTTTACTTTGTTTTTCAGGTCAGAAGCTCAAGATATCTAAGCAAGTGGAACAGATTTGGCAATGATTCCTCAAGAACTCTAAATCAGGCCTGGGCAGGAAATGATGCCCCATCTACCCACCAGAATCAGGCCTGGGCAGGAAATGATGCCCCATCTACCCACCAGAGTACCACTTCTGGAGGACTCACTGTTGATGTCTACATTTAGGACAGGGAGACCACTCCACTTCCTGTCTACTACTGTTACTTTTAGGACATTTGGACTGTATCCTAAAGCTGGCCTGCCTTGCTGCTGCTACAGAAGCTTCAAATTATAAGCTTCTGTCATTCAAGGATAACTTGGATGCAAATGTAGTCCAGGTAATTTTTCTAAAATTAGTGCGTGATGAAATTACAACATGTCAACTGATTTATACTGCTAATTCAAATAGCATTAAACTCTCACGCTTTTGCTTGAATAATATACTGCATTTTTTTTTATATCAAATTCTCACGCTTTTCCTTGAATAATATACTGCATTTTTTTATTATATATCAAAGACCAAATGCAGTACTATAATATTTTATATAATATCAAAGACCAAATGCAGTACTATAATAAAGTCGTATTTCCATCCTTTTCTTTCAGTTTCTCGTTGCCGGAGAAGTGGCAGAGGAGATGAAGGCACTGGTAATGCCCCACAGATATAATACATGGCTGTCCACCGATCTTGGTGGAACAATTGGAACAATTAATTGTTCCTGAAGTAACAAGAAGTCAGGGCAACAGCTAATTCGATTCTTCAGTGTTACAAGTGATTCATTGCCCTTTTACCTAGTTGTTTCGTTAAAAGAACTACTGTACAAGCTTCAGAATTTGTAGACGTTATACCAGCTATATGGAACATGATCTTGTACATTGTACAAACTGCTCAGCAGTAAGAAACTTACACCTAATTCAAGTTACTGTATAGATGAATTTACTGGAAAAAATGTGTATATATTGTATATAAAAATGTATGTAGATAGTTTTTATTGCAAAATTCATGCAGTTACACGAACTTGTAGATGCAGCCTCAATAAAAGCTTGCACTTGGATAAATTTTATAGCAAAATTCATGCAGTTACACGAACTTGCAGATGCAACCTCTATAACAGCTTGCCAAGTGCAGACATACTGTATTTTCCATTATACCATGCCCAGGATGTGTTACTGCCGTGTAGACCTTGCTTCAGGTATAAGTGCTGCTGTTTACCAATTTTTCCCAGCATGCAGTTGTCACAAAACCTGTAGAGAGAGAAAAGAAATTTATACATTTTAATCCCTCTCGCTAGTTTGACTAATGAAAGCCAAAGATGCTCTATCAAAATAGACTTGCCCATATATAACCCATACATAATTTGATTATCAAGATATTGGTCCCTTAAAGTTTGACTGTCAAACATAATGGGTAATATTTACCTGTCTGTGCACCAGCTGAATGAACACCACTCTCACAGTGCACTGAAAATGAACACTGCTTGCATAAGGCCTCTCTATGCACAGTCAGAAGGAACCTCTCTCCTCCACAATATGGCAAGTGTTCGTTGTGTCCAAAATTGCCTGCTGCCATATCTAAGCTTTTTAAGCTGCTTCAACAGCTAGCAGCTAACAGCGCAATAGTCACTGTATTGACTACCCTGGTAGGTTGGCAAGACTGACCCAGCATTGTTTATTTTCATAGAGTTGGTTGAAGAAATCACCTTGACAACCTCCTTCCAAACCTCTGGGGTCCTTTCTCAATGGTGGGGCCTCATCGAGGTAATCTAAAGTCATCGATCTTGCTGGTGTTATTCTGAAATAAAAAAATGTGTATCAGGTCTTGTATACAAAATGGTAGTTTAGTAAAGATATATAATTGTCACATTACTGAAAGCAATTTCTGATCTTGACTATACTATATCCATCTGCTGAATCCTCATCAATTCTACGAGAAGCAGAACAAAATCTAAATCCCATACTCCAAGAACTATATGAAAATTACCGATATTTAAAATTATGAAGCTTATTTGATCACTAATGTTTAGCTGATCCAAAGAGCATACATAATCTTTATAGTTAAACTATTTGCTGCTTTGTAAATTGCTTGGAAAAAATCTAACTACCTGGAACTCTAAACTGTTTAAACTAGCTCCCTTTCCATATAAAAAATCCTGCCAAACAAGTCTAAACTCACATATATATATGAAACAGTCATCTACTGTATATCTGTATGTGTAGAATATGCAGCTTTCAAGAACGTCCAGCAATTATTCGACAATATTTAAAGTGTTTATTCTTGAAAGTATCCTAGGCTCCACAACTTCCGAAATCAGCCTCTTGAACCTGTGAACAAGTTTCTGAAAGCAATAAATAATATCCCTTCACACGATAACCTGTTGAAAGATGTTCTGATTAACAACTTTTAACAACTTCAACTCTGTTAATTTAAGAATTCTATTTTTCTGGACTGACACTCTTGAGTTCTTCACTTGGAGATATGGAAAAAATTGTGCATTTTTGTAATCATCACTAACAACCATTTAGTTCTTTTGAAAGGTTTCTTCTTACTGAATTTTAATGAAAATATTCCCTTCACACTTAGCTGATCACAGGTATTCTGTAACATACAGTTCTATACAGATGAAAGGAAAATAGTTTTTTGCACATTATTATTGTATACACCTATTACAAGTGTTACAGCCTACTTTCTGTCTTATTGCTTGGCACTTTGCATCACCTGTATATCCTATTTGTATAGTCACCTTTCCGTCACGTTTTAACACAATCTAAGATTACGACAATGACTATACACTTTATAGTCAGGGAAACTAATGGTTATATAGGCCAGTGACTTCTTGTTTCTATATACAGTTATAGGCCAATTTCACTTTATGATTATATATAGGTTATAGGCTAATTTCACTTGATGTTTATATACAGGTTTTAGACCAATTTCACTTGAAGCCTACAGTTTATCTAGCCATGACCTAACTTGAAAAGGGCCAACCAAGATTGATAGATTATTCTTGCCAAAAAACACCATCCACCCCTGACTAATACTGTACATCCTTTTCTATTTAGTCAGCTCTCAAAAGAATCTACTATCTAGTTCTAGCTTGGTTCAGGAAGGATTCACCATGCCCTGGATCCTTAACACCCTAGGGTCCTTTCACATCGCAAAATATATCCTAAGCTGGATAAGGTGCTTTACCTTCACGTCACATTTGGGTAATCACTTTGCAAAATTTTCCCTTACCTTAAACTAGTGAGGTTGAAGACTGATAGCCCTTCAGGGCATTTCTGATGAATAGTGATTAGGTTGGTCCTAACTGAAGAGTTTTGAATGAGGATTCACTTGGCTATATTCCCAAAACTTGATGTGGATGTTCCATACAGTAACTTTTATACTGTACATCCATATTCCAGCTGAAGTATCAGGATTCAGATTCCTCTGATTGGAGAATAATTCTGAAAAATGATTTAGTTTTGAATATCTGATATCCTAATTGGTGAAAGACAACGGTTTACCAGTGACACACTTCATGTGATAAATTAGATGAAGCTACAGTTCCCTAGGTATATCAGCAGGTATTCAAAATAAACTAAGTTTACTGTAGGAAACTACAGACACCATCTCAGAATGGTTGAAATAATTCCAATTTTTAGACCAACAACCCCAAAATCTAGTTTACAATATTTTGCTTTTTATTAGACGGTCCTATTTATGTTTGTGACATTTAGTTAATATGTAATTATAAAATACAATGCAATTTTTTTGATAAAACATTTTTACAAAGATTTATATATCAGATTCTCAGACTAAAGTAATACGGGGTACAGCACAGATATATTTTGAGTGGCAATTGGTCACTGTGAGGAGGTATATAGCCTACAGAATCATTTTGCTGCAAGTCACATTAGGCACATATCTATCAGCAACTTCACTGACTTAAAACTTTTGAGAATATAAAACCAATAGTCAATTGATTTCCTAACTGTATGCACAAGGCTTCAAATAACTGAACAGGTATAAAAATAAATTGAAAATTTCAATGTACTTTTAGCAACAGTAAAGACAGTCATTGTACTGTCCAGAGTAATGAAATTCACTAAAAATATTAAAATTTCTTATGTAATGCTTACCGCTATATTTGGTAAATAAATTGCTCATTAAGTGCAGGATATAATGAACAAGTAATATTACATTAGCCTAGTTTTTAAAAATATCCTGAATATGGGATTAAATTAGTTACATACCCTAACTGTGATGTTACTTGAAGATATGAATTGGATACTAAAGGCTATCCTGCCTAGTCATAGTTTGATCAGTCTAAACATTAGACCAGAGCCCAGAATGTCACAAGTCATTCCAGGTCTGATTTTGGCACTAATAGATCCTAAACTCCTTCAGAAATAGTATTTGGCACCACATAATACCAAGCAAACCTTTGTATGGCAATGTGTCTTTGTAATGGTTACCCTTCTATGCTTGTAGCCATACTTGAAGCTGTACCCTAACTCTTCAATCACTCCTGTTCAAGTCAAAAAGCTTGCATGTTACCATTACCACTCCAAGTCAACTCCTTGGGGCCTTATCTTGTACTGTAATTGTCCAATTTCATCACTGATTATTAAGAATCCTAAGGCATCATAATATATGAATTTGAAACAAAACCAAGACCACACAAAAAATGACTAAACGACTTCCGAGTTCCCTGAAGTAGCAGTTAACTTAGGAAAGGTTAGAAAAATAACTCCACTAATCCATCCTTTCTTCTCCTTAAGAAATAATGAGGTCCAAATTTCAGCTAAGGCTTGAGAGTTAACTGTGTCCTAAGTTAGGTTTGGTCAGGTTGGTATCTATTAACTCTGTGGATTAAGCTACTTTCAATTTGATGCGGGCATTTTGCCTACACAACCACAAAGGCTTTATTTTTCCAGTGACTTTTAACAGTATCTACCACTCATTTTAACAGCTAATGGTACCCAGCTGTGCTTCTTTCTACACACTATGTACAGCTTGGTTCTAGGGTATCCCTAAATTCTGCAAAGATTCAAAGTCAAAACTGATCAAAACAGATAGTATATCCTGTTGGTACGTGAGTCATCTGGTGGTGGCTCACATATGAAAAACTTTATCAAATCATAATTTAAAGTTAATACACTACAAATTTGTTTAGGTAGGTCTAAAACTTCATTCAAAATTTTAGTATGACTAATCCAAAACAAAGTATGAAGCATGAAGTGTCCTTCTCCCAAAATTTACCCCCCAAAAACTGGACACACTTAGGGTGAATAATACACCATCGTTATCAGTAGCCTATCACCATCCATTTCACTAATAATATGACAAGCAATTTCTGCCATTATCCTAACTGGAAAACAAAAACAATCTCACCTTGCAACAATAATCCATGAAGAGTCAATAGCCATTTGCAAACACCATATTGAAATTCTTCCAACTTCTGCCCTTGAATGGCCAGGGAGCTGTCATGTCAACCATCATGGATTACGGATTCACTTGATTTGTCTAAAATGAGCATGGAAGGAACAATCAGGATATATGTAGCAACTGTTTTCCCACATAAATATCAACTTAATTAGGCAGCTTTGTATTCACACACAACTTGAAATAAATTAATGATGTTTTCAATATAACCTGATAATAACAACTTAGGTCACTTGAACAGGTTACACGTCTTGTCACACTGACACACTGTCACTGATACTGAGAGGCATCTAGTGGCAACTTGAAGAAACAGTAAGTCAGTCACTGAATGGTGCTTTTTGGAAATGATTATTTCACCTTTAAAAATTCGGCATAAAATGCAATTACGAAGTATATAACGAAACTTTCGCTTTAAAAAGGAATAATGACTGATCAGTACAAATATGTGCAAATAAAGTTATAGGTCCCTTAGATAATGTCTTAATTTCCAAAATTATTTGAACCAATACCAAAAGGTGATCAGAATTTAGGAAACTTTAAGTAGTACATATAAATATAATGAAAGGTTTGTTGTTAAATTAAAGAAATGATGACTGATAAGTACAATTCTGTCCAAATGAACTTATAAGTCTCTTAGATAATGTCCCAATTCCGAAAAATATTTAAAACAATATCATAAAGTTAAACAGGATTTGGGAAACTCTAAGGAATACAGGATTACAAATAAATTCTTTCCTTATCTATCTAATGAATAATTTCCATTGACCCTAGAATATTAAAATAATTTTGACAAAACTACATGATAGAGTAATTAAGAAATACAATTATGTAAGGGAAACTTATACGAAGCCATAAAACATAATATACATTAGCCATTGAAACTACATGTTTACATCTTCAAAAACTTTTAAAAAATTTCTACAGCCATCTATCGGCAAATTTTGACAGCATTGCCAGTCTCCCTTTCTAAATGTCTAAAAAAACTATTCTTTTTTCTATTTTTATTTGGTCTGTAAATTACAATAAATTACCTACTTCATTAAGAATTTCATATTAATACTATATTCATAAAATTTGTACCAAAGTATGAATGAATTTAAGTAATTTAAGAGATTTATAGGATATTTCAAAAACTAATTCTGGCAATGCCTAGTAAGGCGGAGTCTTTTTCGTACGCCCCTGGAAATGAAGGTGAATCTATACGTTGATAAAATTAACTGACAGGGTGAAAAAAAAAGACTTCTCTCTCTCTCTCTCTTAGCGAAGCAGGTGCGAGAGGGGTTAACAATTTCTCAGATAAATCAGTAACTGGTCCTCCACAAATTATTCAAAAAAGTTTTGGGGAGGGTGACTTTCTTAGTGGTTCTGGGCCAAGGAGGGAATTTTGACAGAAAGTGAAAGGACCAAGTTCTCTGACAGAGGGTTGTCTGTCCTGTTTAAGTAGGAACTCCTTCCTCAGTGCCTCTGACCACCAGGCCCTGTGCCAAACGGAAATTAATTTCGATATATCGTGCAGAATCGTCTTCCATTTTTATGCAAAAACTCTGCCAATCACTGATATTCTTTGGTTAAATGGAAGTTTAGTTATATAGTTACATAGTTACAGACATCTGTTCTTAGCAAATGCCTTTATAAGTACTTTGGTGTTATTTAACTATAAATTATTTGACCCAATACCACAAAGTCAAGCAGAATTTGGGAAACTCTTAAGGAATACATAGCCTACTTACGAATAAATCCTTTCCTTAGCTCATGAATGATTTCCACTGAAACTAGAATATTAAAATTTACATTATAGAGTAATAAATAAATACAATTATGTAAGGGAAACTTATAAAAAGCCAAAAACATAATATATATATTAGTCATTGAAACTACATATTTACATATTCAAAAACTTTTAAAAAATTTCCTAACGCCATCTGTTGGCAAATACTGACAGCATTGTTAGTCTCCGCTCCTAAATGTCTAAGAAAATCCTATTCTTTTTCTTTCATTATTTTCTCTATAAATTACAATAAATTACTTACTTACTTAAGAATTTAATAGTAAACGTACATTTATAAAATCTGTACCAAAGTATGAATGAATTTAAGTAAATTAAGAGATTTATAACGATATTTCAAACACTTATTCTGGCAATACCTAGGAAGGCGGAGTCTATTTTTCGTACGCCTCTGGAAGTGAAGGTGACTCTTTTAGCTGATAAAAATTAACCGCCAGGTTTAAATAATACTCTCTCTCAGCAAAGAAGCCCCGAGAGGGGTTACCAATTTCTCAGATAAATCAATAACTGGTTCTCCACAAACTATTCAAATCAGTTTTGGGGGAGGGTCACTTCCTTAGTGGTTCTGGGCCCCTGAGATAATTTTGACAGAATGACAAAAAGTGAAAGGACCAGGTTCGTTGACAGAAGGTAGCTTTTCCTGTTTAAGTAGGAACTCCTTCCTCCGTGCCGCTGACCACCAGGCCCTGGGGCAAACGGCAAATTAATTTCGATATGTCGTGCAGTATCATCTTCCATTTTGATACCAAACCTCTGCCAATCACTGACATTCTTAGGTTAAATGGAAGTTTAATTATATAGTTATACAGTTACAGATATCTGTTCTTACCAAAGCCAAAGTACTTTATAAGTGCTTTGGTATTATTCAACCATAAATTCAATTTAGCAGCTATATAATCAATTTAGCAACTATATAATTAATTCAGTAACTATATAATCAGTAACTATATAATCAATTCAATAACTATATAACCAATTTACTTACTATATAATCAATGTAGTAACTAAGTATTCAATGTAACTATATAATTCACTAGCTGTATAATCAATTCAGTGACAATATAATCAATTCACTAACTATATAATGAACTCAGTAACTATATAAACAATTTAGTTATTATATAATCATTTCAGTAACTATATAATCAATTCAGTAACCATATTATCAATTTAGTTTCTATACAATTAATTCAGTAACCATATAATCAATTCAGTAACTATGTAACCCATTCAGTAACTATATAATCAATTTAGTTACTAAATAATCGATTTAGCAACTACATAAACAATTTAGTTGCTATATAATCAATTTAGATACTATATAATCAAATTAGTAACTATATAACCAATTTATTTACTATATAATTATTGTAGTAACTATATAATCAATGTAGTAATTACATAATTAATGTAACTGTATAATCAATTTACTAACTATACTGTATAATCAATTTAGTTACTATATAACCAATTAACTAACTACATAATTAATTTAGTTACTGTATAATCAATTCAGTAACTATAGCAAAATTTAGTTACTATATAATCAATTTAGCAAATATTCCATAAATTTAACTATATAATCAATTTAGTAACCATATAATCAATATACCTACTATATAATAAATTGAGCAACTATGTAATAAATTTAGTAACTATATAATCAATTTAGTTACTATATAATCAATTCAGTAACTATACTGTATATTCAATGTTGTAACTATATAATCAATTTAGTAACTATATAATCAATTCAGTAACTATATAAACAATTTACTAACTATATAATCAATTCAGTTACTATATAATCAACTTCAGTAACTATATAAACAATTTAGTTACTATATAATCAATTTAGTAACTATACAATAAATTTAGTAACTATAATAAATTAAGTAACTATATAATCAATTTTAGTCACTATAAAATTAATTTAGTAATTATATAATCAATTTAGTACCAATATAATCAATTTAGTAACTATATAATCAAAGCAGTAACTATATAATCAATTCAGTAACTATATAATGAATTTAGTTAATATATAATTACTTTAGTAGCTATATAATCAATTTACTTATTATATAATCAATTCATTAACTATATAATCGATTCAGTAACTATATAATCAATTCAGTAACTATATATATAACCAATTCAGTACCTATATAATAAATTTAGTTACCGTATAATCAATTTAGTAACTATGTAAATTATTTAGTTACTATATATTAAATTTAGTAACTATATAAATTATTTAGTTACTATATATTCAATTTAGTAATTATATAATCAATTTAGTTACCATATAATCAATTCGGTAACTATATAATCATTTAAGTAACTATATAATTAAATTTTAGTTACTATATACTCAAATTTAATAACTATATAATCAATTTAGTTATTATATAATCAGTTCAGTAACTATATAATCAATTAAGTAACCAAATAATGTATTCAGTTACTATATACTCAATTTAATAGCTATATAATAAATTAAGTAACCAAATAATGTATTTAGTTACTATATACTCAATTTAATAACTATATAATCAATTCATTAACTATAAAATCAATTCATTAACTATATAATCAATTCATTAACTATATAATCAATTCAGTAACTATATAATCAATGGCGTAACTATATAATAAATTTCGCAATCCTAAACGATACTATAAAATATTCATATTTGAAAGTTCTGAAAGGGAAACTCACAAGACAAGAATAAAAGAATGGCCTGAGAGAGAGGTCTGAAAGCGAAACCGATCGGAATAAAAGAAGGTGGCCCGAGAGAAGAACAAACTTTACCGTGGGCGGAGGATTCATTATCGTCGTCCGACTGGGAGGTCACGGCAGAAGACTGAGTCCAGCCCTCCAGATCCCGTTGGACGTGGGAAAAGAAGGCCATCATCCTGGGGTCTTCGTCCGTGCTCCCGTGGCTGGAGTCGTGATTGTCGTCCTGTGTAAGAGGGTGACAGAGAGGTAACGCTTGAGATTGGCGATAAATAAATCAAACTCTCTCTCTTTCGACCTTTCATTCGCTCTCTCTCTCAATCTCTCTCTTTCTCAATCTTTCGCTCCTCTCTCTCTCTCTCTCTCTCTCTCTCTCTCTCTCTCTCTCTCTCTCTCTCTCTCTCTCTAGTAGTCTGAATAGGCAGTTTGATTTAACACTCACTTCACATTTTAGAAATATGGCCCAGTACAATAAACAGAAAAAGTCCCTTTCTACATAAAAAAATATGCAATTTTAACATAAAAAATCCCTTCCAACATAAAAAAAAGTGCAATTTTAACTGAAAAAAGTACCTTCCTGCATACAAAATCTGCAATTTTACTGGAAAATATCCCTTTCTGCATAAAAAAACTGCAATTTTAACATTAAAAAAGTCCCTTCCTACTTTAAAAATAAACTAGTAAAAAAATCCCTCTCTACATTAAAAAAATTCCAATTTTCACTAAAAAAAAAGTGCCTACAAAAAACATGGAATTTTAACTGAAGAAACCCTTCTTACATGAAAAAAAATTTGCAATTTAAACCAAAAAAAGTTCCTTCCTAATAAAAAAAAAAATTTTTTAACTGAAAAAAGTTCCATCCTAATAAAAAAATAAATTTTTTAACTGAAAAAAGTTCCATCCTACATAATAAAATCTGCCATTTTAACTGAAAAAATTTCTTTTCAACATAAAAAAAACCTGCAGTTTCAACTGAAAAAATCCTTTCCCACATAAAAAAAATCTGCAATTTTAACAGAAAAAAAAGTCGCTTCCTATTAAAAAAAAACCCTAGATTTTCAACTGAAAAGATCCCTTTGTATAAAAAAAAAACTGCAATTTTAACAGAAGTGAGTCCCTTCCACCATAATAAAAACTGCGATTTTAACTGAAAAATGTTCCTTCCCACTTAAAAAAAAATTGCAATTTTAACCGAAAAAATCCTTCATAAAAAATCCCTGCAATTTTAACTGAAAAGTCCCTTCCTCCATAAAAAAAAAAAATTCCTGCAATTTTAACTGAAAGAAGTCCCTTCTTACATGAAAATAACTGCAATTTCAACTGAAAAAGTACATTTCTACATAAAAAAAACATGTAATCATCACTGAAAAAGTCGCTCCCTACATAAAAAAAACCCTGCAATTTTAAATAATAAAAATTCCTTTCTGTATAAAAAAAAACCTACAATCTTAACTGAAAAAAAGACCCTCCCTACATAAAAAAAACGCAATCTTAACTGATAAAAATTCCTTTCAACATAAAAATACCTGCAATTTTAACTGATAAAAATTCTTTTTTACATAAAAAAAAACCTGCAATTTTAACTGAAAAAAGCCCCTTCCTACATAAAAATCTACAATTTTAATCGAAAAAAGTCCCTACCTACATAAGGAAAACTGCAATTTTAAGTGAAAAAGCTCCTACTACATTAAAAAAAAACCTGCAATTTTAACTGAAAGAATCCCTTTCTACATAAAAAAAATCCTGCAATTTTAACAGAAAAAATTACTTTCTGTATAAAAAAAAACCAGCAATTTTAACTGAAAAGGTCCCTACCTACAAAAAAACTGCAATTTTAACTGAAAAAAGTCCCTGTCTACATTACAAAAAACCTGGAATTTTTATGGAAATTAGTCCCTCCCTACATAAAAAAATCTACAATTTAAAAACCTTCCTACATGAAAAATATGCAATTTTAACTATAAAAAAAGCCCCTTTCTACATAAAAAAAAACACGCCATTTCAACAGAAAAAAGTCCCATTCTACATAAAAAAAATATACAATTTTAACTGAAAAAATCCTTCCTGTATGAAAAAACTTGCAATTTAAACAAAAAAGTCCCTTCCTACATTAAAAAAAAATTTTTAACTAAGAAAAGTCCACTCCTATAAAAAAAAATCTAAATTTTAACTGAAAAAAGTCCCTGTCTACATCAAAAAAAGCCTGTAATTTTAATTGAAAAAGTCGCTTCCTACTACAATAAAACCTAGCTTTTTAACTGATAAAGTCCCTCTCTATAAAAACTGCAATTTTAACAGAAAAAACCATTCCTGTATAAAAAAAAAAAAACCCTGCGCCTCATCAAAAACATTAGTCTGAGCTTCATAAAACGGAATTTCCTCAGTTGTGGAACAATTACCTCGGGTATGAACTTCACTCACATGCCACACTTGATCTAATGATTTTTGGGTACGATAAAAATTCTTCTTCCTTGCAGACATATTTCACGACCCACAGGCGTCATCTCTGCAACAGCAAACAACCAAGATGAACAGATTTTATCAGCATAAGCATTTTGACATTTTTCTTTTTATTCCGAAGCCCAGTTTCCTTTCTATCTATGTTCCTTCTTTCCTTGATTTCTTCGGGTATATGCTAATGAATATTAATATATTTTTCATCTTACCTAACTTTGCTAAAAAAATTATGTCCCAATTTCATGAGCGGAAATATAAATTGACAGTTAAGTATAAACGAAAAAATTCAAATTTGAGATGCGTTCCGCAGAAGCGCTGGGAAAGATGGACCATAAAGCTCTTGCTAAACATTCTCAGAAACTCTAGCAAACAAAAACAAATAAACAAAAAATATAAAAATTGGAGAGATAAAACGTTAACTAAAGTAGAATTGTTGCTTAATTTTTTCGTTTTGTTTATGAAACAAGTCTCTTTGAAAGAACCGCATGATGAAGTGCTCACGTAAAAAAGTTCTCTCTCTCTCTCTCTCTCTCTCTCTCTCTCTCTCTCTCTCTCTCTCTCTCTCTCTATACACGGTAGGGTGCACCACCTTCTTACTTTTTCAGTCATTAACAGAATTATTTTTTCTGTAAGAACGAAAAAAGGCGTTAAAACTAAGTGTAGAATTTCGAAGTAAAAAAGGAAAATATTACCGACATGAAAATCAAGAGATGAAACTCTCTGGAAAAGGGCAAAAAAAGGAGATGACGTCTTTTCATCTGACGTGATTGTCAAAAAAAAAAAAAAAATATTCAATCTCCTCCGCTACGAAATGAGAATTCATCCCTACAGGTTTGCTGAACACCGAAAGCTCTCTCTCTCTCTCTCTCTCTCTCTCTCTCTCTCTCTCTCTCTCTCTCTCTCTCTCTCTCTATATATATATATATATATATATATATATATATATATATATATATATATATATAATATATATATATATATATATATATATATATATATATATATATATGTGTGTGTGTGTGTGTGTGTGTGTGTGTGTGTGTGTGTGTCCGTATATATATGTGTGAAAAATATATATATGGCTAGAAAGAGCTAGGCATCTACGTACATGCATACATACATATATATATATATATATATATATATATATATATATATATATATATATATATATATATACATACATATACATGTGTATATATACATATATGTGTGTGTGTGTATTTATGTAAACGATATTTTCATAAATCTACAGACTTGGACTATATGAGTATCACACGAAATATAATAACCCTATTACATGTTACGAGGTGAATTCAAGCATGACTTTCACCGGTAATTATTAGCTGTCAATGGTGAGACTACAATGCTACAAATCTTTATCAAGAACATTTTATAATCAATATCCGGATAAAGGATTTAATTTTATGGAAAGAATCTAAAGACATCGCGATTAGCATTATGACTACAATTGTTTAACAAAAAACTTTAATAGTAGATTTTATTGCTAAATTTATTCCATGCAGTTACGTATGCAACAAAATGTCTTTAGGTTTTAGATTTTACCAGCTATAGGCGACTTGCAATATAAGTAATATGGGTAAAGACAAATATTTTTTGGACTGAAGTGAATTGTAGATATAATACTGTGAATATACTTTTTTCATTATAAATAAAATATCTAAAAGTAAACACATAAGAACTCACTACAGCTTTCGAAACTGTTCAGGTACCTTGGGCAATGAAATGACAATGTCAGGGTCACATGGGCGGTGTAATACTTTCCTTTCTCATAACTACAGTAGAACAAACTTCTCTTCGACTTCGGGTATATAAGGCCTTCCTTCCACTATCTGTCACCGCAGTCCATTCCCACAATTCACCATGATCGCTAAGGTAGAGAAAGTAAAATAATGTGATTTTGATATATTTTATGTCAATCTGGATCTAGCGAGCCCAGAACTCTTACTTATGTGACGATATTTTGCAATAGTCAAAAAGAAACAGTTATGTTTCCTTCAGCAGTTGTATAATTGTTGAGAAATATGCGAAAAAAATATTTTGATCTCTAGTTTTTCAGAGAACTTCAGAACTGTCGATACATTACTTCAGATTTTATTTCCTCTAATTATTCAAGAGAATTATTTGCAAGGAATCTGCGAAAGTCTTGTACCTGACTGAGAGAACGCCGTATAATTTCCGAGACATTTCCTCATCAATCGTGTTCCATTCCCGTCAGGTTTGCTTCCTCTTGGTCCTCGTGGCTGTCGTCTTTGGTGCCCCTTCCCGCCCACACTATGGATACGCCCCTCCTCCTTCGTATGAGGTCGGTTTCAATCTCAAAAATAATTTAAACTTCAAATATCTAAAATTAACTCGAAACATTTGTAAGATAGAGAATCTCCAAAATTTTCACGAAATTATTTTTTTTAAATTGCTGTCTGTTCATAGGAACCAACCACGTACGACTTCAACTACGCCGTGAAGGACGACTACTCCGGCAACGACTTCGGCCACGAAGAGGCCCGAGATGGCTACGACACTCAGGGATCCTACTACGTCCTCCTCCCCGACGGTCGCCTGCAGAAGGTGTCCTACAACGTCAACGGAGACTCAGGATTTGTGGCTGAAGTCACTTACGAGGGAGAGGCTCAGTACCCAGAGTACCACCCGGCGCCTTCTTATGGTTAATTTATTGAATACGAATTTGTCGATTTATCTGTATTTATGAAATATGTCAAATATATTTTGTCCTTGCTATAGACCGTGTTTTCTTCCGTAAAAATTACTACAAAATTAAAGGAGAATGGTAAAGTTTCGAGGTGAAAGTTAAACTTTTTCATCCTAGAAGCTTTGATAATTTCTCTCTCTCTCTCTCTCTCTCTCTCTCTCTCTCTCTCTCTCTCTCTCTCTCTCTCTCTCTCTCTCTCCGTAGAATACATAGTTCCACTGAGACTGGTTTACATATCCTGAAACAAAAGAAAATCATAATTTTCATGCATTATTTCCCATTTATATTGGTTTTTTCCTTTTTTTACCAAGTCACTTTACAATGTAATTCAGCCGTATGCGTTATTTTTTCCTGCACTTTTTCGTAATCTAAAACGGGAAACCTATACAACAAATTTTCAACTGAATAGGAAAGACGGAAGGAGTTAAGCTTAGTCCATGAAGATGGAAGAAACAGATAAGTAAAAATAACACATATCACCTCTAAAACAACCACAAAAAAACAGAAAGAACCATATATTTCAGTATGCATGTGAAAAGATATTCATCACAAGCCCCGAAGAACAAAATTTTTTATAAACTCCAAGACATTATTTCTGACAACAAAGTGGAAACGTTTCGTCTCTGGACGGAAAGTCAGATTTGTCTTTTAAAGCCAAGCTAAAAAGAATGCGCTGTAAAATACTGTCCTCCCATTATTTTGGTACCTTGTGCTTCTCCTCTCTCTCTCTCTCTCTCTCTCTGCAAGTACCATACCTTAAGACCTTCGAGACATCGGCAGCCTAATCTATAAAAAATCTTGAGAATTTCAACGTTCGATGGATAAAACTCCTGGCTTTTTCACAAGTTTTATCTTCAGTATTTGAAATAAATAAATTTAGGATGATTGATTGCATACGGTGAATATGAACATAATAAATTGTACAAGACAAGGAAGTATAAAATGTTTGAATATGTTTAACACTTACCGGTGAGCAGTTATCCTTGGCTCAGGAAAGTTAGTTTCCAATACAGTCTGCTAAAGGGGGACATCATCAGAAACATGAGACTGAACTTCAGAGAACGAAAGTGTCCTCAGTAGTGGAACAATTACTTCGGGTATGAACTTCAGTCTCATGCCAGACTTGATTTCTGCGTACGTTAAAAATTCTCGTTCCTTCCAGCCATATTTCACGACCCGCTGGCGTCATCACTGTAACAGCAAACAAGCATTAAGAGCAGATTTTACCAGCACAGGCATGTTGTCATTTTCGTTCTTATTCCGTAGCCCAGTTTCCTTTCAATTTCTGTTCCTTTTCTTCTCGTTTTCCTCAGGCATTTGTTAATGAACGTTACTAGAATTTCCATCTTATCTTTGTTCAAAAACGAATGTTCCCCTTTCATGAGTCGAGTCAAAAGAAAACCTGACAATAAAATATACAGGAAAGAAAGTCATATTTGAGATGCGTTCCCCGGAGGAGCTGGGAAAGGAGAACAATAAAGGTCTCACTAAACATCCTCAGGAACTCCAGCAAACAAAATAAATAAAAAATGGCGGGATAAAATGCTAACTTAAGCAGAAATGCGGCTAATTTCTTTCATTCTGTATATGAAAGGAGCTTCTTTGAAAGAACAGCATGACGAAATTCCCAAACAAAAGTTCTCTCTCTCTCTCTCTCTCTCTCTCTCTCTCTACCTGGCAGGCTATGTTTCGTACTCCTACAATCATTCACAGATTTATTAAATTGAGAGATGAAAAAAAGGTGTTAAAACAAAGTTTATAATTTCGAAGTAAGAAAGAAAAATGTTACCGAAATGGAAATCAAGATATTAACTATGGAAAAGGCCAAAAAAAGTGGATGACGTCTGAAACGAGACTTCATCCCTAAAGAATTGCTGAGCATCTAAAGGCTAGCTCGCTCTCTCCCTCGCAGACAGAGAGAGCCTGTAGGTGCTCAACAAATCTTCAGGGATTATATGTACAGTATATACATACATACATACATACATATATAGTCATATACAGTCAATGTCTGTAGATTCTTGAAAATTTCGTTTCCATACATATATACATACATATATACACACATATATATACACACATTTATATGTATGTTTTTATGTGGGTCTTTATCTATCTATCTATCTAAATATCTATCTATCTATCTATCTATCTATCTATCTATCTATCTATCTATCTATCTGTCTATCTATCTATCTATATAGATATAAATATATGTATATATATAAATATATATATTATATTTATACATATCATATATCTATTTATTTACATATATACATATATTTATATCTATATAGATAGATAGATAGATAGATAGATAGACAGATAGATAAAAACCCACATAAAAACATATACATAAATGTGTGTATATATATGTATGTATGTATGTATGTATGTATGTATGTATGTATGTATACAGTATATGTATGGAACCGAAACTTTCAAGAATCTACAGACATTGACTATACATGAGTATCACAATATTTAATCCTATATTAGGTGTTATAGGTTGAATTCATGTATGACTTTGACTGGCAATAGTGATTAGTAATATGACTACAATTGTTTAACAAATAAAATAGTAGATTTATTGCTAAATTTACTTAATGCCTATGCCTATACAACACAATGTCTTTAGGTTTTAGATTTTACCTCTTATCATAAGATCGGTGACCTCAAAGTTCTGGATAATGTTTTGTAAAATAAGTAATATCGGTAGATACGTGTAGCTTTTGAACTGAAGTGAACTGCAGATTATGAATAAATCTTTTTTCATTATTATACGTAAAACGTGTAATAAAAACTCACGAGAACTCACTACACCTTTCCAAACAGTTCAGGTACCTTGGACTATGAAATGACATTGTCAAGGTCACATGGGCGGTGTAACAGGGACGCTTTTCCTTTCTCTTAAAGCCAGGACTAACTTCTCTGCGACTTCGGGTATATAAGGCCTCCCTTCCACTGTCTGTCACCGCAGTCCATTCCCCCAACTCACCATGATCACTAAGGTAGAGAAAGTGAAGCGATGTGATTTTGGTATATATTTGATGTTAATTTGGATCTAGCAAGCCCATAATTCTTTCTTACGTAATGATATTTCACAGTAGTAAAAAAGAAACAGTTATGTTTCATTTAGAAGTTATATATTTGTTGAGAAATATGCAATAAAAAATTACTTTGTTTCTAGTTTTCAGAGAACTTTAAACATTGCGATACATTGTTTCAGACTTAATTCCCTCTAATTATTCAAGAGAATTATTTGCAAGGAATCTGCGAAAGCTTTGTACCTTACTGAAAGAACGCTGTATAATTTCCGAGACATTTCCTCATCAATCGTGTTCCATTCCCGTCAGGTTTGCTTCCTCTTGGTCCTCGTGGCTGTCGTCTTTGGTGCCCCTTCCCGCCCACACTATGGATACGCCCCTCCTTCGTATGAGGTCAGTTTCAATCTCAAAAATAATTTAAACTGTAAATATCTAAATTTAACTCGAAACATTTGTAAGTCGGAGAATCTCCAAAATTTTCACGAAATTATTTTTTTTTAATCGTTCCTCGTTCACAGGAGCCATCCACGTACGACTTCAACTACGCCGTGAAGGACGACTACTCCGGCAACGACTTCGGCCACGAAGAGACCCGAGATGGCTACGACACTCAGGGATCCTACTACGTCCTCCTCCCCGACGGTCGCCTGCAGAAGGTGTCCTACAACGTCAACGGAGACTCAGGATTTGTGGCTGAAGTCACTTACGAGGGAGAGGCTCAGTACCCAGAGTACCACCCGGCGCCTTCTTATGGTTAATTTATTGAACACGAACTTGTCGACTTGTTTGCATTTATGAAATGTCAAATAAATTCTGTCTTTGCTATAGACCGCGTTTTCTTCCGTAAAAATTACGACAAAATTAAAGGAGAATAGTAAGTTTCGAGGTGAAAGTTAAACTTTTTCGTCCTAGAAGTTTTGATGATTCTCTCTCTCTCTCTCTCTCTCTCTCTCTCTCTCTCTCTCTCTCTCTCTCTCTCTCTCTCTCTCTCTAAGTACCATACCTTAAAACCTTTAAGACACTCGGCGGCCCAAAGAAAAAAAGAAAACAGAATAAGGAAAGAATTTAGGAATTATAATGTTTGAATGAGAAAACTCCCCGTTGCTTATAAGTTTTACCTCAAGTATTTGAAATAAATGAATATAGTCATGCTAATTTCCACGCGTTGAATATGAACATTATATACTGTAGAGACGACAAGGGAATTAAAATATTCGAATCTGTATATTACTTACCGGTGAGCAGTTATCGTTGGCTCACGGAAGTTAGTTTCCTACAAAAGCTGCTACAAGGGGCGCCTCATCTAAAAACACGAAACCGAGCTTCTTTAGGAAACGAAAGTCCTCAGCGGTTGAACAATTACTTTGGGCATGAACTTCACTCACATGCCACACTTGATCTAATGATTTTTGGGTACGATGAAAACTCTTCTTACTTGCAGATATATTTCACGACCCACTGGCGTCACCACTGCAACAGCAAACAACCAAGATGAACAGATTTTATCAGCATAAGCACTTTGACATTTTTCTTTTTATTCCAAAGCCCAATTTCCTTTCAGTTCTTCGGGTATATGCTAACGAGTGTTAGCAGATTTTCCATATCATCTATGTTTGCTCAAATATGAATGTTTTCGGTTTCACGAGTCAAAAGAAAAACTGACAGTAAAATTAATAAAAAATTCAAAACTGAGGTGCGTTCCGCAGAAGAGCTGGAAAGGAAGGACCATGAGGCTCTCATTAAAGAAGCTCAGAAACTACAGCAAGCAAAAGCAAATAAACAAAATAAAAAAAAAAAGGGCGAGATAAAACGTTAAATAACTGCAGAAGAAATGTGGCTGAAGTCATTCGTTCTGTATATGAAAGGAGTCTCTTTGAAAGAACAGCAAAACGAAATTTTCAAGCATTGGTTCTCTCTCTCTCTCTCTCTCTCTCTCTCTCTCTCTCTTTACAAGGAAGGCTATTTGTGTCCCCCGTGGAAAATATTCACTCCGCGAAAAAAACATCAGTTAATACGTTCCTTATTTAATGAATTTTACAATCCCTCTTCTCGAAGCGAGACTGTTTACGACCTCGTAGTTCAATTAACCGGAAAAGTAACACATACGGACCCGTTACTTATTAGGTTTCAGGGGCCCTTTTACAGTAACGTTGGGTTAATTAGTTTACTCTAATTGCGTTGCAATAATATATTAACGACACTACTGGCAAAGAAGTTTCATTTGAATCGAATTATTAAAAGACAAAAATAACTTTTTAAAAGAAAGATACATATAAAAAATTAATACATCGGAATAGCAGGAGAAATAATGAGAAATAATTAACAGGAGTAATGAGAAGCTAAATATGTTTTGATGAGAAGATTAAATGATGTACAAAATGACGAGGGCAGGTGAGTAAATATGGACATGCCAATATAAATAGAAGTCTTCTGGACTACTGTTGTCAAGGTATTTTCAGACTGCATCAAAGCTCACGAGTTAAACTGAAAATCATTTAAGCAGAACCACTCACGCTTTAAATAAGAGTATATATATTCGAATAAGTAAGCACATCGTGATAGTGCAATGAACGAAAAAATGAAGGGTAGTAATAACAAAATGATCACACGAGTAAAACCGCTCCAATATATAAAATTTGAATAAGCGAAATAAAAAAAAAAAATAAAAAAAGACATACAGAAAAGCGAACGCAAAATCATTCGCAGAAAAAATATGTTGCGGTTGAGGTGAAACACATGAATCGACCGCCATGCAAAATGATTCAGTAGTTCACTGAAGCCGCAATGAGCATTTCCCTTTTGTTGTAGTTAACGACCTCTCTTGGGGGATCAAGGGGGTCCATCTGCACCACCTCCAAAACCGTTGCCAGTGATGAGTGACAGCAATCACATCACCTTTGAAGCTAATAATTGCCTGTTCTCTCTCTCTCTCTCTCTCTCTCTCTCTCTCTCTCTCTCTCTCTCTCTCTCTCTCTCTCTCTCTCTTAGGGTGAAAATATGATGGCTAACATCTTTTAGGTCTACACCGCGAGAGGGTAAAATACTTATGATATATTCATGTAATGTGTGAGAGAGAAGAGACAAAGTTTGTGGATGGCAGTCAGTACAGATTCCTACTACTGGCAACAATGCCTGTAAAATAATGATAATAATTAACACTTTGGAGTCGCTCATCTAGAGACCACTATCCATAGAATGCACGATTAATTCAATTCATCTTGTTTGACAACTAGATTTTGAACAAATCTGACTCCATTATAGCAGAGTATGTGTTCACATAATTCTTTCCGTAAAACCCATCTTTCATTACTGCCCACCAAAATGGACTTATAAATGAACTTTTAAATTATCAACGTAAGACCTATTATCAATAATTCTAGTCCGAAGCTTCTTATTATGGTGAGACGAGAAAAAATGCTCCTCACCTGAGATGAAGTTAAATTAAGCTGGACCAAACTAAGACCTTTGTTAAACCATGAAACCAACTACTGTACAACAAACGCCACTTACTCTCTCCCTCCTTCAATCATTTTACGGCGTCATTTCGCTCTTCCTGACGTGAGATACCGTTCCCACACTCACCGAGAACTGTTGCTAACAAAGAGAGCAGTGAAAAGCGAAATGCTGCAGAACCTTAGAATAAATCTGAAATTCCACGAAAAGACAATTTCATCATTCCGTTCTGTCTTTCCGGCTTCGCTGACCTTCGCTCCGTGCTTGTTCTCAGGTTGCCCGAGGACAGGAAGCAGCCACGCGCTGTAATCTTACCCAAAAGCTAGACGAAATCTTGCTTTTGGGCTGAACCGACTGCGTTGAAAAGGAATTGCATTTCGATTATGAATTTTCATTATCAGCGTTGGCTCTTGTCTAAGAAATGCTGGATTTCGAATTCGAATAAATGGAACATCCTAATCATCTCAGTTTACCATACCAAGAGTTGGAAATCAGACAAAACACTTTACACAGTACGATGTACAAATCATTCATCATATATATATATATATATATATATATATATATATATATATATATATATATATATATATATATATATATATATATATGTGTGTGTGTGTGTGTGTGTGTTTGTGTACATTCATGAGGCACAAAACTTAAACAAGTAACATGCAAAATGTACGTGACATAAGTTTGGTTAAATTGCAAAACTAGATTAACATACCTGTCTGTCAACAGCGGCGGCTTGGTAATATGAGAAAGACATATATTGTACACAAATAAGTATGTATCTTTCTCATATTACCAAACCCGCAGCTATTGACAGACTGGAATGTTAATCAAGTTTGTTTCTTTACAAATAAATCATCGGCTATTTCGCACACGACTCGCTCTCTCAAAAATCTATCACTGAATGAATTGACTACACATCCCTCTCCTCGACCTCATCTTACGGAATATGTTTCATAAATTCAGACTTGTTGACGACTTTCCGGGCACGATATATTCATGACCATTAACATTCATAAATGTGAAACAACTACAAATAAGCTCTAGCTAGATTCCACGGCGTATAATTCTTCACAGAAATCAAATATCCCTTCATCGGGAAATTCATGATTTTCGCTTCGTAAATCTATAGGCTACCCATTCAGTGTTTGATCCTGCTTTTACCTCCCAGTTTTTTTCCTTTCTGAATAATGAATTAAAGAGTTGGAGGGCTTACGTTTCATCTCTCTAATTCGTCTGTTTCAAAAATGTTATCAGAAGTTCAAGTATCTCATTCATCAACAGATGAAAACGTTACGATCAAACTTGCTCATTTCCTGCTCTCTTTGACGTGGATTGAATATATTTACTCCATCATTTATAATTTATGGCTTTATCATTCCCATGAATCTTATACGAGTTTACATTTTTACATCATCTTCAGGTAGTTTATATGTTAAATTATTTAATTCCCTTTATTATTCTCAAGCGTCAATAAATAAAGTTCGCCAACTAGAGGTGCCATAACTAGTGGAAACTGGTACCTGGCATATAACTTGATGGTTGAGCACACCCTAGTCGCTCTTGGATTTATTCTAAGCATCTAAGAGAAAAAACATAAAAGTTTTTCATCAAGTTTGTGAATTTACGTCCGATGTTTTTCCGCAGTGTTTGAAATTAGACAGCACACTGCGGTTCTTACACTCCGACTTCCTTAGGGTTTAACGAAACATATTTTTCTTATTGATTACTTATCGTAAATATTATGCTATATGACTCCTGAACTCTCTGGAAGAGGAAGGAGCGAAAAACTAAAGAAGGATCGTGACCTTTGTTGGTCAATAACGAAAAAAAAAAAAAAAATCTGCCGAGATTTTTTTTTAGGAAAAATTTTGGTAAGCAACATTTTCGGTCGATTGAAATAAAAACATCTGAATAAAAACACCTAAAAAAGTATTGCTGCTCCCGGATATGATAACGATCTTAATAAGGGAGAGAATTTTAATTAACGTCTGATGACTGTCGTATTTTGGTTCGCGGCGTACCGTGAAACCTGGTTTTTACCATACAACGGATATGGTCCGTGTCGTATGGAGGATCGGCGGTTTTAAGACGATAACCTGATTAACAACTTAATGAATAAGCTTTCAAAATTAATTAACGCGCAGGTCGCTTACTTACATTTTGAAATCTAGTGCGAGACCTGTCGGTTTTTTGTATGGATGCTGACATTTACTGACATTTGTCAACTCTGATCGAAGCATCCCAGATGTGACCTCAAAAGTGAGTACGATCCCACCTCACCCAAATCCTTGCATACAATTCTGAACCCTTATATATAAATCCCGTCATTAGAATTACTCTCACTGAAGAAAAGACAAAAAAAAAAATTCCTTTAGTGAAGCATTTTGAAATCTATTCAGACAGCTGTCGGCTTGTAAATAAATTGACATTTGCGGACATTTAACAGTTTTCATCAACTTTGATGTTAGCAGTCCAGAAGTGAAGCCCGAAAAATGAATATAATTTCACTACAACCAGAACCTAACATACACTCTCGAAGCCTTTGATATAAATCCGATCGATCAAATAAACATTGACTAAAATGATCAGAAGACAAAAATTCTTTTAAAGATGCTTTTAATGAGAGTATAAGCACTAAAAGCTGACTAATTTTCAAAACGCCATTTAAGTTAGCTACTTCTCCAAAAGGAAAATAGCAGCAGGATGGTGCCAGGCTCAGGTACTCTGTAAGTTTCCTTTGAGCCTAATGAATTTCATTATCATTTGGACTTATAAGATTCATCTCCATTTGAGCCTAATTGGATTCATTTTCATCCGAATTTTCTTTTTATAAATCTTTTGTTCCAATTTGTGCCAATTTAGTATATTGGGACATTTTGAATGTAAAGTTGGTGTCTTTCAAATTATTTTTCAGTTTAATAAGAAAATTCCTCACTTTCAGTTTTTATTTGTCTGATAAACATTTATCAAAATTTCACTTAAGCAAAAATTATTGTTTTTAAGCCTATATCATTGCTTCAAATTTCCTTTTCCTCAAGTACAATATAAACTTCAAATCAGTGTCATTTTTACTTTGCTCATGAGTTTTATTTTCGTTTCTTCTTCCTTTTAAATATAAGGAAATGCCTCATTCTTAATTTCTGCTTGAGGCTAGGAATATCCTTACCGCTCCAACGACCCTTTTTTCAATATAAGCTAAGATTTTGAATGGGCAAGATTTTAAATCAGGTATACAGAGAACCCGATTCTTATCCAGCAGGAACTGTGAGGAACACACTGAGTATGATTAAGGAGCGACTACTTACATTAAATTGCTAACAAATTTCAAGCAAATATGACGCGGGATGGCTGAGCAGGAAGATTAATGATAACAATGCATCCGTTTATGACGCAGTTTGAATCACTTTGTTAAACAAGATATCTCACAAACATGGCGATCATACATTACATGAAAACAAAAGACGAACAAGGTATCTGGTTCTTTGCTTCTATTCATCAAAGAACATTTCAGATTATCATTAATGCTTGAATTTTCACCAACAAAGTAAACAAATAAATCCATATCGGTGGTGGGCGGCTATTGTGACGTCAGCATAGCTCGAGAGTGCACAGTAGTTCGCATGTTATAGGTTAGGCGCAACATTTACAACCGTCTGCTGCAAAAGCTCATTGCTTTTAAAGTTACCAAGTTCCTGCAACAATTTATGGGAACTGAATTAAATTAATAGCTTCTTAAAATTTGACAGGAATAACCGAAATGAGAATGGAGAGAAAATAGGAATCTGAAATTTATACATTTACGGATGAAGATTCGCCGAATGCGGAAGAACATAAAAGGCAGAGCTGGGAGACGCAGGAGTGCGAGTGATTCTTACGAGTTTGAGAACGCTCGAGAAGGTGACGACTGAATCATGTAGTGACTGACAGAATGTGTAAGATATATCTGGATATAAGAAAAGTTATAAAGAAATGGATGAGAGCAATGTCGGCACCTTGTACAAGGGTAAGATAGGTGACAGAAAGATTGATAGTCTAAGAACTGTGTGGCTTTATACATGGTTGGTGGACAAGAGTGTTATGAAACATGGTGCGCACACACACACACACACACACACACACACACACACACACACATATATATATATATATATATATATATATATATATATATATATATATATATATATATAGTTTAACTGCATACATGTGTCCTTGTTTCAACTATACACCTTCCCTTCTTGAAGAGGGTGACTCTTGAATGTGCAACCCTCTGTTTTCTCGACAATTCTTTTTGGATGATGTTCCCAGCCTCATGCCCCTTTCTCACTCTGGCTGCATGCCACCCCAGTTGTCTAATCACCACGAACTCAATTCATTTCTTAGGCCAAGAGAGACACAATGAATTCTTCAGGAAACAGTCCCAAGTCATTGTCCACCATAGGATTGACCTATGGTCCCTCGCTGTGCAAAAGCGAGTTTGGAGCCATTATGCAAAACAGTTCCTGCAGCTCAGTGGTAGAGCACAAGGCTCGTAATCGCCAGGCCCGTGGCTCGATCCCGACCTGCCGTGAACCAGTCAACTCAGCTGTTACAACTCAAAAATCAACACAAACGGAAGAAAGAAAAGTTTGGCAACTCGCTTGTAACAGTGACCCGATGGAGCGCCTGGAATGACTAAGAAGGTAACAAGAGTAAAAATGCAGTTTGAGGGGAAGAGCACCTCTAAGGAAAATCGTCAAGTGTCTCAGCGATGTGGCTGTGGAATGTAGGAGAACCGCCTGCCTCAAGGCAAAATAAAACTTGCACATTATATGCAAAATTAAAACCATGCCTTCTAAAAGAAAAAAAAATTTAATAGCGATAATTTAAAGAATTTCCAACGAATCGGCTCTGAGCGGAATTGTTCTGTCTGATTGGAAGCACTTGCAGCCTCCACTCGCGCTGACAGGATGCAATCCTTATCCTCTTACGAAGAAGAATTTGACAATCAAATAACTTAACAAGCTTCCACAGCCTCTTTGGAAACTGTCGAGAGGCAATGCATCCGTTGGAAATGAAGGAGATGCGAAAGTAATCGTGTTATGGAAAGCACTTATAATTCTGTCTTTTGCCGTTTGATGAGGGGAATCCATTTCCAAAATTACTCGCTAATCTTTTCAATAATATTTCGTGTGCCGGTAAGAACTTGCCTAATTACCCCACCATCTGTCTTTGTTTCAAAACGAATATGTAAACGCTCTTGCTACTGCTCTCCGAGTATGCGTGTTTGTCAGTGCGTCTATATGCATTCAATTGTAACCTTCTGGCTTACCTTAGGCTTTAACACATCTTCAAGCAACTACAGTATGCAAATTCTTAACATCGCATAATTGACTGATTAGGCAATAGCTTACAAAAGATATTTTAACCCATGAATCTGAATTAATCTCCTTGTAGGAAGTACCAACTGGTAGCAGTATATATATATATATATATATATATATATATATATATATATATATATATATATATATATATATATATATATATATATATATATATATATATAATACATATATACATTATAATATATACATATACAGATACATATAAAATATGTAGACAGATCGATTGATAAATATAACTTGCTTTTATCCCTTGGAGAGGATGGCTTCAGAGAATGTTAAACTTCTGGTTCTCACCAAGTCATCTATCTGGTTCTTAACCCCATGCCTTACTCTACCCTAACTGCTACCCTTGAAGTCAACTAACGACCTAGCACATTTTGTAGACTGTAACCGTCCTGTGCAATGTATTCTTTAACCGATTATTAGGGTCTGTGTTTTCACTTCTAATTGCAGTTAATGTTGTACACTAAAGTAAGACATAAAAAAGGTATGACAAAAGAAAAGGGTAAATGGACACTCATATATTTTTCACTTATGTATTCTTATGTCTTTCAGTCATTAATAAAGTTATTATACAGTAAGATCGAATTAAAAAAAACAAAGTTAAACTGAAGTAAGAAAGGAAAGTATTACCGCCAGGTAAATCAAGATATTACAGTTTTGAAAAAGGCTCAAAAAGTGGATGACGTCTTTTCACATCACGTGTTTGTCGAAAAACAAACTCATATTTATCCCCTAAGAAACGAGAATGAATCTCCTAGATGAAATAGTTGTCTACTCCTTTTCCCGAATAAAACAGTTAAAACAGTACCTATGGTAAGGCAGTAGCTTAAATTTAGAAACTCACAAGGCATTCATTTTACATTTTTAAATGAAAATTGTCTCAATTTATCCGATCTCCTAGCTATCTCTACATTTCACGCCAAGAATGAAAGCTTCTCTCTCTCTCTCTCTGTAATAAAGAGCAAAGTAGGTGTACTTCATATTTACCTTGAACATAAGTAAAACCCAAGTGTAGTGCAGAGAGCACGTACTGCACAGTAAGTTCCCGAATCATATATCAAAGAGGATGTCCATAACGTGTTGTTGTCGTTCGGGAAATGCTACATATCCCGAGTCATCTACCAAGACCTGGCTAAAAACGTGGTAAAACATGATTTTTCCCTGACCAGAAGGATTAAGGGTGATCAGTACAGAGGTAAGCCAGTCCTACAGACTCTCTAAAATACGTCAGGACTTGGGGATGATTCGAGTCTTTGCACTTTCTCAGTAAGTGAAACTCTGGTCTCAAGCAAATGTAACATGAGAACTGGTGGTACGAACTTTAAAGCCTCTTATCTGTTTATTGCTCGCTGTATTGTGTGAACTACTTAGCTCCTGCCACGAATTAGATATCTAGCCTTTACGTTCGCGGTTTACTTTGTGGCATAAGAATTTAATACGTTTCTATCTGAGTAAATGGGATTACGTCCGTTTTGAATAACTAGATTCTCTCTCTCTCTCTCTCTCTCTCTCTCTCTCTCTCTCTCTCTCTCTCTCTCTCTCCTGAACTTTCGTTCCCAGTTTAATGAATTCAGCTACTTTATAACTATTTAGATATATAAATGTTCGCAAATCTTTCACTTTAAACAGTTCAACAATCCGTACCTCAGATCTCGTAGGCAATTTATGACCTATCTAAATTATATATTTTTTATTCCTGATTATCATCTGTTTTTAATCTTACAGTTCCTGTGTCTTAATTTCTTAATTCTGTAATTGTTTGTCTCCTTATCTTCAGCTTTCATTCATAAACATGTCTACTTTTTTTAGATTGAATTTTCGATCACTTCTAATCGTACTTAAACTTTTTATTCAGAAATTTCTCAACACCCTAATTCGCTATACCTCAAGTAAAACAAATTGATCTTTTATGCAAATGGAAAGAGTAAGAGTCAACATACTTTTATTTACTCAGAATATTTCTTTAAGGGGCAACAAACTTCAGATTCACTGACGAAGGGCAAAACTGCAATCGTTAATGGAGTATCAGACCCAACGAATCAATTGAAAATACATTGCACCGAATGGAAAAAACTTACCAGTTATTATTAATAACTACATAAAAGAAATAAAGGGCGAACTGGTAAAATAATAAACTTGATTTAAACAATCATATGAAGAAAATGTTAATATTAAAATAAAATTTGATAGGGCAAAGTCTAGGTACTGTGCACATCAAAAATAAAATAATGTTGATTATTCTCACTACTCAAATGATCGCCAATTAAACTTTCTGTAAAGACAGCACAAGCTGCAAACGACAGAAACATTCATTAGTTGTTGCTATTTTCAAAACTACCATTTCTGAATCAACGAATGAGATATCTTAGTTTGCAATAAATATGGAGAAAATTGGTCAAGAAATCAACAATGCCCAAGGGCAAATTCAAGCAAACTGTAACAATATATCAAAATGGCCACATATTATTGTTGTAAGTTCCGAGACGAACAGAACATTAATTCCGAAGCAGTACTGTAACGTAGACAGCACATGGTTTTTAGTGAGGCCCGTGGCTCAAGCTTAAAAGCAACTTTAAGAAAATACTTTTTTCAGGTACTTACACATGGGTTGACTGCTGAATCAGGAATGGGAAACACTTAAAAAAAGCATGCAGCAGTGCTGGTCCTTCAGACGAGGTAACTAGTTGCCAAGAAACTGGCGTTGTTTCCAGAAGAGTCGCGAAGTAACAACGCTGCTGTAAGACGGTTATTTAACAAACAGTAACTAAGCGAACAAGATTTAGTTTGATCTCCCAAAAACTGAATTTCGTTCAACGAAAGGGCCAAGCCCAGTGCTGTAACTTACCAGTCCCTTTTTACCCGCGTGGTAAGCTTTGAAGGTTGCAACAGGTGGAAGCTACAATTCTTGCCATAAGTATCAGAAAAATACTGGCATGACCTTATAACAATTTCCAGCCACTCAACTGCCGTACTTAAGCCATTATATTATGCATTTAAATATCCCATAAAGAACCAAATTTAACGGCCTGGCTGTATGTATTTTCTTATATAATTCCCAAAACAGAATAGTTACCTTCATATTCGTCCGCAACGAATGTACAAATCTCTAATTAAAAGGATATTTTATTATAGTTTCTTTCACTATTCACAAACGCCGTACTTTTCTGTTTTTATTAGTTCATGAATACGTGCATTTGTTAATTCTCACTTACATTCCTTTAAGAGGATTATTTCTACTTTAATTAATCAGCGGATTTGTAATCGCTAAAGAAAACTTCATTTAAATGAGGCTTAAGCTTAAGCTTTGTGTTAGACGTAATCAGAATTTTCTCCACCAAAATTTTGTACAAAGTACAATTGGCTTGCTGTAGCGGACGAATAACGCCACCCCGGCTCAATATCGGTGAGTGTCGTTTTTTAAAGCTGTTTCCAAAGAAAGGAAAAAGATCATATTTCCTTGAAACAAAACGAAAGCCAGAGGGTATCAACAATATCCCTCCAGTTCAAAAACAAAAACAAAAATATTTATTTCTTTCAGACTGTCGCCCCCAGAACTATGCTAACTAATCTTATGAAACTGAAGATTGAAACGAACCCGGTTTCAAATATCCTACAACTCGATAAGTTTTTCCTTCGTTCTTTATGAATTTAGTTTCAAAAACTATCATCCCCACACGGAACACTTCTTCCTCAATTTTACCGCACTATTCGCTGATGAAAACTAGAGAATGGCCGAAGCAGTATGTCCCGAGTATTCAGTCATTACATAAATATTTGCTGAACTATTAAACCTCAAGGTTTTTCTGTCAATTTTTTTTAAAAATTAAAGCAAATCCTACAGATAAATCAGGAGAGTGACCACAAACCAACAGTGAAAGTTATAAAAATACACACACACACTATATATATATATATATATATATATATATATATATATATATATATATATATATATATATATATATATATATATACACACACAATTTATAATTGTGTGCTTATGCATGTGCCCTGCTAATCTTTCCTCATGATGTACTTGTCGCCTCGTCCTCAAGTTTTCGATGCGCTTGTTGCACGCAAATAAGGTCGAAAAGCTTAGGTTCTTGAAAAACTGTTCGAAGGATTCAGTAATGACTTCTTAGAAGACGGTGTAGTTTTCTTTCTGCGACATGCGACATCATATTTCCGACACCACGTATGCTGCATGCATTTTCAACAAAATAATTCCTACTGAAGTTCTGGTCACGCAATTGTTCATTTTACACAAGAGCTCGTTACAATTCTCTCTTTTGGGAAAAGATTCTGAGGTCGTATCCTTTATTCAGCATGATCCTTTTACTCGATAATGAACGTCCATAATTATGACACACTAACAATATTTCACTTCACGCATAAAAATGTTCATTTTTTCCAGAAAGCTTTCAGCTCTTCAGTCTCCTTGTCTCGTTTCAGACCTGAGGAGAGAATTTTCTCCGTACCTGGTTGCTTGTCTTTATAATGCAGTAATGTGACCTTCACCGAGTCTTGCCACTCTGAGACTCTCAAGGGACGACTTGAGGAGGTGAATATGATCACACTTCCTAGGATTTATTAAAGGTTGCAACTTGCAATATCATGCCTGTTGAAAACTTCTATCTATCTCTCTGTCTATCCATCTCTCTCTCTCTCTCTCTCTCTCTCTCTATATATATATATATATATATATATATATATATATATATATATATATATATATATATATATATATATATATATATATAATTGTATATGTATGTGTGTGTAGATATATATATATATATATATATATATATATATATATATATATATATATATATATGTGTGTGTGTGTGTGTGTCTGTGTTGTGTATGAATGTGTCTGTTGTATATGAATGTGTGTGAGTGTTTGTGTTACATCTCTGCATCACTGGCCTCTTTTGATCTTTTATTGCTGGAAACTTAAATAATTTCTGTCACAGTACTTATCGAAACGGATGAACTTTACTACCAAGAATGGGCAAATTCATTTTACTATACAGTAATATAAGTTAAACTGCATAAATAACTGTTATGCAAGAAAGTAAATTAATAAGAGAGCGACATACTGTAGAAAATTGTAGTGGTACCACAGAGAGAGAACGAGCCAGCAAGCGAATATACTTAAAATGAGAGAGAGAGAGAGAGAGAGAGAGAGAGAGAGAGAGAGAGAGAGAGAGAGAGAGAGAGAGAGAGAGTACTAGATACTAATGTCACCTAAGATAACCTAGAAAGTTCTGATGATCGTCTTCTAAAACAGTTACCTGATGAATGATATACTCCAGACAATCAATATCTTTCTTTGGGTATCACCGTTACTGCATCACATACGTTCGCGTTCGATTATATTGGGAAATAAATGGCTTTCCCAAATTCTATCCGAGAGTACATTTCATGGATTCTTTCTGAAGATTCCAATAACCGTGGAGATTCCAGGGTCCCCTTTAGTGTGACACGAATACTAATACTTGCGGGCCTATCGTTTCTCTGAAATGAGACGAAAAATTCTGCGCTTTGCTTTCACTCTTTCCATTTAACGTCAATGTTTCTGTATTCGTCATAAAAACGAAAGCATGGATCTTGACAGAAAGATTAATATCCAAGAACCACTGGTAGTTACAAAAGATCTGACAACAACAGGCCTCAAAAGCCCAAAGTTATCTGTTTTTACACTTACATATATATATATATATATATATATATATATATATATATATATATATATATATATATATATATATTAATAAAAAAAAAAAGATGCATAATGAAATCTAAGCAACCGTCCAGAATATTTCCCACCACAAAACTTCACGAAATCAAAGCACCCAATCAAATTAATAAAAAAAAAACTGTAAAGTTACTATATATATATATATATATATATTATATAAAAAAGAAAAAATGGAATCTCTTAGTTTGCCTGCGATCAATATTTTTCAAGGTCGATGTCACTATATACAACTGTCTACACACACACACACGCACACATACACATATATATATATACATATATATATATATATATATATATATATATATATATATATATATATATATATATATATATATATATATATATTAAAACCTTCCACCCTGTTATACAGAAAACACCAATGCACGCATATTATTACGACCTGGGAAATACTAATAAAAAAAAATTTGAGTATTCGTTTTCTTTGGAAGAAACGTCTACGTTTTCTTTCTTTGTCATATGATAAACTATGATATTTCTTGAGCTCAGCCAACACGATCATGAAGTGAGGGATGAAAGAGGTAATGACGTAGACAAATTATAAAAATAAGTAATGATTAATGATGCACAAAGACAAAATTAATGTTAAATCTAACAGATTTTTTATTGAAACGTATGATGCTGTTTTGCTTTCTAATTTTTTTTTTTTTTGTGCACTGTCCGATTCGTTGTTGCTTATTCCGTCACCCCGTTGAAATAGCAATATGGAGTGTGAGTCTCTGCCGTCAACAAGCACTATATATATATATATATATATATATATATATATATATATATATATATATATATATATATATATATATATATATATATATATATACACATATAAATATATACATATAAATATATAATATATATATATACATATATATAATATATATACATATATATATATATATATATATATATATATATATATATATATATATATATATATATATATATACGTTTGTTCAGCAAGGTTGTGCAACGCGGGGAGGTCAGTACTTAACTAGGTGAACACCAAGAGATGCTGAATGCCGTCAGTACAAAAGCCCTTAAACATTCTTTATGGAAAAGTGTTCTCTAGCAACCTCATCCCACAAATACTTGCTGAAAACTGGAGAGGTATATGGCATTCTCTATGGCCATCCCTCCAAGGCGTAAAGTGTAAACGAGAGAAGCCGGGTTCGATTTCTTTGGGAAGAACTAATAGGGTAGGGCCTTTTTTATCACACTGTTCCTTTGTTTATCCCAACCAGTGAATCAGATACCTATTAGATAGTCAACTGCGTAGCGTATCAGGCAGAGTGCTGAATGAGATGGAGTCCGTACCAAACCTCCCTAAGATTAAAAGGCGCATTGGTGAATATATAACTTATTAGTAGAGCAATTGGTCCATGATTTCAACTCTTCTCCTTTTAAGCTATTTTTCATTCGTCAAATACTTGTGACGCAAACCTCATTCCACTGGAATACGTGCAATCGTGTTACTGCCTAACATTTCATGTTCATCACTCTTGCATGTTGTCAGCGTCGGAAACTAAAGCTTTTTAATGAGAACCCCAGAGGTCCGTGCATTTATTACTCTTTCTGATTTGTGCTACTAAAACTTTTTATATTTATTCTAGCAGTCCCTTTGTTTTGAATATTTTTCCATTTAGCTTAACGGTAGTCTTTAGATTTTGAAAAACCGAGATGAATAATTCTAAAGGGTAATGCGGTCCTTCTGAAAAACAAAAGACATCAAGAACAGAATAATCACCATCTTAAGAGCACTATTGGGTGACGGCAAGCATATCATGACACTCAGGTGAGGGCAACAGCAAGAAATCCCGATAAAAATTTAAAATAAAGACCAGGAGCAACTCCATCAACTAGAACGAAAACAAGGAGTAAAGCCTTGAGCAGTTTAATAATACTTCTTGTGGCTTTTGACAATCTACATTTTGAACGTTTCATTCGCACCAATCATCATATTATATCTGCGAACTTGAATTTACCCGTAAACCCGTCAGAGACTGCCTTATATAGTTGTGATGCAAGAAAGTCTTTTATCCAATGCACCTCTGTTTTAAATTTAAGTAAAATAGGATATGCTGCCAACCACTCTTTTGGATAACAAAAACAGATCTTTAAGATTAAAACGTAATGTATTTGAAACCTGCACTGGCCTGCGCTTCTGTTTAGCTATACCCAATATCTATCCCAATTTTGTGTTTATTTACTACAGCTCCCGAAAAAATTTTAATAAGAATACCACAAAGAATAGGTTGTTCACTGTACGTTAGGAAGCTAGTCTGAAATTTCATTAAGATACGATGGACTTACTTTGTTATTAGCGCCTTTAGGGAAGGCAAATAAATATTGCGGGTTATACGTTGGACAGCTTTATCATATATTATACACAATTATGTATATATATACATATATATGTGTGTGTGTGTGTGTGTGTGTGTGTGTGTGTGTACACGTGTGTGTGTATGAAATTGTAAATCTGAGTACATTATATAATCAGTTTACTTCGAACTCACATGAAGTAACTTGAGTGCATACAATTTTCTGGCGACTTTAACTACTCTAAATCCTTATTTTTCTCAACAAATTCTAATGAATTACATTTTCAAGCTCAAATAGTGAAATTTCAGAGAGAGGATAAAGAAGGCTAACACAACCACACCAGTGCAGCTTGAAGTTTAGCTATTTTCAAGATGCACATATCCACTTCGCAATGCTTTCCTTCACCAATTGCTTTTTCTTTATCAGGCCGCTATATAATTATAGTAAGTATCAACAACTAGGTTTATTATTCAGCAAATGATGCATCTCTCATTCTACACCTTTGTAAGAGGGTTTACAACATATACCAGGGAACTAGATGAATCACTTGATCATGGTACTTGGTCGCGTATGGTGTGTTGGAAATGGAATATAGAGTTTAGGCCAAAGGCCAAGCACTGGAACCTAAGAGGTCATTCAGCGCTGGAAAGGAAATTGAGAGTAATAGGTTTGAAAGGTATAACAGGAGGAAAACAGTTAAAAACAATTGTTAATGAACAAGATGGAAGAAAGATCATATGAATGGAGGTACAGTAAAAAGAATGAACGGGGTTGCAGCTATAGGGGCCGAAGGGATGCTGCAAAAAAACCTTTAGTAATTCCTACAGTGCACTCCGTGAGGTGCACTGACGGCACTAACCCCCCTACGGGGTATAGTGTATTAGTGGAAAGGAATCTAAATCATAATATTCTCCCTCTACCACATTCCTCTGTCATGTAAGATTTCCTAACCATTTTGGCCATACACTCTTTGCCCGCTTGAGAAGCCTATCTTTATCCTATTTGACCTATTGGAAAACCTTGAATTCATCGTCTGGGAACCGGTTTTATCACTTTATCGATGCAGGTTTTTGTTTGCTAGAATTATTCGCGATGTGGGCCCTCATACGGCTTTTGCATGTTTGCCATATCATAATGTTTGCTGGCCATCTGCATGCTGATTCTCCAGAGGTTCCTTGCAATTTATGATAGCTTTTTAGAAGACGTCAGGCCCGTTATCCCGTTTTGTGTTTATACTCTACGCTTGTGTGTGTGTGTTTTTTTTTTATTCCGATTTTGCTTTCCTTAGGTATTCCTTTCGTTATTTGTTTATTATTTCAGATATTATTTTTACGCCACATTTGTACAATAGCGGTGGAAGAATTGGTCATACTCTATCAGTAACTGTTTTAGAAATCGTGGTGTAACATGGCTATCTAATATTGGTGGAGGATGACTGACATACATTAACCCGGCCTTATGCTAGCACAGGCCTTTAGACAGTGGTGGTCCGTAAGTGATGGTAAGGTGTTGAAGTGAATAAAAGGCCTGGTGTGGACCTCTGGACTCATACTGCCATACTATCGCACACTGCTAGACAGAAAATCTATATTCATTCCTGCTCAAGCAATAGACAGTGGTTACAAATTCTATATACATTTTAATATATTGTATAGGTGCATATTTGTAGAACTTTTATATCACTCTACGTGTATACTAGTTTTTTATCAAAACCAAACTCGTAGTTGCGCAGCCAGTTCACATCAACCCAAAAATAACTACTAAGTCCGCGAATTTTCCTTTTCTTTTTCTCCCGTTCGTACTATGAAACTTCTGTGAATGAACTTCCATGTTTCACAAGCAATAATTTACCATAAAGAGAAATTTTACGCTCATCATAATACAAGGAAAAAATAAAAGAAGAGGCTGCAGATTACAGAGAGAGAGAGAGAGAGAGAGAGAGAGAGAGAGAGAGAGAGAGAGAGAGAGAGAGAGAGAGAGAGAGAGAGAGAGAGAGAGAATGTCTTTAACTTTGGGTCTTTAATTATCCCCTGCCGTCTTCGGGAGCCTTTTAATCCACCCGTTCCCTGCATATATGGTTACCTTCGATCGTTTAAAAAGGAATCGTACGCTTTCAAAATGCAGCACTCAGTGCAAATAACTTCAAAGTACGAAAAGACGATTTGAACTTGAAAAGAATCATTCGTAATCATTTTTCGATCTCAAGACTGCACGGTACGGACCCCAGGAATCAAAAGGTGCTGCACTATAAAGGCTATCCAAGACTTTGACCCGACCCGAGAACGGTCGCATTATGTTACGAAATGAAATTCCCGGCGGCTTTTCTCGCTCGTATCTACGGGATCGGGTTATCCTAGCTGCAATGGACGTTGACATGACACAGGCTGTCCGGGAGGATCACGACTGCAGGACCGATGTGTATCTTTGCATCTTGTTTTTTAAGACGCAGTTTAAGGAATTGTTAATAACTGCTGAAAGGAGAAACGAATATAAGAAGTGAATTAGAGAAAACGGTATGTCTGAGGTGAAGCGCAGGAATGAAAAAACGAGGAAGATGTAATTTCAGATGATCATGTATAATCCAGAACTAATAACAGATGTCTTTTATTAAAAAACACACATAGTATCATTCTTTCATGTGTTTCAAGTCAAAATATTGTTATCCCAAGTCAGAATATTGTTATGCAACTAATAAGATTTCTTTCAGGATAACCCAAAATTAATCTCGAGGACTACCCTTATAGGGAACAAACAAGGAAAAGAGTACTGTATTCCACCCACTGGAAGCAGGTTGAAGAAAACTGCACACACTCTTAAAAATGTATTTTTTTTTTATACAGCGGGTGATCATAGGAAAGAGGTTCAATTATAGTCTATATAGACTGAATTACTTGGAAATAATAGACACGTAATAATCCTCAAACATGCGCCTTTCAATTTTGAAGGAGTTTAGTATCCGCATTTTTATAAAGAAACTGTGCAATTACGGGTAGATAGTACATCAGCTGTATAACAAGTCCTTCATAAAAACCGGCTGCTGAAGTTCTTCGATTTTCGCGAATCAGCATCTTTTTAAAAGATGACGAAAGACGCAACTGATAATTTGGAGAGAGAGAAATACAGCAATCATATAATTTTGGAACGTAAAGCTAAAGTTTAGCAAACCTTTAATAGGTAAACCATTATAAAATCTCATGATTTCATAGGCATCTGCTGCATTCCTGTAACGCTCGTTCTGTATGTGCATTTGCATCGGAGTTACTTTGTACTGATTACTCAAGGATTTTTAAAACAAGGATATAATCTTCTCATGTACACACAATTCATTTTTCTTCCAGAGTCAGTTTTGTTATCAAAACATTTGATTATTTTTATCGAAAACTTCAAGTCAAGAATGATCAAAATAAGCCCAGTTACTGTACGCTATTTTTTCTCATTATTTCATCTTTTTATCTGCAATAAAAGGATTAATTTTAACTCCCGCTATTTTAAAATATGACAATTAATAAGGGAGTTATTAAATTATATAATGAGAGAGAGAGATTCCTCTTAAATTGGGCTAAGAAGATGAATGCATGGCTGAGAAAGGTTTACAGTTCATGCAGTGAGAAGAAGATTGCTTGGGTCAGGCAATCGGGGTAACAAGAAAATTCAACATAAACATCAACACCACGGTGTGCGAATTATGATATGCCAAACGAAATGAAGGCTGCATTAACTCGAACGAAGCGTTTAATTACGTAGGACCATGAATTTATTTTTCCGTGCAACGCAGAATGTTGAGGTAATACCATTCTGTCTATCTATCTCTCTGTCTATCTAAACATGCGTTACAGCAATTTGTCATGGCAACTTTAACATTATTATACTAACATTTTTATCAAATAAACAGACATGACTACGTGTGCCTGTGTGCACGCTTGCTTGTGCAAGTCAATGCCTCCTTCAATGACCACAGGCTTCTACAGGTAAACCTTATGGAGTGGGTCTGTGAACAGTGGAATGTATCGCAGAGTTGTTTCTTTGGGTATACGTAGCTAGATACATTAGGTTTCAGGCTTCTTGGTTATACTTGACTTTACACAATATTGTATTTCATCTCTTGTACAGAACAAACGCTCTGCTTAAATGGACGATTATGTGCTGATCGGTCAAAAGGATCGAGGAAACTTAGATTAAAAAAATGAGGTTCAGTTTTCATATGAAGGAAACTGAAAGGTGTTTTCAAGTTTCAAAGCACAGTATATCTGAAGTTCACGCTCTCTAGGCGTGCCAGGGATATTACTACTACTCCGTCAAGTACTAATCAGTGATACAGTTGGTCATGTTTTACAAACACACACATATATACATACATACATACATATACATATATTTATATATATATATTTATATTATATAAATATAAATATATATATATATATATATATATATATATATATATATATATATATATATATATATATATATATATATATATATATATATATATATTTATATATATATATATATTATATAATATGTTGTTTCAGAAAGGACAAAAGGCAGAATAAGTTACATTTTTACTTATTATTACATACCAAATAAGGCTGTATAGAAACTCTAGTTTATAATCGGCAAACGAGTCAAAGTCACAAAATGTATTCATTATCTTGTTTGTAATATCGGCCTTCACTTATATCCAAAACGTGTTCTGACGCAATGAATGATAGTGAATTGAGAAAGGCGTATGAAATTATAACTTCCTACGAATTCAAAACTAGTCACAGGATTATTGCAACGAGAATATTACATTTTTTAGTAATAACACTTAATCATAATTTTTCATAAAAATCAGTAGTTATTATTTAGGACTGAATTATGCAAGGCAGTGAATGAATGCCTTGTACTATTGAAGACAGGGATTTTGACGTATGATTGTAACTTCAGCGTTGGCTAAATTCAGAAAAACATTTTCCTTCAGAAAAAAATTAACTAAATAATGAGCTCCAAATAACCTGCTTTCCATTCTATCAAAATAATTGGCCTTCCCAAAACATAAGCATGAACTCGGGATATTTCCCAAATGATCTTTACTGAAAGAGGCAAATAAGTGATTAGAACGAAGAAATAGCAGAACAGGAACATTACTGATATAAAGGAATGCAGTTTTTCTCTCAGGCGGTTAAACAAAATGCAGGTATGAGCGATCGTACGTCATCTCAACTTCAGCACAAAGACTGTGCTTTGCCGTGTTTCCCTGTTCCACGCCTATGGCGAAACGAATCTTTAAACATGAGGAAGGATAAGTTTGTTTATATATATATATATATATATATATATATATATATATATATATATATATATATATATATATATATATATATATATATATATATATATATATATATATATATATATATATATAGGAAGGATAAGTTTATGTGTATATATATATATATATATATATATATATATATATATATATATATATATATATATATATAAAATATATAATATATATGTGTGTGTGTGCACTTCTAGAAGTAATTTCCTCTGAAAGTGATTTTCTCCCTTTTGTAACAAATTATTTTAAGGCCTATCAAATAGTTCCTTCGAAAGAAACCAGAAGAATTTATAAGTTTTATGAATAATAATAATAATAATAATAATAATAATAATAATAATAATAATAATAGCAAAAATAATAATAATAATAATAATAATAATAATAATAATAATAATAATAATAATAATAATAATAATACATCGTAATTCTAAGCATAATTCGTCAAACCACCCTCAAAAAAGAAAACTAAAACGTAGTCTTGAACGTTGATTCATAACATTATTTGTTCAATGTTCTCTCATGATAAAGGAGCTTCAGTGTCATTCCTCTTTTGCGTGACTTCCCTCTCCGCCTTATCAGGTCTGTTTATTAACTGGTTGCATTGACGTAAGTCTTCAATAAATTTAAAGGATTAAATGCAGAGGATAATTTTATATTTTAACAAGAACATATTTTAATATTAATTAGGGACCGGTTTCAGACAATTTTCCTACTTCGCAATACTGAAATCATGCATTATTGGAGGTAAGTCCAATACGAATGCAAATTATACCGTATAAATCAATATACCGTCAACGCTGTACAAGAACCCATTACAACCTCTCCGAGCTGCTTTGCAGTGTGGTATTGCACGAAGATTCTTTACGTTTTCTTGATAAAAAGACAACCTTTGCTTTAACACTTAAGAACTGCTAAACAATTACGGCAACTTATTGAGATAAAATATTACCTCCTTTTGTTCCCTCTACAAATGTTTCGAATTATTTGGAAGTAAAGACCAGGGTAAAATTTTCAAAAGAAACAATTAAAGGCAAACTATCCCGTTGACGTAGTGTGCTTTATTTCAAGAAAAGGGTCCTTAGGATTCTGACAAAATAGAACCACAAACTGAAGTTTGATCTGCCATCTACATCTGCTAGATTGTGACGCTGCAGCTAATTACAAAGCCAGAAAATCAGAACATCACTACGAGTGCATTAGCATCTATCGTTGCTTGGCATCACTTTAACTCATATTGCTTCATTTTTTGCACATTACATAAATTACTTCCTGCAAAGTCCCTTGCATTTCGCTCAGGGATTTTTCAAAGCGTCAAAGCTTTCATGTCACTGAGAACAGAAAATTAATTAGGGTGATTTTCGGCGCAGGAGAAGGGTGATGCCCTTGAGGGAGTGCTTGACGTTTCTCCAGGGGTACCAAGCGACTCCGCCGTACTCGGTGCCTCCGGAAGAGCGGTACTTGCCCGTAGGAAGGACGTGGTAGCAGTTATTGTACCACCAACCGCCTCCTCCGCCGAACAGTAGTGCACAGTTTCCATCTGGAAGTCGTGCACGGAAAATAGAGTTAACAAAGAAGTTTGATGCCGCGTAACACGGCCAAGGAGTGGACTGGCCTCATGCTATCAGTCTCTATATTTAAAATTATTCTCGAGATGAAAGTTCGTAGGACTTAATACTGCATTGAGACAACGCTTTAATTCAGCAGAATCAGCAGTGACATTAAGTGATATTAATAATAACTATATGTATCTTGTGACTGGGAGGAAAACACCAAAAGGTGGGGTGTAGGGAAAACTACTACTACTACTACTAGTACTACTACCAATAATAATAATAATAATAATAATAATAATAATAATAACTATATGCCATGTGGCTAAGGGGAAAGCACCAAAGGTAGGATGTAAGGAAAAACTACTACTACTACTACTACTACTAATAATAATAATAATAATAATAATAATAATAATAATAATAATAATAAGAGAATGCAATAATATGAATAACAACAAGAATGATAGAAGTATCTATAAAGCATGAGACTTCACACATTTGTTCAGGAAAAAGTTTTGTCCACCTGGCTACAAAGTATGTGATTGAACATCTTTTTATACTATACCAAAGGTTTTCACGTATCATGTAGAGGCGTCAGTTTACCAAAAAATATTGAGATTACAAATGATTAAAGACAAAGTCATTAAAAAAAAAAGACGCACATATCTGAACAACAGTACTCAGAAAATTAATGAATCCGGGGGCTTGAATGAAAACCTTTTCAACTGTATTAGAGTCATCGGATCCATCTAAGATAGTGACCCCCAAGGGTTTTAACCCGTTATGTATCCACCTTTGCGGCGTGCTTAGTACAAGCCCGTTTGGGGATTACCGTAAAAACATATACAAAAGACTGTAAATATCATAAAGATAATGACCCCCTTGAAATATCAGTACTAGATAACGACCCCCGGAAACCCTTGGGGGTCACTATCTAGGAAAGAGCCGAGTCATCATACGGTAATGAAGGGCCTTACCTGCATTGGTGTCATCGTCTTTGTCGTAGGTGGAGAACTTCATTCCATCGTGAATGTTGAAGCCGTCGCCAGCTGCGCTATCGGCCTCAAATTCCCCAACGGTGAGCTGGTAGTTTTCATCGGCGCCAGCAACCCTGATGACGGAACATTAGTTGAATAGTTTGCGTTTGATGTATTGAACCTAAGTTTTTAAATCTTATTCGTTTTATTATTTTTCTGTTTTTAGTGTTTGCGATGTATATATAAGACTGGGTTCTCAGTGTAAAGATGTTTTATCACACCGTCTCAAACTGTTTCAGCCTTGAAAATGCGACTAGAAAATAGTCGAGAAAGGTCGTCTAATTAACTTTTAAAGAATAAGATGCCTGTCCCTTCGCCTGATCTTTGTGGATGTATGTAGGTAGGTAGGTAGGTAGGAAGGTAGGTAGGTAGGTAGGTAGGTAGGTAGGTAGGTAGGTAGGTAGGTAATGAATATATATATATATATATATATATATATATATATATATATATATATATATATATATGTATGTATGTATGTATGTATGTATGTATGTATGTATGTATGTATGTATGTATGTATGTATGTATGTATGTATGTATGTATATGATAGAAATATTAACACAGTTGCGTGTGGAACAGAAATAAATTTCTGACTCACATCAGGATCGAACCCAGGTCTTGGACACTTCCGTAATTGATATGAAACAATAAAGCTTAAATTCATAAATGTAGAGAAGAGGACCCCCTAAAACTCAGCATGAAAATATGTTAGCTACATTACCTGAAGTGGTTGTATTGGACCCATGTCTTTTGTCCATCCCAATCCTCCATGACTACTCGTAACTGATGAGGCCTCCATGTTGTCAGTTTATGCAAGAAATCGTTACCTGAAAAAGAAAGTTATTTATCTTCTATTAGATTCTTCATGAAAGTCAAAACAAAACAAGATAAAACACCAAAAAAATTGCTACATGTGAGAACTTAGATAAGACGTCAAACCAGTCAGGCATCAGACAGTGTTCAACTTGAGACCTTCTTTGAACACAAGAAATGGAAACTATGTTATATAAGAATATATGTTGAAGATGGAAGCTCCCAAAACAATCATGCAACAGTATGCACCGTAGACTCTATCTTTATATGGTATCGTTTAATGATCCAGTGGATAAAAGGAGCCTTCTACAAATATTTAAGAACTCTATGACTGGTTGTAAATGAAGTGTGAAGAGTTATGGCTACGAATTAGTAAAGTTTTGAAAGAACATATATGATTAGCAATGATAAAATACGCATACATACCTACCTACCTACCTACTTACATACATACATCATAAATACATGCATACAACAACATACATACATACATACATACATACACACACAATATATATATATATATATATATATATATATATATATATATATATATATATTTTATATATATATATATATATATATATATTATTGTTTTATATGTTATATATATATATATATATATATATATATATATATATATATATATATATATATATATATATATATATATATATAAAACACTCTTACCAATCCAGTATTCTCCACTGGGGTCACCAAAGCCTTCTTGATACTCTTTATAAGTCCTGTTGAAGGCTTCTCTTCCATTAATTCTGGATAACATCACCGTCCAACCCACGGCTCCTCGTTCGATTTCGCATCGTACCTGTTAATTGAGAATACCATGAGACATGTAGGCTACGTGACAAACGATATTCTATAAATTTGGGGTTCCCGGAAGTGACAGAAGCTCATGGATTCTTACATACAGTACTGACAGTTCAATTACTCATGATCTTTGTACAATTTTTTTTTTTTTTTTTGTTAATTTGGCAAAAGCTAGATGTTGAAATATGTTATTGATATACCCTGATGTATGAGAATTCAGGAAACGGAAATATTGTGAAAAATAAGCAGTATTATTCGCAGCATTCACCTTTACCTTTTCGCTAAATTTTAAACTTTTTGATGCGGGAATAAACTTGCCCTGATTAAGTTTAGTGATTTATGTTATATCCAAGTAAATTAAGCATTTCACAATAACCTACGTACCAACTACATCACCAATCCTTCAAAAAAGAATAGAAATCTTATTACTACCAAATTCAACAAACATGTCACTTCCTTTCCAAACTCAATGCACCAGCTTACTTCTGTTGGCCTGTATTTTGGCGGCTTGACGATGAACACCCCGACAGAGGCGTCGTTGGTTTTGCCCGGCACGCCGTCGTGTTGTTCCTGGGCTATTTCCTGACAGGAGGGCTTGTACATCTGGCCTAGGAGGAGTTCCATGTCCTCCTGCAGGTCGGCAACCTCGCGCTGCGTCCTCCTCGATACGCGGAGAACATCTCTCAGGGACTGTTCTAGATCGTTGTGATTCTTGTCCAGTTTGGCCAATATCCGCTGTAGGCTGTTCTCAATCTGGAAAGGGTTTATTTTGAGGTCTGGAGTTGTTTTGACTTTCTCTCTCTCTCTCTCTCTCTCTCTCTCTCTCTCTCTCTCTCTCTCTCTCTCTCTCTCTCTCTCTCTCTAAGAAGAGGTTTTCAAACAATCGTGCATTGCTGCTGATGCTAAATCTTGGCGTATATATGTGTTAAACTATTTTCGTAATCAAAATGAAATAATGGCTCACCAAATTTAATGCTCTTTTCTGAAACGTTACCACGGTTGTTAAAATGATGACATCTTCCGTTTTTAGAAAAAGAGGCTTTAATTAAAATTTTTACATCTTTCTCCAGCAATCTATTAGGATAAGTTCCTAAACTTTAAGCTTGAGTGGGAGTATAAAAAAAAGCCAATTGCCAGAGTCATTAGATAAGAAGCAAATGGCTGGGAGAAAGAAAATAAAGTACAATAGAAAACGAGAAAAAACCATCAGATATCTTTCTGTTCACTGAGTCCTTTTAACCTTAAATCAACATAGAGAGATATATTTGTGCGTTGATCCACAAATACAGCTTGCAGAATAGGTAGTACCCTAAGACTAACTTCAAAATATTACGTAAGAGGGATATGACCTAGCTAAGTTATATATAATCCGTTTAACAGGAAAAAAAATTAATAATCAATGATCACTAAACTTTGTCGAAAAAGTGAACACGTTTTTAAAGATTTAATTACTAACACGGGAAAACTGACATCAGAATAGGAAGTCTTGTTCTGTTTACTATGATAATTCATTTCGTAACATCATTCAGTTTTCAATCTGAATTTTATTCCTTAAAATTCCTTTGACGTGAAAAATTTGCTTTATTATAGAGAATCAAGCTATTTTTGTATAATCATCTGAGGCCTTTGCGTTGCAAGGCGTCGTAGGCCATGGAGATAATGATGACGATGCGCGTTAAAAGTGCTTTTAAAACTTATCTCTTATATCTCTCTAGGCACTAAAGCTTACTTTCGACGCGGTAGGATACCTACCAAAGACAAGCCTCAGTCAGTTTCCATGTGCATTTACTTCCTCTTAACCTCTCTCTCACTAAAGATGTCGATGTTCATCTGAGAATTTGAGTGATAAAACTCTTCAAAACACACGAAAAATCAAAATGACTTCCACCACTATTCCCGCTATTACAGAGACAACAATCCGAAGAAGAAGAGTATCGGTGAATTTATTAATACAAATCTTTAAAATGTCAACTAAAAAAAATCATTTATTTCAAAACTCACTGCAGCGTCCTTGGCTTCTGGGCCCGCCAAGGGGATGGTGGATGCTCTTGTGATTTTCGCTCCACTGCTGGCACCACACAACACACACATAACTGCCAGAACTGCTGCCACCACTGCCTTCATTTTAATGTCTGCCAGGTCTGTGGAAATGGGAAAGGTTACCTGATTAAAACTGACAGAGTGTAGAAGCACAATGGCCTACGACGCCTTGCAACGCAAAGGCCTCAGACGATTAAACAAAATTAGCTTGATTCTCTATAATAAAGCAAATTTTTTTCCGTCAAAGGAATTTTGAAGAATAAAGTTCAGATTGAAAGTTGAATGATATTACGAAATGAATGGCATGATAAAAATATCCAGAAACATCATGTTTTTCCTGAATATATATGAAAACGACACTGAAAATAGTGACAGTAATTAGTGTCTAAGTTTTAAAATGACACGTTCCAAAGACAAAACCGGTTTGGAAAAAGACGATGCAAAACTCTCTGAACAAAAAAATAAGGCATTTTATATAAAGAGAAAATTTGCAAGAAGAAAAAAGTAATCTTACAGGATGTAAAAAAAAAAAAAGCATTATACCCCATACCTTTTAAATTTCCATTTCTGCATTACTTTGTTAATTATTGCTGTATTTGAATGACTTTTTTAGGACTAAAAGACATTAATCAATTTATACCATATTATTGTCAATTTCCAAGACAGGCAATTTTAACTCCTTTTATTTTCATCACTTCCCTTTGTTGCAAAATAATATGTGAAATACATTACTCATTTGAGAGAGAGAGAGAGAGAGAGAGAGAGTTGATGAATTATTCAATTGATGAATTATTAAATTTTATCGCACAACTTCTTACTGATACCTGTTATTTCTTTACCCACTCCTCTCTCTCTCTCTCTCTCTCTCTCTCTCTCTCTCTCTCTCTCTCTCTCTCTCTCTCATGGTTACAAAAGTGTGTTACTCTTATTTTATAAAAACGTCTTCGAGAGATACTTGTAAATTCGAAGACGTTTTTATAATAATATATATATATATGTATATGTATATATATATATATATATATATATATATATATATATATATATATATATATATATATATATATATATATAATGTAGGTGAGCGTGTCATGTGATAATATCGACATACATAATAAAAGAACGAACTTACATGACCTGAATATTAAAGAGAGGGAGACTAATGATTTATTGATGAGAGTAGACTGGGGTTGGAACGACTGAGGACACTGATGCAGAGAAATTTATATAATATATATATATATATATATATATATATATATATATATATATATATATATATATATATATATATATATATATATATATATATATATATATATATATATATATATATATATATAGTGTGTGTGTGTAGGTGTGTGTGTGTGTGTGTGTGTGTGCTTTTGGGGCAAAGTTTTTCCTGTATGCAAATTTCGTTGAATTCTATGACTTTTTGATTATTGATCAAATTCATATTAGTTTGACAATATTTTCTGAATCTTCTTCGTTCTTCCAAATTCAGCTGATGGACAAAATAACGAAGATTAACTCTTTGTTCCATTTACTAAGAGCTGTGTTGTTGTGTTCTTAGTAAATGGAATAGAGCTAATCTTTTTTTTTTTTTTTGTCCATCAACTTAATTTGGAAGAACGGAGATTCAGAAAATATTGTCAAACTAATAGAAGTTGATCAACAGTCAAAGTATTCGAATTCAATATATATGAAATTTGCATATACATATATGTATATATATGTATATATATATATATATATATATATATATATAATTATATATATATATATATATATATATATATATATATATATATATATATATATATATATATATATATATATATATATAATACTACTAAACATCGCGACAATTTTGCCCAGACAAGAACAAATGCAAGGTTAGTATTCCATAACAATTTTCGCTCGAACATAAAAAACAAATAATTGTAAATAAAGAGTTCTCGCATCTTACCTTAAATCGAAAGCAAAAAATTATATATAAATATAGCCACTTTCACGCTCGTAAGTAGCTTAAAATCCCCCACAAGGAGCAGGCGACTGAGCCCTCCTCTACAGAACAGAAGTGGAAGAAGAGGAAGGGAAGGAGATCGGACCGCCAGCCAGCAGGGTCTGACACCGAGTGGGAATGACCAATTCGAGGACCCTACGAGGTGTTACGCCAAAAACACACTTGTATCATAATCAGTCCTTGTTTTGGGAGGCCCTAAGTGCAAGGCGAAGGAGGTCGTTGCCACGCCACCCTTGCCCTCGAACAAAGGAGTCCTTTCTGGGGCCCGAAGCAGGAATTAAAGCACTTGGCCATACAAACAGCCCTCTCTCAGTTCGTTCTCGGTTTATTCTTGGACGAGAAAATAAACACGAGTCGCGTTCGTCGATGTTCCGTGAGGATACATTTTGGCTCTTATATAATTCCGACTCGTATTTCAGAATGTCTGCGTCACGCACAAAATCATTAATATTTGATATGTTTGTGCGCTAGAGTGGCTTGATGCAGTTTTTCTTTTTTGTAAGTGGGTCAGTCTGCATGTCTTCCTTTCTTCTGTGAATGGTGTATTTTGACATCTGTGAATGAAAATGCTTATACGTGTACAAACTTAGCAACATGCACGTGTATAAAAATTGGGGACAAAGGATTTAGATAAGTCCAGTTAGTTTTATTTAACAACTAAAATAAAATTAATATTTGCAGATATATTATTGTATATTTAGCCTTCAGAAATAATAATTATATAAGTCAATTCATGATATTTGTCTCGGTATAAAATAAATCATATTGCTAACAATTACAAAATGAATACATGTGTAACAGTATACTGACGTATGACATAAACCTCTGTTGAAAAATTATTGTTATACTATGGAACAGTTTTTCTCTAAGAATATCTGTGATTCACATAATTTGAAAATTTTAGCAATGTAGTTGCCTAATGACGACTAATGACAGACCTATTACTGCTAATATTACCAGGTACCTAGTTTGACTTTGAAACCTGACATCAAACCCTACAGATAATACTCCAAGTTTCAAGAATCTTAGTATCATTTCTGCTTTCCTGTTTGACCTTTTGATTTATCTATTTATTTAAATCTTTCCATGTAGGTTATTTCGTCAGTATACGGTTTCTAACTCATGGGTTAAAAGCCCATTAAAATTACGCTGAATTATCATATATCAAGAAATTTCTTTCCATAATTTTTTCCTATTCAGTAATCTCTGATTTTGATTACCTTTCTTTTCGCCTCAGGCGTTTCCCATTTACAATAATTTTTGTATTCACATCAAGAGAGATATATTTCATTTCAAAGAAACAGAGCAGTTTTCGATTTAAGACAGTTCTGGTTTACAGATCTCAAATTTTTCGTTGAAATATCAGCATTTTTTTTTTCCACATCAAAAGACCCATTTCAAATTAAGAGCCTTTTTAAACCCACTTTGTTGCTTAACCTTTCATTTCTTTTTTGTATCAGTGGCGCCTTAAGCCTACCAAAAAATCATCTTCACTCAGCAATTTAATTTTCCTTCCCTCCCTTTCGACTTAGACCAACTTTTAACCAAAGTTTTTAAGAGTCTGACACGTTTTGGTGGGATTGACACGTCGCTCATATATAACAAATGATATACAATCGTTACACGATATTTTGAGCCGCCAGTCAGTGTCTAAACTTTGCTTCTTCTCTTGAATTTTCTTTTCCTTTTAAATTTCTTTGTTACTTTTAGATTCCAGTAATCTCTTGTCGATATGTTCCTTTTTTTCATGTGGGAAAATTAGCGTCATACGCAACCAGCATTTCGTATCCTTTTCTTACGACCAAGGATAATCTCTCTCTCTCTCTCTCTCTCTCTCTCTCTCTCTCTCTCTCTCTCTCTCTCTCTCTCTCTCTCTCTTATCAGCATGTACATGAATTTTCCTTAATTTTGTCTTACGTCCTTTGTGCATTTTAGATACAGAGAGAAAAATGGAGAGAGAGTGAGAGAAACAGTCACAGAGATTAAATTAAAATTGCACATTTTCTCCACCACATGCCACCATACTTTATCAGTATCCAGTCATTATAACTTTTTTTATCTAAAATTCACATATTGTTTTCTCTTTCTCTATTTTTTACTACTTAACACTGTAAATGTCCTGCCACTTTTTTCTTTTGCTAAAAAATTGAAAAACAGAAAAAAGTAGCATATAAGTAAGTGACTGTTCTGAATAAAAACTAATCGATCAATCTTAAGTATAATAATTTAAGGCTATTTCATAAAATTATTACGAAGAAAGTTCATAATTTCATTACTACTTTTCAATGACTTACAACAAGGGTCGAATCATTCACGATTAGGACAAAGACTCTGAATAGTGTACAATGACTTTGCTTCAGCATTCTCCCCTTTTATTTACGAAATTATTTAAGGACAACACATTCAAAAATGTAATTCACTGGCGTGGTTCAACTAATTAATTATCCTAATCCTCTATAAAAAGTAATGAGTATCCTAAAGTTTATTTTTTCTGTGTGTAACAACGACCGTATACTAGGCAATTAAGTCTCCGTTGACACCAGCCAGTTTCAAGGCTGGTGCCAGCCTCTCTCACCTTCGTCTATCTTGAATTGGAAGAGTCCGGCGGTCCACACCCGTCTTACTATTCCATGTTACACTTTACCACACTTACAGGTCGCCTTAGGGCAAGGGCCCGTGTTGGCATAAGGCCGGACTTCTAAACCAACAACCATCCAGGTACGTCGGCCCGAGTTCTGGCACGGTCTTGTATGCTGCCCTCATTTTTTCACGGGACGCCTCGACCCTTTCTTGCAATGACTTCATTTTTGGCAGTATTATTAGCACGCTAGAAATTGTGATTGAATATTAACTACTGAGTAAAATACGGAATTTAGGCCAAAGGCCAATGCTGGGACCTATGAGGTCATTCGGCGCTGAAAGAGAAATTGACAGTAAGAAAGTTTGAAATGTGCAACAGGAGGAAAACCTCGCAGTTGCACTATGAAACAATTGTAAAAGCGGGTGGATCCTCAGATGGAAGAAAGAAAATATAAACGGAGCTACAGTAAAAGGAATGAAAGAGGTTGCAAAGACCGTTAAGTAACGCCTACAGTGCATCACGTGAGGTACACTGACGGCATTATCCCTCTACGGGATGAATACTAACTATGAATATTAACTACGTCTTCGCACTGTTGATTTTCCAATTGTTCATTCAAAAAGAAAAACCGAAAAAAATTGTATTAAATAAAAGCTACTCTACTGAATGCCAGTTACAAATATTATCAGTACTACAGATAAGCTGCTAAGCGCAGCTTGTACTGAGAGAGAGAGAGAGAGAGAGAGAGAGAGAGAGAGAGAGAGAGAGAGAGAGATAAATGTCTGTCTCACTGAGGAAGAAGGCAGTGGGTGCAAATTTTAAATTTCCTTCTCGTATACCTATAATAAACGATAAATACTTCACGTACAAAACATAAAGAACTCGAGTATGTGCGTATGCCCTTATGACAAGGGCCTGGGGTATGAATGCGAATGTCTGATCACATCTGCGTATGACTCATAGTGAATACTTTGCTTGTTATGTCCTTATTTAGGTAAAATCTGTACATACATGTGCGTCATGACCTATTAATTTAAGGAGATAAACTGGCTTTTAACAGATAGTCTTAATGAGTTTTGTGAATATCTAGTTAAATAGTACTATTTAACAAATTCTTTTTTCCCATGTCTTTGCTGTTGTAAAATATATTGTCATAAACTGTTTTACAATGGTTTATGAGTTATTGTTATGCAAAATAAAAAAAAACGTATGTATGCATAACCCTAGATACTGTAATTTCGAAAAACAGTAACATGATTCAAAAAACTGTTCGGGTACAAGCCACTATCCCTGCTGCATGCTGGAACCAAGTAAGAAAGACTAATCTGCAATTTCTACCAAAATGCACTTTGTAATCTCTATGTCAATTCCATGAACAATTTACATGATTGTGGAAAATTAGGGGGTCTCATTTACCGTTTCTCACAAGCCTTCTGTAAACAGAAATCCCTTCCGCAAAAAATAAAGGTGTAATACTTTTTAAAGACTTAGTTCCCAGGGGAAAAATTTTGCACGAAATAATGGAAGTTTAAGGGTTAAAGATAATCTCAAACATTCGTTGCAAAATAGTTTGACTTAAGAAAACAAAACGAATACACAAAGAAAAAAATAAAACAAACACAAAATACAACGCAAGACTGTCCGTTCGTGTCATAAGGAACTCGCCTTATTAGACGTCCAGATAATTTTTTATTTTCCTCATATAAAGAAGTCATTATGACGATGGTCGCTCGTGCTTCTATCTTTACGTAAGTGGCGTGGTCTGTCAAAAGCGGTACTTGTTTGCAAGACGCATGCTTACGTTTTTGTTTATCTTTTTTTTTTTTTTGGGGGGTATAATTGCTTAGAATGGAACTGATACTTCTTTTGATAACCGGCTCTTGAGAATTTGTTCGTTTCGACCAGTTAGGAGAGAACCGTAGTTGATTATACAAATATTATGTAAATCGTTATCTCTCCCTCTTTAGAATTTACATGAGCAGCCACAAACACACACACACACACACACATATATATTATATATAAATATATATATATATATATATATATATATATATATATATATATATATATATATATATATATATATATATATATATATATATATATATATATATATATATATATATATATATATATATATATATATAATTAGCTACAGGATGAGTCACAAGAGAGAGAGAGAGAGAGAGAGAGAGAGAGAGAGAGAGAGAGAGAGAGAGAGAGAGAGAGAGGGAATAAAGTTAACCCGTAGCTATACTTTTTTCAAACTTTCTGTTGTGCATGATTCATATTACTCTTCGGTACACTTAAGAAAACACGGTTCCCCAGTTAAAGTCATTCTCTCTGTTCAAACTAGCTAAATGTCATAAGGAAACTCTTACTCCCAATGGCTATTAAACACTTCATTCACCATTGGGCGAACTGATATGGCGTGATGACCAATCAGAAGAAAGCATTAGCCATCAAGCACCGCTCATTGGTCCTGGAATCCACCAGAGAAGGCGGGTCGCAGAGATGCTGCTGGAAGCGTTATGACGACATGTTTTCGTTTCATTTGATCTCATTGCTCACGCCTCCCTGATCCACTACGGGCAATATTCTCTAATCACTAGAAGAGTCTCTTCTTCACAAAAGGAAAGTCGTCCTCGAGAAAAAATAGTCTAAAGTCGTCCTCGAGAACAAATAGTCTATTTCGAACAATGATGACGAATGCCCTTTAGGTAGGAGTCGTCATTAGTTTGGGGACTTCGAACATTAGCAACAATGCCTCGCCTATTTCCATAGGCCTAACTGATCCCTTTACAGACACAGCCGCAGGACTTTCTACGAGAAAAGGAAGCGAAGAGTGTGATGTCAGAGAGATTTCTTGGCAAGTTACCTCACAGCGAATGGTGGCAAGGCTTTTATTCATTGTGGAGCTACAACTCATCTGTTTTCCAGGTGAGAAAAAAACAGCTTTTTTTTTACCATCAACTTCCTCTGAAGCAGATTTAGTTTAATTAGTTGATGCAAATGGACACACACATATGTACATTTTTCATTCCGAATTATTACATTTCAGATTTCAAAAATGAGTTTAAATACTGATTAGCATAAAAAGTAATCAGAATTTCTTTTAAACCTCATCACATGTTGAGAGAGAGAGAGAGAGAGAGAGAGAGAGAGAGAGAGAGAGAGAGAGAGAGAGAGAGAGAGAAATGCCCGCATCTCTGCTGAATAAGTCAAAAGGAACCCCGAGAAACCTTCGTTTTATACTTTCCATTCCTCTTATGCAAACTGGTTTTAAAACTGCATATTTCGAATTTAAGAACATTTCAGCGGTCGCAAAACTCTTAATTTTCGTATATTCTTATTTTCTTTTCCACCTTTGAAACACGGTTACCAATTAAGAATTAAAATGAAGTTGTTCTTTGGTTGCCAGCTCTGATGTCATCAATTTTGCTAATATGGGTAATAATTTTTCTTTTTAATTTAAATCTGACTGATGATTTTTTAAATAATACAGGAACTAATGAATATCTTATATTTCAGTTTCATTGCCTCAATGCTCATCATTAAAACTTTTCATACAAATGTATATACAGTATATATATATATATATATATATATATATATATATATATATATATATATATATATATATATATATATATATATATATATATATATATATATATATATATATATATACACATATATACACATTTATATATTATGGTATAGAGGCAATGAAGGTGTATTCACACATACAGTATATATGTGGCACCAACGACATGTATGTATTTATGCATCATCAGTGACAGCCTAACTTATTTTTCGAACGAAAAACTTATTTAATTTCATAATATTTCATACAAGAAAAGCCGGACAACAAAACCTAATAAGTTAACCGTTTCGGTGAACGTAATATTCATTGCACTGAAGAGATCTGAAAAGATTAAAATGTCAGAGTTCCTTGACAAAGTTTCATGTAGGCCTAAAACAAACTCCAATCAATTGGCCCCAGTGCCTTGGATAATTCAGTCGAATTTCAGAGAAAGAGAAAGAGCGATTTTAAACCTTTAACAAATCCTAATTCTTCGCGACGTTCACTTTTTTATCAGAACTTTATTCTGATCATGAATACGTAACAGAAATGAGAATAACAACTGAAAACATTTTTTCCGAGCCAAAACGAGGACTTATTCGACTAGATACTGTAGCCAATAAAGTACACGAGCTTGGCGCGACACACACACTATACACACATATATATATATAAATATATATATATATGTATATATATATATATATGTATGTATGTATGTATGTATGTATGTATATATATATATATGGCTTATATATATATATATATATATATGTATGTATGTATGTATATGTATGTGTTTGCTTGTGTGTGTGGATTTGTATATATATAAACGTACATATAAAGATGTATAAATGTTTATATATATATATATACATATATATATCATGTGCGTAAAATCACTAAAGGAACAAATATTAAGGATGCAATACATATAAAGCTACTCTAACCGTATACGTAGCTTGTAAACAATTCAGAGAATCTATATCATTACTCATGAAACTGACGCCGCCCGCTTTCGTCTTACTGATCTTATTCAGACCACAGGCCAATCAGGGTTCAAGGGCCATGGGCGGTCCACCCAATTCAAGTACGGTACTTTCTGTTAAACAGCTTAGAGGGGAAGTTTGACACAAAGTCAGTTAGGAGATCGGAGGATCGGTGGACAATGAGACAATACAATGACGGAAAAACATTCTGCTTCACTTTCCCCAAAAAGACGGCGTCAGCGACCCTTAATCTCTAGAAAGTCTTTCTGCAAAAAGTGGTCTCAACTGTGCCAACAAAGACATATTCCTCAAAGCATATATCACACATTTTTTCCAAAAAGAGAGAATTGTCTGCGAAAAGTGCTCCGAACGAAAACAAAACAAATAATATCGGGGAAAGCAACACCAAGACATCTCAGACATAATCCAGATAGCAAATATTATCCGTGAGCTTAATATTACAACAGCTCTCCACTTAACCGCCCACGGAGTCAGCTCAATGCCTTCTGCAAAGACGCGAATCAAAGCGAGCAGTCCGAGTTGTATGGGTTATTGGTGTTTTGATTAAAAAGGAAATACACATCAACAAGAGTGATTATTAAATGGTTAGAACTGTTTAAGCAATTCTAGTAACCCCAAAACTTATGAATGTAACTGGTCTCATCACTGGGTGATACGTGAAGAGGGGGAAACTCTATGGAGAAATCAGGACCCACCCAGTTTTCAGCCAGGCTCAATTTTCTTCACCTTCCTGTGTTAGAAAAATTATAACAATACTTGATCCACTTATTTGATTGGATTCTCTTGACTACGATGCTATGTAACTCATCTCGAAGTATACTGTCGAAAAGTTGTAAGTCATTTATTTATTAGCTGTTGCTGGACCAGAATGCACATACACATGCATATATACATACATATTTATGTATGTATACACACACATATATATATGTGTGTATACATATTCTTTAATATATATATATATATATATATATATATATATATATATATATATATATATATATACATTTATATATATATATATATATATATATATATATATATATATATATATATATATATATATACACATACTCTGTATGTATATATATAAGCTCTCGTGACATTTGTGGTACTTTAAAACATTCGTTTACACATCACTGTTATATAGCGTTTCTAATGTCGACACCGAGATGTTTTTGAAAGGTAAATTTCGGAGAAAAGCATGAATAAGAACATGAGAAAATAAGCAATATAACAGCGTGGTTATAAATATTTACGATACAAAATTCGTTAATAAGTACCCTGATAACAGAAAGTTTGGACCCAGCGGGTACATAAGAAAACAAAGTAACAGCCAATCAGATACGAAAATGAATGATGTTGCAAATAGTGGAAGAAATCAAGGCGTGTAATCTTAGCTGTACATTTAGTTAAAAGACAGAACTTGTGCTGTTCCTCTTCTTATCACACAAACACAAGAGCTCTGGCGACTGGAGGGTCCAAGTGATCGAGATGGTAAAACGATTAAACGTGTGTGTGTATTCATGTGTGCATTTGTATATATAAACACTATACGTACATTGTATGATAACGTTAAAGTGGTAATAATAATAATAATAATAATAATAATAATAATAATAATAATAATAATAATAATAATAATAATAATAACCTAAAGACCTTATGCAACTGGGCACGTCAGAATTCGCAACAGGGGACCTGGATATACCCATGGGTGAGGTAAATAGCCACATACACACAAATGAACTCTGCTCACCCCAAGTGAGGTCAAATTTCAACTGGGGTCTCTCGCTGCTTTACAGGATTCCTAACCCCCCCCCCTTAATCCCTTGCTAACCTTTCTTGGCCCATACAATGCCAGCCGAAGTCCACATCTTGATGGAGAAGGTGATCTTACCACACGAGAGTCCAAATCCATGTTTTTATTTTTTTGTCCAAATCCACGTTTTTATGCCTTCTTTTCTAAAGATTTCATTCTCCACACGGGGAATGGCAATAGTTCACTTCATTCAGGTCAGACAATTCTTTCCGTATTGAATCTAATTTTGCATTTCATTGGGCGTTCAATGCAAGATGAAAAATTTAGCTTTGAAAGTATTGTGAAGACGGCTGTGGAATCCCGCTTTGCTTTGCAAATGGAATGGCTCTGTGCAGCCTCCCTAAGTCCCTTTGGAATGTTCCTTTTACGTCGAATTGGAGTTTGCTGTTGTTCTCTAAGCACCTACATTCCTCTCTCTCTCTCTCTCTCTCTCTCTCTCTCTCTCTCTCTCTCTCTCTCTCTCTCTCTCTCTCTCTCTCTGGTGTGTACTTTCGTTTATAAAAATGCTTTAGTATTTATGTGTTTATAAATTGAGGATGTAAAGCAATATTCCAGTTAGAAGACATTTTCATATTTATCAAAACTCGATGCGTTAATTCTGGAAACAATGTTCTCAGATTGAGCTTCATGTAAATAATAACATGAATAATCATCGTAAGATGAACAATAAGGTCGAAGGATAAGCAGGGAAGGAGCTTTATATATCTTCACTACTCTACTTTTTCAGGTTCTTTGTCTTCATAATAATAATAATAATAATAATAATAATAATAATAATAATAATAATAATAATAATAATAATTTTGTTACAAGCAATGCCCTGAAATAATATACTTCACAAAATCAGTATGCATTACTGACACCAAGTCTTACACAATGAAAAAGTCCAACTCAAAGCAGCGCTTTATAAAATGAAACTTTTATTCATGCAAACATGCCATGCAATAAAAATAAAGGCGCTACGGTAATTTAAAGATTCGCGTGCAATGTACATCTTTAAGAAAATTACTAGCTTACTACAAGCAAGCTTTGCCTAGTCACCAAATTTATATATATATATATATATATATATATATATATATATATATATATATATATATATATATATATATATATATATATATATATATATATATATATATATATATATATATGTGTATATGTGTATGGATATATAAAATATATGTATTTATATCATATATAAATATATATATATATATATAAAAATATATATATATATATATATATATATATATATATATATATATATATATATATATATATATATATATATATATTATCCTCGCTCTTCCAACCTTATTTCTTGGACATAATTCATAACTATAACTACAATCATTCTTTTTATAGGAAACCACAAGCCAATCACATCGGTTCTTCTGTTAATGAAAACTCAAAGAATTTTAAACCCTTCCCGCGAGGGCCATTATTCATCGCGTGACACCCTCTACATTTGCTTGGCTGCGTAAGTTTTTGTTTCCAAATTTTCCAGTGCGAAGATTGAAGAAAATTCATGGAATTATTTCAAATTTTACTGTAATATATTGTGCAACGTTATTGATGTCAAGATACTTTACATGTCCGCAATTTTATGAAGGTCTTAATATTTACGCCAACAACCTAAATGCAAGTCTAACACCTGAAGATAAACCAATTTTACAATGATTTTCCACATTACTTTTGTAAGCTTTTACAGATTAAAAGGCTTCTCAAACACCGTGGAAAGAGAGATGGTCCACTCTGCACCTTTGCACAGCCAAAATAACGTACTGTCATTTTGGAAAGAAGGAACTATGATTGGAATGTTTCTTCTGGGAAATTTTTTTCTCTCTTTAATGACTTCACACTGCCAGCACGTGCAAGTAAGACCTTCACGTATTGTAAAAAAAAATTTCATTTCTTCTATGCGTGGGTTTAGTTATTTTTAACTGTTGTAAAAGATGTTTTCGGATCTCCTTGTCATTGGTATTTAAAAACAGTGTGTATATATATATATATATATATATATATATATATATATATATATATATATATATATATATGTATATGTGTATATATATTACAGGAAGATAGCGAAACCAGGCATTTCGCGAACTGTCTGAAATTTCAGGCAGATAGCGAAATGCACTTAGGGACATTTGATCCCCTCAGGGGCTAGTACTAAACACGGCGAAACAGTCCTTAAGTGAATTTCGCTATCTGCCTGAAATTTCAGGCAGTTCGTGAAACGCCTGGTTTCGCTATCTGCCTGTAACACATATACATACATATAATACAGTGGGAGCGGGGAGGGGACCTGTGTGTAGATACAAATCAAAATATACGTTGTTCAAATTATTCCTCTCTATCACACTGATTACTTGTCCACCCTCTTGTCTCGAAATGCTTTGGCCCTTGGATAGAGATAGAATCCTTTGAAACTTTTATCTAAATTATATAAGTTGACAAGGATTACGCTGGTTACGTAAATAGAGTATAGCGTGATGGGAATTAAGGACACTGAAGAATCATTAATATATATATCACGTCGACTTGACATCAACCTAATGCTACTGGAAGGTTTAATCTGACGAGGAATTTGTGTCTAGCATTCCTGTACAATGAACATGTAACAACAATCCTCAACAAAACTCGTTTTCCTTAATCAATCAACTCTTCTCAAACTTTTATGGCTGAACTCCGAGCTTCTTCGTTTTAATTTTAAGACTCCAGTCCAAGAATGCAAGTTTAAATTTTTCCAATATTTTTATAGTTATTAACCTTTGTTTGGACTTTACTTAATGAACTCTTCATTCTTCGTGCCAATGACTGTCAAAAGAAGCCGAGCGAATTGTGCATTAAATTTCAGAATGCTGGCAAAAAATTGTCGCTGTTCTCTGCCACTGTTCTGTGTCTTGTTGCCCTGTGCGTTGGGAACATCAACAAAGCCTCGGCGACGATGGAGGTCGCAATCGATTCCAGCGCATTAGTCAAACAACGAACAGGAGATTTTGCAGTGGAGCAGCAGATGGCACGCAGTCTGCTCTTTCTGGCTAATTACGTCTCACCCAGATGCCATTTGTTTTTAGTGATGCCGAGAAGAAACAGGCTATTCGAATTTTTCCTTCGGTTTTCAGGGTAAATAAAACTTTGTATGAAGTAATGTAATACATAGGCTACGTTATTTTTATGCTAGTTATTAAACTCTTTTTGTACCAAAACAAAAGCAGCCATAATTTTACTGTTCATAATGCATGAATAGGTTATCTCATTTTCCTTTTTAAATATTTTGGCTAACCACTCTTTACGATCTTTCATATGATATCGTGTTTGCTCATAATATATACAGTACATAATTTAAAACAACCTTAAAGATCATATCATTTAACAAATTATAAAACAAAAATACCTGAGGATCTACCCTTTAATTGTTTTTCACTTTGGGAAAATTCTTTTCTCCAGGATGCTTACTACAATATTATTCTCACGACTCACAAATTACATTCATCATATTATTCACGGCATGTATTTTATTAGCAACGATGATAGCAACAGCAACGGTTTTAATTTCATCAATGCTCAATGTAGTCTCCCAAAGTTATAGTACAAGACTTCAGTTACTTTGATTTTAATAACAAAGTAGAGCACTTTTCATCCACACACATGAAATTCTCTCATAATATAGCGAAGGGAATTCAAAATGCAAGATCATTCTTTTCTGTATATCAACAAAACATATGAATGATTAATAGTCACAGCGACCTCTTAACTTCTCAACTAAAAGGTAATATTAACAGTCACAGCGACCTCTTAACTTCTCAACTAAAAAGTAATATCAGTCTTACTAGCGCGAGTGGATTCGAACCTCATCACGGGATAAGATTTCTTCGTTTATTTCTCATCTGGAATTAATGGCTTGTAGTGATAAGTGTATCCCAAAAGCGTCCGGAAATCCAGAAGTGAAGAGGACATTGTGGCTACTGAGAATATATTCTGTCATGTTTCAGCATATCCCTTCGAATCAGTTAAAACATAAAAAACGACAGTCTACTGAACACCCATTAGAGAACTGCATAAAGGTTTGAGAATCACTATCATTTCACGAGCAGATCGGACAAGAGAGGCGTCAGGTCGGCGGTCGCGATAAATCTTGAGGAGGGCAAAAATATGACTGGAATCAGTGCCATTCTCGAAAGAATGATGGGAGATTCACAGTGTTTGTCACTTCTTCTGGACCTGACGAACGATGCAGACAACGTGTTACGGTATGTAAGACTGTCCTCATTCGTATGCATACACACATACATATATACTTATATGTATATGCATATGTATATAATATAAATATATATAGATATATTTAATACATATATAATATATATATATATATATATATATATATATATATATATATATATATATATATAAATTATATATACAGATATGCATATATATATATATATATATATAAATTTATGTACGCATATATGTATATATACATATATAAATTTATATACATATAAATTTATATACATATATATAAATATGTATATGTATACACATATACATATTTATATAAATATGCACGCAGGTTTATCAGAATTTCCTAACCAGCATACAATTTACTCACAGTACTTATTTAATGTTTCTAAATATCACGTTTATTTTAAAGTTAATTAAAAAAAAAATAACATTGTTTGAACGACGCACTAAGCCCCCTAACGGCCGGAATCAGATTTATCAAGGCGAAACGTATTCGTGACTTGAAAATCTAATCCTTTTTAACAGGTTCGTGGATAAATCCTACCTGTACTTCTGGCCAACAGTTCGAGTCCTCGTCGTCGGTTCGAAAGGAAACATGAAAACCTTTTTAAGAAACGTATCACTGAGGAACACTCTCCGAACGTATTATCTCTCATTAGACGAGAGAACCATTACTACTCTTCGCAGTTTGTCTTCTGGACCCAGGTCTAACAACAGCTCTAGAGCAGTCTCGGATTTTGCCACGAAATTAGCTCGAAACAGAGTTGACTTCAATGATGGTGGTAATGTATTAGACTGCAGAATTACAAACGTACATATTAAAAGTTTTCGCATACCTACAGATCTGTTTTGACTGTTAAGATTTCAATATAATTCTACGTTGGAAAGGGATGAGAAAACATTCAGTTTATAAAACACTGGCCATAAATTAGTTGGAGACCTATATGATTAATTTTGTAGGATCAAAAAAAAATAATAATAATAATTTGAATAGCCTAAACGAAAGGAAAAGTTAAATAACTTCAGGCTCCGTACCAGAAATGTGCATAATGAAACTTCTACTAGAATATACCACAGCTAATCGCTGATCTTTTCTTCTGTCCCCAAATTCAAGTTGTTGACGCAAAAGCAGAAATCTACTTCCGCTGCATGTATTGCAAAAAAGGCAACCCCGGTATCAAAAAACTTCATCACTGGAATCTCACGGAAACATTGGGTCCTATTTCAGACTTTCCAGGTGAGTTTTTCATTACTTCGTTTTTTACTTATTTACCTGGCGTTGCTTAAAGCAATTTTCTCTCCTACTCACGTATACTTACAAGATGTTAATAAGAAAATATAAAGTTAATATAACTGGTAATTTTTTTTTTGCAATGACTGATAGAGTAACAAAGAAAATGTGAAAAACCAAAACTACAAATCTCGTTTAAAATTAAAAACAAATAAGGAGAGTCAGGAATAATCTACATAAATAAAAATAGAAATTGTTTAAACACATATATACCTGTACTAAGAAATCACAAAAAATATGCACGTGATTTTGTTTATTAGCTGAAGCCGCAGGGAAAGTTTGAAAAGAAACGACAGGGTGCCACGTATTTTCGTGTGTTTCAACACATCTTTGTGCCCCCGAAGATGTGTTAAAATGCACGAAAGTACTTGACATTCTGTCGTTTCTTTTCAAGCTTTTCCTGTGGCTTCAGCTAATACACACTTACGCAATTTCAGATGAGACCAAAAATTTCAACGGCCATCAGTTCAATATCATCTGTAAGCAAAGAATTCCCCTGACCGACATCGACAAAAATTGGGGAGGACCAGCGGGCACAGTGGGACCTCTCGATTCCCTCGACGTTCGCATAAATTATGCCGCTTCGGGGAAACTGAATTTCACGTATGTTTACAGACAGAAAATTTGTGCATGGGGGCAAAAATAAGACCAACTCTTGCCATATCTCCGGACTTAGTATCTCGAATAACATGAATTCTTCCGATGCTCATTTGTAAAGTTTCTGAAAAAATCACCTGAAATTATATATATATATATATATATATATATATATTATATATATATATATATATATATATATATATATATATATATATATATATATATATATATATATATATATACACATTAGAGAGATCATCGAAGCTGAAATGTTAAAACGAAATAAAAGGAGAAATTCTAAAAACGTTAACACATACACACAAATATATACATATATATATATACATACACACACATGTATATATATATATTATATATATATATATATATATATATATATATATATATATATATATATATATATATATATATATATATATATATATATATTATACATGCTTTTAAAATTTCTCCTTTTATTTCGTTATAAGGTTTCAGTTTAATGAAACTTGAACGAAGTCTCCTAAATATATATATATATATACAGATATATAAATCACTAGCTTCTCGCAGCACACTATAATATCGTCCATCGACTTCCACGTCGTGTCCTCCTGAAGGTACCTCCTCCGGGAGCCGTGGGACGGCGAATGGGGGCTGCTCGGTTCCGGGGGGAATTTCACCGGCGTCGTGGGCACCTTGCAGTACGAAAAGGCAGACTTCTCCTTCATGCTGACGGCGACGCCCGGGAGAACCAGGGTGATGGACTACTCCCGGGTCTACGCGGGCGATCCTTACGTCATAGTCTCTCTGAAGCCTCAGGCCTTGCCTCGTTACTTAGCCATCATCAGGCCATTCACATGTAAGAAATTTATTTTGCTCTCCGGAAAGCTTGCTAGTGTTTATATTAAATGTTATATGACTGCTATGGTTTTGGCAATAACTGACACAGCAAGAAAAACCCAGAGGTAGATAGATAGATAGAAGTTTACTGACCAGTTTACTGACCACAGCTTACACAGTTATCAAAATTATAAGTTCTTGAATGTGGTCCAGCAAAAGGACATAACAATGCACGTATATATCTATAGAATCAAACAATATCTAACCCATAACACTTGCAACCATATTCGATCATATTTTCAGCATTTTAACTTACAAATAAAACTTTGAATGCAGAATCTCAACTACTGCTTTTTCTACTGCGACTCCCAATGAAAGAAGCAGTAGGAATGTGTGTCATGACAATAGTAGTGATAAGAATAACAGTAATTCCCTCAACTGTCTCTCGTCCTAAAGTCTTGGTATGGAGCTGCATCATCATCTCCTGTATCTTCGCTGCTGTCGTCCTGTGGCTGATCGAGAAGATCCGTTGGTCGTTCTCGAGAGCGAAGGCCATGTCCCTCACTAATTCTCTGCTCTACACTGTCAGAATGATTCTTATCAACGCACCTGACACTCTTCCAACGCACTTGGCCAGCCAGGTAAGGTTGAGAATGAAAAAGGTACAAAAATATACGATTTAATTCTGATGAGAGCGTTTTTTTTTTTTTTTTTTTGTAGTAAAAGTATGACACTGAAGAATGCACATTATCTCCAAAACAAAAATGCAAATATGTTTTCTCATTAGACTGAGTTTTCTTTTTAACGCAAGAATCTAGTTGAAGAACAAGGTTATCTTTCTTTTCCTTTTTTTCCAGTTCTTATTCGGAATCTGGTCGGTGGCAAGTCTGGTGATTTTCACGGCGTACCAGTCGGCACTCATCGCTCACTTGACTGTGGTGATCAGGTCATCGGCTATAAATACTTTCGAGGATCTTTACAAAACAGAAGGTCAGAGGTGGGGATGGATCGAGTATAGCGGAACAGCCATCGCGTATCTAGCCGAAAACCCTGACCCCATCGTTCAGGAGATTTACAAAAAATTGGAGGTGAGAGTTTGTCACCAAAGGCCTGGAAGGTTGTTGTGGTTTCGGCAATGCCACGGGAGTTTTCATTCGTTGTTCATTTCAGTGCAATACTATGAGAGCTGACAAGCACAAAACTATCAATGTTTGGTTGGAAAGCTTTTGCTTATGGAATCAGAAGTCTGTCATTTTTGGGCCAAATCCATACCCGTGCTATGACTGCAATAATCTAGAAGCTAATACCCAAGAGCTTCCAGTTTTGTGGCAGGATGTGTAGACTACAGCCCAAATACACAGCCTCAGAGTGTATTCATTTCATATTCCAAGGAGCTGCTGCTTAACTTGCTGCCCAGTAATGACATGCAACTTTATTTTTACACTGTGAAAACTTTTATGGCAGTGTGTCTATGTTTTAGGATGTTGTGGGTAGTCTGCATCCTTGAGCTCAAACCAAACATTTTGATTTTGAAAGTATGACTGCCACCCAGGTCTGATTCCAGGTGGCTCTTAATTAACTCTTGACCAACAGCACTGGATCCTTCCAAATTTATGGGGAATATGTAGCATCCCATACACTGCCAACCATGCGACGGCCTCACCAGCTTAGATTCCGAGTGGCTAGACTCTGCAATAGCTCGAGAATAATAACACTGGGTCCTTTTGGGTCAGAGAACGGTAAAGAGCATGGTCTAAGGTCATACTTCAGGTTCAAGAACATGGTTTGTTGGCAGCCTCTCATAATCTATTTTGAGCTGTCTTTCCTATTACCACATCACTCTTACGTAGCAAATGTGTGCAATAATCTTTGACCATTACTGACAAGAAAATTTTAATTTTAAATTCGTGATCAAACCATTTTATAATGGTCTTTTCGACAAAGTTTTCATCACGACACTTCTTGCCGCTTCCCAAAACAGATTCACCCCCTGGAAAAGCAAATGGACTTGATACTGGCGGGGCATTACTCACATGTGACACGGAAGACCATCGTGTGGGTGGATTTTCTGAAAGCCGAACGTCGAGGGCTACCAGTACACATGAGTACCACGGAATACCCAGTCTTCGGGGGATACGGATGGGGCTTCAGGTAATTGTTCATTCTTTATGGTTGGTTAATTTTTAATTCATAATACTTTTTTGGGATTTTGGCCACCTTTGCTTCATCATTTACAATTGGGACGTGAGCCTTTTGACAGGTTAGCTAAAAGCATTTTTATTATACGCTTTTATTTAGCTTGCTTTTTTTGTATGCTTGTTTCTTTGTCTGGGTCAAATCTTGTAACTCAATTTTCGAACTGTTCCCTTCGTCCGGTGGACTTGAAATTTTCCATGTTTACTCAATCCTGGTGACAATTCATCCTTACAAGATCAGTAGGTCAGCAGTGACCTCTAGTGACTCTACAGTGAGACCTCTCCTAGTATCTCAGGATTTATATGAAGTGAATAACTCTTCGGATTTTTCATACCTTCTCTGACTCGGTAGAATAAAAGCGTGTTTCAATTTTTTTTTTTTTTTACTTTTTTTATTGAAATGTTTAAGTTAACTATCGCGCTAACTTCCCTTAAGCATTTACCCATTCATATTTTTATTTGCCCAGCGAATATAAAAGGAATAACCTTAAAGCATAAGTACTGTACTTGTGGGAAAATTCTCACAAAAGCAAAATCCTCTCTAGACTACAGAAACTATAATGAGTCTTATTACTGTCGATGCACTTTAAAATCGGTAACAGTTTCTTGTGAAATTATAGTAAGACCAAAACGATACTTTTTACAAAATGAACGATTGTTACTATACATGGCTACAGCCGGTGGTGGCCTTAGAACTGTTTAATTAAATGGGCCAATACAACACGATCAAACAAATTTCAGTGTCTTAAACCTACCTACCTATCTACCTACCCACCACCTACCTACCTACCTACCTGCCTACCTATCTATCTACCTATCTATCCATCTATCTATCTATCTATCCATCTATCTATCTAACTATCTATCTATCTATATACAGTATATATATAATATATACTGTATATATATATATATATAATATATTGCAATTCATGTTTTATCTTCTTGCAGTGGCTCACATAATCATACTGGTCTAGATTCACCATAGGACATAATCTGGCATTGTAAAAATCGATCATTCAAAAAAAAAAAGCAGCGTTTTACTTTTACTAGAATTTCACACGAGAAACAGTTACCCCTTTTGAAGTGCATCAACAGAAATAATCATGATTATTGTTACTTTTGTAGTCACTCTCATTAAATCAGCTTACGACAAAATATACACAACAGGAAACTAAGAAAATGAGTATATGAATTTCAGTAAATACAAATGAATAGAGTAATTGATAAATACATATAATAAGCATAGCTGGATTTTTTTAGCTCCTTTTGGGAATGTTAATTCGTTCCCTGACCTAGGATGCATTATTACTCCTCGAACTTCTCAATCTGCTTCATACCAATCTATCCAAGGACCAAAAACAGGGTCTTGGTTAAATACGAACAAATTTCGGAAATGTTACCAAATTCGGACAAAAGCTGAAATTTCTTCGACTAATGTGTCAAAACCACGCCACAGTTTATCTTCGCCTTGTTTACAAACAAAGGGAAACGTAAACTGAGAAACAAGTCATCCCGCATGTTTACTTTTTTTTTTTTAATATTCAATTACTGAATTCAGAATTGGTTACTGTGCAGACTAGAAACCACGCCACTTTGTAGTGACGTTACAAAGTTTACGATCTTGTAAATGAACACCGTGTTTTTTTCTTTTTTCTTGGAGGGGTGGGGTGGGGGAGAGGGAGGGATGCCTATTCAATACCGGGTCTGGCATTAAAACTAACAAGTAATCTCAATATCCCCAGCGCTGTAGATTACCATTCCACGTGGGACTTGCCACTCAGACGAGACAGCCTCCATAACTCACGAATGACAGAAACACGAGCGAAAATGGGAGATTAATTTGCCATCGTAGAAAGTCTCTGTAGCGCATTGGTTAGGAGGGCTACGTATAAAAAAATAAATAAATAAAAGTATAAAAAAACCAAACGGTAAAGGTTTAAGATCTTCCACAATTTAGGGTTTAATTCGCCAGCGTATAAGCTCGTTGGGAGGGCTACGTATCTAAAAAATAAATAAATAAAAGGCAATAAGAAAAGGAAATGGTAAAAGATTAGGTTCTTCCTCTATGTGGAGTTTAATTCGTCAACGTATGAACTCTGTAGCGCGCTGGTTAGGCAGGGCTACGCATCTAAAAAAAAAAAAAAAAAAATTTAAAGTAAAAAGTGAAAAAAAAGAAGGAAATGGGAAAAGACTGGCATCTTCCACAAAGCGGGGTTCAACCAGGGACGCCCAGACCATCTCTCGATAGTCTCGGGTCAACGTACCCGAAAGATCAACCAGGGCCCAAAGAAGGGTTCCTTTTGATGAAGATCTCTATAGCTGAAAGTTCTATGACTGGTGTTTTGTTGCCATTTAAATTTTATTAAGGACTTTTTTTTTTATTCGCTCCATTTTAAACAGACAGAAAGACTTAAAAGTCTTGTTTTTTACTTTTGTAACTGATTATTCATGAAGACCACATTTTCCGTCATTAAAACAGTACGAAAGGTTTTATAGCCGTGAGCTGGCGTTGTCACTCTCATGACAATAATAATAATAATAATAATAATAATAATAATAATAATAATAATAATAATAATAATAATCTGCTGCTTCCAATCGAACCAAATAAAAGGAGAGAAGTATTGGATTAGTTTTATCTACAACTTCTTGTCTTTATCTTGTTTTCTCTTTATCTTTCGTTCACCTACAAGTAGCGCCCGAAGAAAAGGAAATATCAGGAATGCGTAATTAGTCTCTGGATTATGTAATGCGTGATTATCCTACTGTATCACAATAGCCAATGAATAGAAACATACCAGTTTGAACACCTTCATTTTTGATGAGCAAGTGCTGGAAATAATCGAGAGATTAATTGAAATGGGTGGTGGTATTATATTTCAAGTGTTACGATTTAATAATCACAATATGATTTTATATTACCATTTCTGAAGTACATCGACAGAAATAAGGCTAATTATTATTACTTTCGCAGTCAGTCACATTAATTCAACTTACGACAAAATATACACAATAGGAAACTAAGGAAATGAATACGTGAAATTCAGTAAGTATAAACGAATAAAAGTTTCAAATATTTCAGGAAATTCGTAAAGGGAGGGTAAGTCAAAGGAATACTTAAGCTCTAATCTCCAGAAAACAAAATGACTTCTAAGTTTTTTTATTTTATTCTATTATTTTTTTATATTTATTATTATTATTTATTTATTTTTTTTTTGCAGAAAAGGCGCCCCATTTCGAGATGCCATCGACAAAATGAAACAACGCCTAATAGAGGCAGGCCTCATTGATCGCTGGTTGAATGAAGTCATCAAAGTTCAGGTCGAGGTGTCGGAGAGGAAGGAATTCAACGGATCACTGATAACAAGACAAGCTAATGAGAAGGTAAGGGAGTTAGGCTTTTTAAGGGAATGAAGATGTATAAAAGTTATATTCAACTTTTTAAGAATTTTGAGGTGAACATAAATTGTAATTAAGTATGTATGTGTGAGCATTTCTTCAAGGAATCTACTAGTATGCTCTGGCCGCTGATTCTCATCTAATTACCAAAATTACCGACTTCATCATTATGAAAACATGCAAACAACTCTCGCATTACATATCACTAGAATTTGCAATAATGCCTGCTGTGTGAGTCACTGAGCGTAACTTCATGATTTATCATCACAGCGTGAAAATCTCTATCAGGTCACACTTGAGGAAATGTTCAAATAAGTTCAGAAAAAGGTAGATAGGTTACGACACAGATGAGGATGGATTCTGAAGTTTTCCCTGCTATGGAGTCTGCAAGCATATAAACTGCGCAAAATATAGGACATGCAACACTCATTAGCATCTGCAAATTATCGTTGTATTTGTCATGTACATAGCCAAAACACTACAATAAAATCATTTAGTTCCCATGTCAGGCGAATACATTAATTCAAACAAGGCATCCTACTCATTAACGAGGAAATTTCTCTCTCTTGCTGCCTAATCTATTTACCTCGGCACCGTCAAGCCTGCAAGAACAATTTACGTTAAATATTTTTATTCTGAAAAAGGAGACAACGGAATATAATCATCTCGAACATTCTTTTTCCCAAAGCACAAGACCAGACATGGAACCCGCGTCGAAGCCTAATCTCACATCTAAAAATCAAATAAATATTTGCGTATCTTCATCTGATGTCAGGTGAAGATGATGAAGACATTAAAATGCTACTATCTTCCTCGCAGGAACAACGCGCCTTAAGCCTGGAAAGTCTGCAGGGGTCCTTTTATCTCGCGATAATTGGATACTGGATTGCGGTCCTGGTCCTTCTGCTGGAAATCACCCGCCGGTATTACACCAGCTAAACTTCGAGTGTTGTGAGTGGCAGTTATTTTCTTTATTTAGTTTATTTCCTTTCGCATCAACAAAACAAATAATTTAATATCATACTGAGTGTCTTGAAAATGCATGGAATGCAGCAGATTCAGCCATTACAATAAAGAAACAGCTCAATTTATATAGGTGATCCGCAGCTTAGAAATGCCTAGTGGCACAGTTTATACTGAAAGAATCCCGTGCACTTATATTAAGCAGGAGGGAATGTGCATGAAGAAAATATCTTATTCTGTAAGAAAACGCAGGGCAACGTTCAAGTAACTAAGGCAGCTGGACGGTAAACAAAATGCCACAGAATTTAAAGAAAACTGCGCTAAACTAATATAGAACCTCCCTATTCATATACGAATAAAAACAGACAGACCAGCAACATACGCATCTTAAAACATACGCATCATCTGATATTTTGTTTCTTAAGGCCGCCTTTGAAGTTGCACATACCGTCGGAACTCCCGCAATGCAACCCCACCTAACAACTTGATGTCTCGAGAGAAACTCTCATCTCAATCATCTGCTTAATTCCAGTTTTTCCCCGATTCTTATAACCTCTCTCGTGGGATGCGGGTCTAATGCATCCTTCAGGGTTGGAGAAGTTTTTTTTATCCTTATTTCTTCCTTCTCCTGAACCGGTTTTGGACATCAAACCACTCGTGCGGTCGGTCCGCGAAGAAAATGCTTGCAGAAAATCATTGTAGCGTCTTAACACGGATGAATAAGCATGAATGAAAGGAAACTTTACTTATAAAAATATTCACATCAGGAATTTAGATAGAGAACAGATTACAGACATAAAATCAAAATAATCATGTACAGGTTCACTAGGCTAATTTCCCACACCGATTACCTGCTGCGTTGTGTTAAGATTCAAGGTCTGAAAGCTGAAGTGCCGTCAGACACTTAAATAAAAGCGAAAATTGAATGCTGTTTTTCTAACAGATGAAAATCAGCTCTAGCATAATATTTCTTTTTGCTAATTAGTAATGGAGCAGGTGTGGTGCCTCCAAAGTAAACTTAAACGAAACGTAAAAGTACCAAGTATTTTTAGGAAGAAAAAGGGAGGGGAGAGGGAGAGGGAGACAGACCTACAGAAAGAATTTAGTAAGACAACACATTCTCTTAATTCAGTGACTTCCTTGGAATGAAGCCATTATTGCTTACTGAATTCAAGAGCCTAATCCAACACGCCATCTCTTATAAAATACTGGAGACAGTTCGAGAAAGGAACTGAAAACAAATAGCGGAATTAAGTGAGCTCCCAGAGGAGCAAAAAAAAAAAAAAAAAAAAAAAAAAAACTCTATAATGACCGGCATAATCTAATTATGACTGACTTTTAAACGTATCCACGAAGGTTTTTATGTCATAAAAACCCTATAATTACGAGGATCTTGATTCCTATAGTAACGTGGATGTTGTTTTTATATTTTCGTTTTTTTAGTGTTGTTTTCCTGTAGCTTTTTTTTTGCCAGGGCTCTATTATTCTTCAATCTACTGCCTGATTCCAGTTATTAATAACAGTGCTTATCCTACAGATAAGTCCTAGAAGTAAAAAAAAAAGGAAACTTAGATTTTTCCAAAAGAATAAAAGACTTGCCATTATTATTATTTTCTAAAACTGTACGCTTGCTATGATGTAAATGTGCTGTTCGCATTGTCAGAAAGACTTGAAGGACAGGACCGTTTTCTATTTATTAAACTCAAGTTATTAACAAGTGAATAAAAGAAATAAACATAAAACTTGCATGTGCGTAATGGAACTGCTTAAAATGAAATCACAAGAAGAAAGGAAAAAAAATCGTTTTTCACCAGCTCAAACAAATAATAAGAAAATATTTCCTAGAATTTACGGTAAAGTGTTCCAAGTTTTTTCAAGTTTTACGAAGTGAATCATATCAAAACAATTATCATCTCCCACGAAAGCTGTTGTCAGTTATCTCAAACTCTTGTATCAGGATATCCAAGAGTTCAAGTAGACTGGTCAAGAGCCCAAGTCCCCATGAAACAAGAAACCATTGTGATTTTTCTGGTACCGTTATTAGGGGCTTGGGAACACTGGAGAAAAGAAAAAAAAACTTTAAGGAGGAGGAAAACAAAGTGGCGACTCCGCGCTGCTGCTAAGCTTATTCAAGGTTAAAAGGTTAATGCCACATTTTGGCCAGAGAAGATCGTCTGCTCTGGGCAGCGACAAGTATAGGGATTAAAAGTAAAAGGTAAATGTTGTGGGATGCATATCTTATGTGAGCTGATTACAATGACGCCTGGAACCCGTTCTGCTAACAATGAATAAGACACAAAATGCTGAACACAAGGCAGACACACCTATATTAAGCGGACATGGAGATCTAAGTAAAAATACAGTACTAACAATGTTCAAGAATTGCTTAAAAGGAAATTACATTTCTTTAAAAATCGATGATTTCCTAATATAAATGGGAGGCAAAGATGCAAAGCGAAGTAATGCATGGAGAAAGGACGTACACTAAAGATTATCGCGAGAGAGAGAGAGAGAGAGAGAGAGAGAGAGAGAGAGAGAGAGAGAGAGAGAGAGAGAGACTTGCTCTAAATGATGACGCACGCACAATTTTAAGATTTCCTAGTTTTTGAGAGGTTTAACGTATGTACTGGAATATTCACAACACTAAAATGAATCTACCTAGCATCATGATTCCAGATCCTTACTTTTATTCACTCGAAAAGAATTTCAGGGCGCCAAATTTTGGACACGCGTGGTCAAAAATATAAGTATATATTTTCCATTAAACATCGCTTACATTATCTATGGTGCATCACTACATTGTGACCGGAAATAATGAGTAAAAAGCCACAATAATGTAAACGAGAGACGGTATTTTTCCAAAATACAAAAAAGGTTAAAAAAAAATAAGGGAGCTGTCGACCGTTTGCACAACGGTCCTTTTCAGCCAGCTGAAGAGGACCGTTGTATAAACGGTCGAAAGCTCCCTTTTTTTAAACCTTTTTTGTATTTTGGAAAAATACAGTCTCTCATTTACGTTATTGTGGCTTTTTACTCCTTATTACAAAGAACAAATACTCATTATCGTTACTACGTACTGTACTGTATATTTATATCACTGTAACTCTGATTTTTTGTATGATATCTTGACGTATTTCTCAGAATCACATTACCATTGTGCACATCTATGGCGACTGAAACGTTTTATTTTCTTTTTCTTACGAAAACTAGCTACTGATTACCTGGTTTTGAAAATATCTGCGCAACAACGATCTCCCTTAATCAGCAAAGATTCCGAAATGCAATTAGCTAAATATTCTAAAAGGCCATAAGTTTACACACACACGCACACCTCATCACTTACGACGTTTGCAGAAGTCTAAGTTATTGCTCGCAAAGCTAAATTAGAGGCAGTGAATTCGTTGAGTATCAACTCTTTTTCTACTTTCAGAACAACTCCTTGTACAAGTTCCGTACGCAGTCGTTAATTTCAGGCAATATTTCATCTACAAACCCAGAATTTTGTCTAGAATTTCATCCCAGTTTAGACGCGTCTATTGATAGTTCCTTCAAAGTTACTGACCAGGATTCCTCAGTGCTCGTAATTGGTCCGGTCCTAAGTTATCATTACATAGAGAAGCTTTGCAAAATTATACCATTGCCTCTTGATAGTCACTTTGGCAAAGAGTTATAGCCTTTATCGGTACTACAAACCACTTTGAATCTCATTCAAGGCTATGGATATGCAAGGCAAGTAAGATTTATCACTACAGCTGCATGTACATAAACATACAAACACACACACACACACACACACACACACACACACACACACACATATATATATATATATATATATATATATATATATATATATATATATATATATATATATATATATATATATAAAATATATATATATTTATATATATATATAAAACATACTTATTTATATATATACAGTATATATATATATATATATATATATATATATATATATATATATATATATTATATATATATATATATATATATATATGTATGTATGTATGTATGTATATATATATATGTGTGTGTGAGAGAGAGAGAGAGAGAGAGAGAGAGAGAGAGACTTCAACAGCAATAAACGTAATAATATCGAATAATAAAACTGACTTGAAATTCTCTATGAATCTATATTAAATGTTCATTCACCCCAGACGCTCAAACTTCGTCTCAATCGCAAAATGGCAGCTGAAATTTCCTTTGTCGTCGATGTATTGCTTTAATGTATTTTTTCCCCTTCTATTTGGAAAATACCACTAGGGGTGGTCCTAAACGATTAACTTTTTTGACACAATATTATTAGCGCCAGTAAAATTTTGCATCGTCATTGTTTAAGAAACCTATCTTACGCACTCTAGACGATCAAGTTCTTGGCGCAATGTTAAGCAATGGGCAAAAAATTGTATTTTCTAAAAATACCACAAAAACAATTTTCGCACTAAGTCGATACATTCTTTTTTACTTGAAGTTTTTTAAAATCTTAAATTTCTCTTTAATATTATGAACATTTTTATCAAAATTCTTGAGTATCCCATCCTCTATTCATTATCATAATTTTGTGGAGGCCACAAAATCCAGTAATCTTTAAAATAAAATACAAAAATTATGAATTACCTTCACATTATTGGCTTTAATACTTGACTACGTCTACTCTTGTTTTCCCATTTCGTCCTCCTCAACAAAAATAAAACAGCATAGGTTTTATAAGCTCTAACAATTAATGCCAAGTAATTACTCTAAGATACTGTGTATTGTGTCTGTAAAGTAACGTGTGTTCGTAACCAGAGTGACATGCAGAATTATGCAAAAAGATATCAAAAAGCTTTGTGATAAAAAGGAGAATGAATGTGGGCATATTGAAGATGTATAAATGAAATACATTTTAAGCATTATTAATCCAATGACCAACTTACTTCCTTCTTTTTCAGCTACCTCGGATTTCACGACTGCAGACAGCTTTTCATTATTCACAAAAAAAAATTATGCAAACAAATATGTCTATACATATAATATATATATATATGTGTATGTGTATATATATATATATATATATATATATATATATATATATATATATATATAT